>NW_012150908.1:1006816-1009770 GCF_000956105.1 Propithecus coquereli
AGAATTTTATAAAATGAGCCAAATTTAGCACTTTATACAATTGCCGCTAATAGAAAATACATGGTCTCATTTCAAACTGGCATTCAGTGGACCACAGATACAGTCCACATGTAGCCAGAAGAAGAAACTTGGTTTAAAAATAAATCCAATTTGAGCCCTTACTTAGATTTAATCTCAATAAACTCCAGACATAATTATAATGTTTTATGATATCGTTTTGGAGATATAGAACTATTTGTCATCCTATCAGACTTTCCTGTTTCTCCATTAGTTTTGAGTTGATAACCAGTATATGAAGCTCATGGTCTCAATTTATTGAGAGAGAATTCGGAGAAAGACAGCTGCTATTACCCAAGGGAGGGAAGTAGTGTATGGGACAGAGAATGACTAGATGTGGTTATTTGCATTTTTGTGATTTAGAGGAGTTGAGAGTGTGCTGTAGTTTATCTGGACCAAAATGCAAAGGATAAAGCAATGGAAAAGTATACAACCAAAAAGGAAAAAAGGAAAAATGAAGAGAAAATGAAGTCTGAGAGATTTAAATAATTGGCTATAAAGAAAAAAAATTTAATATTTTGACAATTTCATGACCTTCCCCAAATTGAATTATGAAAATGTAATTACAGTTCAAAGTGCATTTACACTATAATTTTGAAGTTGTAAAATAGAAGGTGGTTAAGAATAATGTGAGATAAATTTTTAAAGTATCAGCTTTCCTCTAAGTTACAAATGCTATGAAGAACACTCATCCAAATCAAATCATGGCTACTCAGGTTTTTAATGCATTGACTCCTCATGTTTGATCATGAGGTTTCCACAGCATACCCCGTCTACTGAATCAGATTATCCAGGGAAGTGACTTCGGCAATCTGTAATTTTAACCAGCACTCCAATGTGATTTTTAACAGCTGGAAAATTTGGAAAACACTGCATTGGAGAATGTTGCCTAGGAGCCTAAGTCTTGGACATAAGCCCCATCTATGGAGAGAGGGAAATATGGGTCAGTGCCTTGGACAAGTGTGACCCTCTTACTTTCATTGGTCATCCAACACCAACTTTAGTCATAGTAGGTTCAGGTCCATATTGATGAACATTAATGAACAAACAAACTTGTTTCAAAGTGCACCGCCTATTGGTTCTCATCTTTGCTTGTGAAGAACTTCATTAAAATTACATACTATCATTGTTTCCACAGTCTTTCTCTTTATCTGGAAAGTTAAAATTGACTTTACAAGTCTCATGAAAGATTTTATTTTAAGCCACCACACATGGCTAATTAACAGCATACGCTGTGTGGAGTCCAGTGACTGCAGCCACAACAAATAATTTATATAACAATGGAAGGGAGAGTCACTTTGAGGCCAAATCCATTTCTTTTTAGGGCTGAGAACAGAGGAGTGATTGATGCTATAGACTGTGAGTACGTTCATTTGTTTTTGTATCTTTATCCATTTTACAGCAAAAAGAGCTCCACTACCTGCAAAATCTCAACTTTTATTTTTAATCTAAGAATATGAGTACTATAAAAGAGGTTACTGCTATCATGAAAATAGTATTCGCTCTATGAAGTCAGAATTATCGCTTGCTCAGATTCCTATTTTTGCTCTCATTTGCTGAGTGATTGTGGATTTTTAATTTAATTTCTCAAAACCTCAGTTTATTCATGTTTATAATGGGGGTACTATAGGTACCCTTTTATATGGAGAATAAATGAGATAAACCATGTGTGGTAGATTAGATTGCCACTCTTCTCTCTCTTCTGCCATGTAGTCTTGCAATGCAGCGGAGTGAGGGGCATATATTTTTCCATCTGTAAATACAAACTGAGGAGGAAAAGGCAAAGCCTCCCAAATACCTCCTGACCTCAATGCCTGTGATATTTACCATGTAGGATTTTTAAAAAATTCACTCTCCTTAATTTATCACTAAAGGTGATTTATAATTTCTATTAACTTTGTTTTTGACACTTGTAACTGACCTACTGGAAATCTTTGGTTACTGATGCTGAGCTTCACCTTCTTTTCAAATTAGAAAATACTTATTCGTAAGGGGAAAAGTCCTTTAAGTAAATGCAAGATCCAGTTGTGTGACTGATTGACTTGATTTTTCCTAGGCATAAAGGGAACTAATGAGTCTGGTGTTCTTCAGTCTTGTGCATTTCTAAAACAGAAGACAAAGACCTTGGGTCTTTCCTTACCTAGATCCTAAAGGACACCTTACAAAACATTGGTTATGGTTTGTGCAAGGCACAGTGTTCAGAAAATACAAGGAGGGATAAGGCACCATTCCTTCTCTCAAGGAGATTACAGTCTAAGAAGGGAGATTGGAAAGACCCACAACGACAAAAATACAGAAAATTAAGGCAAAGGCCATAAATAACATTCAAGCAGAGAAAGCATTATGTGTTCAAAGAAGGTCCCAGAGAAACCACGTGCCTATAGCCAAATAAAGTCAGGAAAATAAAGGAAATCATTGAGTAGCTTATTGCTCAGAAACTAGGCCAGAGTCAAATGTGAAAATTCAGTCTTGAATACGTACTCTCTTAATGGGAGTTTGAGAGTCTACATTGTAAATACAGAAGAACATCTTCTGCATACTTTAGTAGCCAAATGGGATAGTCACCTGATGTGTTAATGAGTTCCTCAGACGTACTCCTGAACATCACCCCAGTGCTAGAGTTTAAGTCATTCATCTCAGCTGCCTCTGTCCTGGAGCTTATGTTAAAACTTGGGAGGGTTTTCACTGGAACACATGGAGGGAAAACAGTACAAGAGTTTCTGGAGCCATGGCCTGGAGGCTGCTCATCTGTGAGGAAGGACTACTGCCTGGTTCTATGCTATGATTAAATTGAAATGAGGATGCCTTAAGGTTGAAATAAATGACTTTAAACATTTTCCCTGATTTCCTTTTCAATATCATTTTTCTTTCTGAATTCAAATTGCTAATTTTTATCT
>NW_012150908.1:1011060-1056396 GCF_000956105.1 Propithecus coquereli
AATGTGAGAACTAGGTTAGTCATATATCACATTAAATGATAATAAATTCATTGGGTAAAGAGTTCCTGGATTGGGGTGAAATTCCATTTGCCAACTCATGGTTGAATTGTACCATAGGTTAGCTACAGATAAGAAACTTTGCCAAAAATTAACGAAATGAAAAATGAATGCATTCTGTGAGAATCAATTGGGTATGTAGAATTTACAATAGTCTTGTATTCTATTATTTTTTATAAATTGTGTGCTACACGTATATCATTAAAATTTGTAATAAAATTATGTACATTTGTACATGCACACATTTCTTTTTTCAGAAAGTTGGCTGTTAAAAATTTACCAGCACACCACTGCAAAAGAAAAATAAAATTATCCTCCAATTCTAAATTGTGAGTACTTGAATAAAATACTTCTTAACTAAATCATTATTAAGCTGGGGAATTCTTTAACTCTTTTGATATAGGGAAAAATAAGGCATAAGGGAAGGAAAGAAAACATCTGTGGATTAAAAATAGTATTTGAAAAACATGGAACCAGTGACCCTTCATGGTTGCATTTATTTCTTAACTAAGGAACACTGGCAGCTCATATGTGAGTGGATTGTAAATTAGATTCAGTACAAGTTATTTTTTTTCCTAGTATTTGTTGTCTTTCTTATAAAATATGGCTTTATCTTAAAGGTTTGAGTTTTGTATATGTATCAGATTTTTTTTTTTTTTTTTTTGAGACAGAGTCTCGCTCTCTGCTCTCTCACCCGGGCTAGAGTGCAGTGCGTCATCACAGCTCACTACAACCTCAAACTCCTGGGCTCAAGCAATCCTCCTGCCTCAGCCTCCTGAGTAGCTGTGACTACAGATGTGCATTGTGCCACCATGCCCGGCTAATTTTTCTATTTTTTGAGGAGATGGGGTCTCAATCTTGCTCAGGGTGGTCTCTAATTCCTGGCCTTAAGCAATCCTTCCGCCACAGCCTCCCAAAGTGCTAGGATTACAGGCGTGAGCCAGCATGACTGGCCTATTGTTGGTTATATCTTACTGATTAAATCAGCCATCCCACAAATATTGCCGAGAGCAAATTAAATCATGTAATTTTCAGTCATTAAAATATGTGACATATTAAGGGTAAATTGTCCTGGCTAATAGACAAAATTACGACTCAGTGGTGACCCTGATAAATGCAAAAGCCACATTTACATTAATTTCAAGTCTCTGATACTGCTGATCCTGGAATGCTGGCTAACAACAATTTTGTAGCTGAGGGCTCCGAACTTGGAATGTCCTTTCTACCCAAACCAGTTAGATGTGTCTATATTTGGATTTGCCTACCATTACTTCCTTTTCTAAAAGCCAAATTCTTTGACCTTTAAATAAGAGGAAGGTAAAATATAGTGTCATTGCATTGGCATGAAAATATTTTTAGTATGTTCTTAAGAAAATTTTAAAAAGCAAAAGAGCCAATGGGAGGTCAGCAGGTTTTGGGGGCTATGGTTGTGGTGAGAGCTGGCATGGAAGTGATACTTTTTTTTTTCCATAAATTATTTTCCTCTTTCTGATACTCCTTAAATTCTGAGTCCCTGAATCTCACTCTTGTAGTATATGGGAGAATTAAGACCATGGAGGAAGAAGGTTGTGGTGATTGTTGCCGGGAGAGAGAAGAAAACTGGTTTCTTTTCTGGGAGAGAAGCAATGAGAAAATGGGGAAAAATCAAAATTGGATGGTGTCCTAGTGTCTCCTTAACCCTAAACTGAGGTGTGAAGGACATGTTTGAACACAGAAGTTTGATGCTGCAGTTCATGTGATTGCAGGAGGTTTTTATTGCAGGGGTCCAGAAAACAAGATTTGGGATAAGATAGCTTTCCTTAGATGCCTGGTTTTATCACCTGTGGGATACTGCATAAGTTATTTAAGCTATTTTGGTCTGAAGATAATAAATAATATTATCTACCTCAATGAGTTATTATAAGGATGAAGTGAGATACTGTCAGTAATTAGTACGGTAACTGGCTCCACTGAGTTCTAAATAGCTGGAAGCTATAGTTATTATTAGCAGTAATTAGCTATTAAAATGAAAAAAAACATAATTCTTTACAAATTATAAACATAGCCCAATATGAAAGTATTAAAGTGAACTTGTGAGATATTTTATACCTTTATGTTTATGTATATTTTTCAAATTTGAGTTTATTTTAAATATAACTCTATAATTCCAATTTGTCTTGCTTTAATAGGAGTACATAAAAAATAAGGAACATATAAAATTATTATACCTGCCTCAATTTCTGAATATCTCAATTAATTGCCTTGTAATTATTAATAATTACAACTTTTGTATTGAAAAGCTCTTTGCTATAAAGGGCATATGTAATTTTACAGGATAGGGCGAGGATTACAGACAGTTTTTCACTTCATTTTAGATACCACTCACTTCTCGGCAAGAGATTTGTTTACTTCCAGATCTGTTATTTGGAATATTGTTGTAGTTCTCTAATTGCCTAGTGTAGAGTCCTCTAACTCATACTTTTTATAGTTTTACTAAGCGTAAAGAATTGTTTCTATATGTTTACCTCCACTAAGTGTTAGCTTGGTAGTATGGAGGTCTTTCTAAGAAATAAAATTCTTCATTTCTCTTACATTGTAGCCCCATAATGCTGTAATGTAATAAAGTACATTTCTGACCAAAAATTTCTTCCTCCAAGATCTCTTTTTTTCTAATTTGTATTGCCTGGCCCTTATCAAATCATTTATCCCTTATTAAATGGCATTGCCATGAGAGAGAATGAAATCACAGCCTCTTAGAAGGTTTCTCTTTCAGAGGTGGTTTATAAAAAATAATGGGAGTACGTTTAGTCTGAAGTGAGATTTTGAGTGAATTTAGTTGCTCCATCTGAAATTATGGATCAGTTCCCCAACTATGTCCCCACCCCCCAGGCATCTATTTATATGAGTTGAAAATGAATGAAAGAGCAGAATCTTCTAGGAGGAAATTTAAAATTAACATTCCTTGGGGAGAAATAGTGAGCTAGAGATGACAGCATGGTGCCTGGCCAAGAATCTTTAGCTGCTTCTCTTTGAGAAATACCTAAAGCAGAAGCTGAGGGGCTTGTTATCATGAAAGAATCTGTAGTACTTAGGTAGGCACATGCTTGGAAGCTATGTTCAAAGTCCCACATAGAATTAGGGTTGTTATTAGTAGCCTCCTCAGTTCTGTGTTGAAATATGTGTGGATTTAATGAAGGAGGACTGTTTCAGCTGTGTAATGCCCCACGAAAAACCATCCCCAAACAGTGGCTTAAAGTGATGACATTTCTTTTGCTCACTTTTTTTGCAATTTGAGTAGAGTTTGGCAGAAATTACTCATTGCAGCCTGACTAGGTGTTACCTGGGAAATCCCCAAGCTGGGGGCTGGAATCATATGAAGGCCTCTCTTTTTGCATAGCTAGTAATTGATGCTGGCTGTATGCTAAAATCTTAGTTGAGGCTGCTGATGGAAACACCTACACGTGGTATCTATATGTGACTTGTGCTTCCTCACAATATGGTGGCTGGATTCTAGGTGCCAAGATCCTAAAGGGGAGAGCCAAGAGGAAGCTGTTTCCTTTTTGTGATCTAATCTTGGAAATCACATATAATAGTATCACTTCTGCCTTATTTTACTTATTCTATTGTTTGTAACAGTCACAAGCTGGCCCAGTTTCAAGAGGACGGAAAAGAGAATCTACTTCTTGATAAAGGAGTGGCAAAATCCTTGCCATCAAAAGTAATGCTGTTGTGAATTTTGGAGAATACGAGGTTTCATAAAAACTTGAGGGCTTATAGAAGTTCTTGGTATATCAGGGTTAAGTGGTTTGAGAAAAGTGCTGAGAGAATGTTAGGGATGTAGGTACAGCAACCAGGGACTAGTCTTAGTGGTAAAGTATACTTTTCTTATGGCTCTTAGGCAGAAAATATCACAGGGAAGCCAGGTTAGGGATAGAAAAGGAATGATATTAGTCCTTCATCCAGCACCCTAGGAAACCCTGAGTTTTTGAGGCAGTAAGTGAGGGCTATTTTCCATGGACATTTATGTATTAGGCCAACTCATTTGTGCCACAGGCTGGCAAGGCCTAGGGCAATGTAGGAGAACAAGAATACCCAGTAATCACTAAGGGTAACTTTAATCAAGTACAATGTTATACCAATGAATTTGCTTCTCATTATCAGGGAATTATTTTCTTTCTTCCTGAGTCCATCTTCAAAATGAATCCTTCCAGAAACCAGAAACAAAGTGTATTGAATGATTTTTAAATCAATGAGTAATTGTCTTATTTAACCATTATTTTGTAGAAATCATAGATACACTTTTAAATTTTATATTAACACAACTGGTTGATGTTATAACTGCATTTTTGTCTCTTATCTATTCATGTAGATATTAGATTTTACTTTAACCAGTTCACTTCCCAGAAGAGATTTCAGAGAAACTTTACTGAATTTCTGCCTGTATGACTATTGATACAAGTTGAATTTTAAGTGCTTTTGTTTTTGCTGAAATCCACAAACACTGAATCCACACGATAACTTTCTTTGTTTTTGACCCATTTTCTGGGTCAAAGCAGAGTCACTGGCAGATTTGGCAGTCAAATTCTATACCGCTATTAACTCATCTCCCAGTTTCTCTACCTCCTTCTCATCAAATACACTGTATTGGATAATGCCAGAACCAACGCTAGACCTCTGGGTGTTTAATTATTAACTTCACTCTTGGTCACAGCTGTTTACTAAGACTTCTGTGGCTTTTCACAGTAACTCTTGGCAGCATTCTGCCCTGTACATTCTAGTGATTTCTGTCCCTTAATGGTCTGTTATGGAGAAATTTTCAAAAATCTTTTTTAAAAACCTGAGCAAATCATATCCACTGTGTCACTTATATAGTATGCTGCAGTATATCATTAAAAATGGGGAAAATTTTTCGAAAGCTGTTTCTTTGGCTCTGTAAACTTTGCATGACAGTGACTGGTTTGCCCTCAATTAAATTCTCAGTTGACTTACCCAAGAATTAAAAAATTAATTTTATTAGGATATGGTTTCTCAAATTTTGTATGAGAACCCCCATAATTTTATGATATGTGCTATATCAATGGCAGTTTTCAGGTATATTGATTGTGAGTTTAAGTTGTCTTATATATTACATGATCTACCTGACAGAAATTAGTCATAAAAGTAGAAATACATACGTGAACTTATTCCTATGCACCTTCTAGTCTAACTTGGTTCAGGCTTAACATATTAAAGTTTACTAGGGGACCTCCGAGTGGGAACCACAGCCGTAAACAAATTCTCATTCATTCTTTTGCAGTATATACAATTTAAGAGATAAAACTGAGACTGAAAGGAGTTAAGAGTGATAGTAAGGGGTGGGCTCAGTATATAGTGGAGGAAAATCCAAAAGCTGTTATTCTCTCCACTAAGATGGTGCTCATATGGAGAGAAAGCAGGGGAGCTGGTCCTAGTGTTGCTGACCATTTGCAACAGATCCCACCTACAGAAGAATGACGACATCATGGGTGGGACGTGGGAGTGAGACAATGTGTCAGGCTCTGCCCCAGGTCCCCTGCTTCTGCCTGCCCAGCTCCTCACTGCTAGAACCATGGATGATCTCCACTGCCAAAGTAGCTAAGATTGAGTCTGATGCTGGTTATCCTCAAGGTAGCAGCTTCAGCCCCACCCTGGGATAGACTTTAGAGTTCTATTTTATTCCTGAACCTAGGATCTGGTGGCACAATTGATACCTGAGTCACTGGGCTGCCAGATTTGTCCCAAATCCCTCCTTTCCAACACACCCTTGTTCATCATACAACACACATGCACACAGCACCACCACCACGACCACTCAATTTGGAACTGGACCGATTTGATTTCCATCTGACCTCCCCTCAAGGTTGATTCTGAACTGGGACACTGAACTTAGCTGGGGTCTCAGGAGCTAAACCTTAAAGAGAAAAGGAATGGGACTCATTCCAAGTTGGGGCCCAGGGGAATAGGTTCTAATATCTGGAAGGGTTAGGGCTGAATTGGAAGCTAGGGTGGGTTCAAAATATCAAGTCCAGAAGGCCAAAATTACAGCATCAGCAACTAGAAACAGGTCAGTTGAGAGCACAGGTTTGGTAGACAGAGCTTGGCTAGATCTGCTGAAACCCAGTGTCCTGGAGGCTGAAGTCCTTATGGGAGGCAGCAGAGAGCTTTGTCTTCTGCTAAGGTGAGTGGTGACAGGCACCCCTTAGAATCATACTGGTTAGATCTATGCTTCTTCTGCTTCTCTTTCTTCTGGCTGTGTGACTTTGGGTATATATATAATTCCTTTGAGTTTCCTTTTCTTTGTCTATAAACTGGCAATAATAATACTTGCTCATAGTCTTGTAGGATTACAGATAAAGAAGATAAAGTTACTAATAGATGTGGCCTACATAAGTGCTCATCATATGATCACTCTCAGTACAGCTCTATTGCTTCCCAGCTTCATGATCTTGGGGAACTCATTTCACATTTTTGAACCTCAGTGTCTTGTCCTATGAATAAAGAGGTTAAATTAGATCATCTCTAAGTCCCCATGCAACTCAAACACCCTAAAATCTGTTCTAAACTCTTACTTGGCAAAGCAGTATTGCTTTCTAAGACATCTTGCATCTGTCCTATGAACAAGGCCCAAACCCACAAATTAGATTAAATCCCATTATTTAAAAAAAATTTTTCTGAAACATTAAAGTCTGTATATATGTTTAAATAACCTTGTCAAATTTGCTCTCCCTGCAGAGAGCTTTTCATTATTCTTTTTCATTAAAATGAAAATCCCTCTGGTTGACTTTCTAAATGCGTTTTCGTTAGGCCTTCAGTCTGTCGTTAACCATTTTCAACCTCATATTAAACTCCGTCCTCCTGAAGCTGAATGCTCTGCTACTCCCTGAGAAGTCACCCACAATGATGATAGAGTGGGCACTTAATATGCTAAATAATAATAATATAAAACCTAAATGTGTAGTGATCACTGGCTGTCCAACAGGGATCTGTCACTCACTTCTTTTATCAGTAATTTTCACTATAAAATTCTGTTCTGAAAGAGGAGGGGAGAAAACCCTGGACAGCAAACGTCTCCAGGCTCCAGGCTGTGGTAAATAGGGTATCTAATATCTGGAAAATGAATAAACAGCCTCTAGAGAAACATATGCAACGAAGGGAAATGGATTCTCGGATTAGGAATTTAGTACTAAGGAAGAAAAAGAACTAATTTGCAATAGAAAAGAATAGATGTAGTTGGTTTTCACCCTACTGATAAACTGCACTTCCATATAGTTTTTCCTCTTTATTTCAAAAACTGTAGCAGTTAAGCGTTTCCTTTATGTTGCATAAACCAGTCTTTCTGATAAGCAGCACGTTGCCCTTATCAGCTAATTACTTTCTGATTTGCTTTGATCTATTATTCAGGCAGTAAATTCCAGCTTCATGGCACCCGTGATGTAAAACTCAAATGTAATCACAGTTGGGAAGGAAGATAACAAAGTTGTCCATTTGAAAGAGTCATTTCCTTTTTATCAAGAAGTCTGGTATGTGATACGCACACTTTCCACGTTGTTCAGGCAATTGACTTTGTTGTAAACCCAGTCTAATGGGCTAAGGATTTTTTGCCAGAAAACAGTCATTTAAGAATCAAGCTTCCTTGGAATTTTGACATGTGTGATGCCATTTTGCCTGCTATTCTCATATGTTACATGTTTCTATTTGTGAATTAAAGTGCTTTTTGAGCATGGGTTATGGAATCAATAGTTCATAGTCAAATCTCCATGCACATTATCAGCTTTACTGCAAAGTTATTTCCTTTTTGGCTCAACCACCTTAAAAACAATTCCTGCATAGGTTAGTTTTTTTCTAATTCATCAGAACAAATTGGGTTTATAAATTAGAATTCCCTTGCAATCTATTAAATTCATACCAGTTCATACGCCCAAAGCCAAAAGAGCCCTCAGAGAATGAGAAAGGCTCCATGATTATTTTTGCTTGAATCTTTATGAAAACACAATTCACTATCCATTGAGCTTTAGGAAAATCCATATTTCCAAAATTACATGCAAACAGGAGTTAGAATTCTCCAAATGGTTCTATAACCTGAAAGACATTCTGACAACTGGCTTGTCTTTGAAATTCATTTTTTATCATCTCCTCTCTTTCTCTGTATGCTTTCTCTCCCTCTTCATGTATCTGTGTGTGTGGATTTGTGGACTACGCCCTTATGCTATGCTCCAGACTGGTTCTGGGCACGGACTGGATGCCAGGAGAAATGATTTTGAAAACATTCACATCTTTTATGGGCATTTCTCCTCCAGGCACTACCTGGATAGCTTTTAAGTTTCTACACACAGTAAGAGAGTAGTCAACCTTATTAGATTAGCTCTCCATTCAGTAATGCTTCAATATACTTCACTCAAGTTCTAGCATTTGATCATAGAAATAGTTGAGCACCTACTCTGAACTATCTTTCTTTGTGGCTCTTAAGCAATGTACTCTTTCCCCATCTCCCTCCTCCTCCCCTCAACCCCAAGTAGCAACTTTTCTTACAAACTTTATCTGGGTTTTTTTTTTAAAGGTATCTGTGTTCTTCTGAGGAATCAAGAATTTGGTTTAGAATAAAACTGCCATGTTCTGATATTTTATTTTTCCTGGGAAGGGCTTTGGAGCAAAGTGAATTTTGCCCTCCTTTGGAGAGCTAGGGGTTTGATAATAATTAACTTACTTGATAACCAGAAGGCAATGAGGAATTTGAAGGCCATGGTACTTGTATAAAGTGGCCAGCAACCTTGTTACTTGTTCTATTGTGAAAGGAAAAGGATAATTAAATTGTATTCTGATTTGTCTTTTTTGAAAGTGGTTTTTGTTGTTGTTGTTTATAAACTGGGTTGGAGAGATTCGGTGCAGCACAAATAAAGTATCTTGTGAATTTTCAGTCTTTGGTTCCTAAGAACAGAATTACATGACTTTGCAAATAAGGAAGTAGTTGATATTTAAGGCCAATATTGCAACCATAAAAATTAAGGACTGTGTAGATTTTTATATTATAGATATAAAAATATCTGTCGATAAAACTTGACCCAATTTGATTGCTTTTAAAGTTTGCTGAAAAGTGCTTTCGCATTTGCCTCGTCTGCCTTTGTATTAACAGGAATTATCCTTTTAGTTGTGTGAATTGAGCGAGTTAGTTGACTCTCTAAACCAACTTCCTTATTAGTAAAAAGGAAATAAATATAGTTTCTGCTCATTAGGTTGTGATAGGATTAAATTCAATCATAAAAGTGGATCACATGAAATAATATATATATATATATATATAATATTTTAAACAGTGCCTGAGGTATAGCAAGCACTCGATACATATCAACCGTCATTATCACCATCAGAATCACCTAACTAGTTTGGCTGTTGATGAGTCTAGTGCTGGAATGAAATTGCCCCTCCAAGTTTTAGTAATGGAAGGGTGGGAGGCTTATTGGGAACTGTACTTTTGGCTGCCTGCCATCGGTGTAGTCAGTCTCAGGAATGTGCTCACAGTCAACTCTACTTCTATTTAAAGTAATTATTGATAGCTAAGGACTTCATATTGCCATTTCTCTAATTGTTATCTGATTGTTTTGCAGTTCTTTTGTTCATTTCTTCCTCTCTTATTGTCTTCCTTTGTGATTTGATGGCTTTTCATGGTAGTATACTTTGATTTCTTTCTTGTAATCTTTTGTGTATCTCCTACAGACTAAAAACCACTTTTGAACCCTCCTTCTAGGTTGAAGGAGAGAGATGCCATCAACTATGGTAGGGCTATATATTAAGAAAAGAAATATCTTAATTCATCCATTACCCTAAATTTTATTTTCCATTAACTTATAGAAAGTAAAATAATAGCAGAGACTTCCCAAATCTGCTCATCCCCATTTTCACCATCTAAGTAGTTTGTATATTCTTGGATATTTTTATTTTCATCAAATCAAAATTTCCTAACTGCACGGACTGCTGTAAAAATACTTTTGATGGTGGCACTTGTTTTTGTCCTACTCAACCATTATTTAGTGTTCTCAGTGACTTATTAAGGAAGACTTCAGTGCATATTGCTCAAATCTATCAAATCACAGAACACATTAATTCTACTGATGATCAGTATGGTGCTTTTGAGTGGGGAAGCAGGACTGAGATCTGGCTCTGGCTATCCCAGAAGCCTATAGCGTTGCCCACCTTGATTGTCTGCCTCGGAGACGTGACCAGGTGTGTACAGCAGAGTGCAGGCTGGGAAAATACAGGTGAGAGGCGAAGAAAGAAGGAAATATCAGATTGAGGTAGAAACTGAGAAAGGAGCTGAACGTAAGAAAGTAACATTTTCTCACGGACAGCTATAGAGTACTCACTGTCCTGTGTATTTTACCCTCCGATACGTCCAAATGAAAAGAAAGAAGAGAGCTTACATTTATAGAGTATTAACTATACGCAAGTTTCTTTACATAACAAAATGTAATATTTACAGTGTCTTGTATATGTACTACATCATTCAATTTATTGAATTCTGAGCTATAAATTTTATAAGGAATATACTGTTATTCTCCCTGTTTTATAGATGAGGAACTTGACACATAGAAAAGTTATATAGCTTGTTCTGGTTACTTACCTGGGAAGAGGCAGAATTGGGACTTGAAGCTGGGGAATCCAGCTTTTGACCACCATGCTGTTCCACTCCTTGGTTCACGCCCACAACAACACATCGTGTGGATATCACCTCCTTGAGGAGGAAAAAACTGAACCTTAGAGAAGTTAAGAAACTTGCACTTGCCCTCTACCCTCTTCTACACTCAGACAGAGGTGGAAACAAGTGTCATGTCAAACACATCAGTGACAATCATTTCTTGGTTAAAGGGGAAGCAAAAGCAGGTTTGGATATGGCTGTGCCCACCTATATGGTTGTTTGCCAGAGGCCTTCACACTGTCCTGGGCTGAGCAAATGAGTGAAGATGCTCAGGGAGGCTGAGGGAAGTGAAAAGTTGGTGACATCTCTGTCTGGGAAGCACATTGAAAACTGTGTTTGCAATCCTCCTAGCACACCTATTGGCTCCTTGGAAGCTTCCTAAAGATTCCAAAGGTGGACTGAGCTTGTTCTCTGTGGCCACAATCCCTTCCGGGCTTGTTTCCAACAAGCTGGCAAGGCAGGCAGCAAAGATTAGAGCCAGGAGCCTCCTCCTCCATTCTGAGGAGCATCAGCCTAGGAGATTTCTCTGCCCATGCTACTGGCCAGAGTAAAACAGAGGTAGGAGAAGGAAGGGAAGAAGAGAACCAAAGTAGGGAAGACAGGAAGAGAGAAACAAAAGGAACTAAAAGAGAAGCAAGGAAGACAGGAAAAAGGAAAGAAGCTGAGTGCTGGAGTTCATCCATCCCCACCAGAGGGACGAGTTGGCCTGCTATGGACCCAAGGTTCTCTTGTTTCCCTGCTTCTGAGTGGAAAACAGACTCCTGCCCCTCAGGGCTCCGAATCCTGCACCAGCTGAAAATTCATTTGAAAAATTAAATTGCGTCTGTGAAACAAGCACCTTCCACAAGGCCCTGGAGGTCAGAACAATCAGGATTTAAATTAATTGCTTAATGGAAAAAACATTTCTGAGAACAATGCTGATAATTTGCTAAACCAGGGTGTGTTTGTAACTCTTTGAAATGAATTGAATTGCTGGTTACAAGAATTAAGGCTTATAGAGAAATTGTGATTGAAATCCCCAAAGTTAAGTATTAATTCCTTAAAGCAATTGGTAATTAGTGAAGAATCATGCACTTACAGTCAGCATTCCATTCAGCACTTAATTATATACTGTCTCCAATTGTTTCCTGGTTGTTGCATGCTTGTTAGTCTTGTCTTCCCCAACTGGATCATGAAATCAGTGATAAAAGTGCGGAATTTGTTCTTCTATTGATCTCTCCCAATAAAAAGACAGCTCCCTAACACAGCACTGAACAGACACGGATACTCGAAAGTTGATGGATGCTGATTGAGATAAATCAGTGAACTTAGAAAAAGTTGGCCCTTTGAAGAAAAATTTGTTTAGTTGTCCCAGCATGCCAAGAGCAGGGCACATTTCTCAGGAGAGCCAAAAAAATGCATATATTATGTAGCTCGAGATTGCATGTGTTAAATGGAGTAAAGAATTTGAAAGGAGACATCTTATTTGAGCGAAAAGAAATTGTGGACCACTTGAGGTCAGGCGCTTGCTGTGAAGCAGCTTGATTTGGGTTCTGTTGATTTACCTACGCTTTACAAAGACTGAAAATAATCATTAGGCCTGGAAGGGGATTGAGAGCAGAGGGCTCTAATGCTCCGCAGCTGCCTCATAATTTTCTGGGACCTCTGTGCTTTTCCAAAGCTTTGGCTGTGATTCGTGTATAAAAAGAGCAACTGAAAAAACAAGACTTTGCTACTATTCATCTGTAAGTGACAAAAATAAAAGTTTTACCGTTATGTTTACTAAGTTGAAATTCATTCTTCCATGCCGGAGATACATAAAAAATTACTTCTGCTCTTAGGAATATTCACTCATATTTTCAAATTTTTCTGAGTAGGTCCTCAGTTTAAAAACATTTAATGCATGCATGTTCATGATCGTTCTCTTTAAAGGAATGCTGAAGAATTGTCAATGTCTTATATATGTTCATTTTAATTTTACATGAAAGTGGGCAGTGGTGATGAAGGCTGGGAAAATATAAATGAATCTACTTTACAATGATTATAAGGTAACCGAGCAATGACTGCAGATCATATTATTTCACATCAATTCTAGGCACTCTTACTCTTATATTAAGGGAAAAGCCACCTGTCAACTTACCAGTCTCTCTCAAACCGCTTTCCCACTGCTCTTCATATTACATGCTCTATTCCAGTAACTTCAAGCTGCTGTGGATGCCTGTACAAAACACATTTTCTTAATGCTGTGTCTTTGCTTGGCCTGAAATTCCATTCCTGGTCTTGCTTACTCTTATTCATCCTTTGAGATTTCTCCTGGACAAACCCTTCAGAATGCCCCTCTCCCGAAATCCCCAGATTGGGCTGAGTCACATTGATATATTTATAGCACTCTGGATGACATAGCATGTTTCAACGCTATCTCTTCCCATGTTATATGAAATATCTAATTGTATGTCTATCATCTCCACTAAGTTAAACATCTACTATCTTTCTTCTTCCCTCCCTCTGCCCTCCTCTTTCTCTCTCTCTCTCTCTCTCTCTCTCTCTCTCTCTCTCTCTCTCTCTCTCGCCTACAAGGACTAGCACAGTGCCTGGCTACACACGGAAAATGCTTAATAAATTTTTTCAGCCATTGCTACTGTTGTTGTTATTAAAGGTCTGAGGATGGAGTCGTTCAGTTCAGTCAAGGTAAGGAAGACTTTAGCTTAAAATGTTTCCAGACTAAGAAGGGTAAAATATCCTTTGTCCTTTATTTCTCTCTCTCTGTCTCTCTCTTATTCTATCTAAGACAAATATATGTTCTGAATGTAAGGGTGACAAACTCACTATGTGCTCACACCATGGGTGGAGAAAGATTTCTCATGCAGAAATTAGGATATATAAAAGTAAAAAGTTAATTTATTTTTCTGAGAAAGAAAGAGAGAGATAAAGAGACAAAAAGAAAGAAAGGAGGGAGTGGCCATGGCACATGGAGGAAAGAAGGAAGTGCCAGACAGTTGAAGAAAAGCTGTTTGGAGTTTTTGAAGGGTAAACATGGCTTTTTTCCTCTGCTTTAGCAGACTGATAACAGAAGCGGCTGCAAAGCTGTTGCAGGTGTTCTTTGTTTTTTTGGTCATCTCTGTGAGGCCAATTTATCTGAGTCCTTCAAATGTGTTTCTGGCAGGAAGTGAGACAGAGAGCTGGAGTGGGGAGTTTGCACTCCTACTGTCTGCTTAAGGTCTTTAAGCCTAAGGAAACAAAACTCTTAGAGAAAACAAGTTAGGCCACAGGTGTTTTAATTAAACATAACAAAGGGGTATTTGTATTGTGGGTTTTCTCTTCCAAGGGATGATTATATGCTGGGAGTTTATATTTCTTACTTTTTGTTAGATAGTTTATTTTCCTCTTTTAGATAGGTTATTAGTAAGGCCACCTTTCACTGAATATTTTACCCTAACACGATTCTGGAGAGAATAGGGTTACCTAAATTTTTAGCTTTGGGTATGTTTGGATTTTTGAAAATTTGAAAATATTATCATACTTTAAACATGGAATTTTACACCAAGCATGGAATTTTATACTTAATGGTGTTTGGGGATATTTAAATATAAGAAGTTTAGTAAATGACCAAAGGACTCTTTTCAAAACTTCAAAATATGACACAACCACTAATTTTTTCAGAAGAAATAAATGAATCAAACAATGTGATACAGTAGAAAGAGTTCTAGAATAGAATTTGGGTGCCTTAAATTTGCCTTTAACCAGCTGTGTGACTTTTGACAAGTTATCTAACCTCTCTAGTCTTAAATCTTATCTTGGTTAGAATAAGGTAGATTATCAGAAGGGAATTTAAATTCCACTCTCAGTGCCCTTCTGGTATTATGTTTCTAAATAAAAGCATTTTAAACTCTCTAGTACAATTGGAATATGTGACTGTGAGGGAGGAAGTAAGGAAGCAGGGATCAGAGTGGAAAATGTCTTATCAAGGAAAACTTCTGGAAAGAGGTAAGTTTCTAATTCAGGCTCGGAGGAAGACGTGATGGGAAGATTTACAAACTGGGATCTAAGGTCAGGCTGAACTGCCTCTGCGATTATTTCCTCTTGTGTGTATCACTCATCGGGGGGAACTAGTGGAGGCAGAAGAGTGCACCTGGATTGAAGCTCGGATGCTCAGACATCCCTTGCCAGGGGTCAAAGGCAAAGGGAAATTGTGCTGACAGAAATGGGTTTCCTGGGCTAGGCGGAGGTTTATGATGCTTTGCGGTTCTGATTCCTTTCTTAACAACTTTTTGGAAAAAATATTAATCCTGCTTATATAAAGTACTATTTTTCCAGGTCTATCCTGGTTCCGTGTTTCCCCAATTCTCATATGACCTAACATGTTTTATCAGCTGCCTCTCTTCTTCTGATTGCTCCCACTCCCCTTTTTCTTCTCATCTACTTTGCCTTCATGGTGACCGTAATAAATGCAGCAGAATGGACTTAAAAATAAATGTTAGTTTAAAAAATATAATTAGCTAAAAATGGCTTTATTTTTTCTGTTCCTCCATCTGCTGTATTTCCTTTTATACTGTAAGCAACTTAAGTACACACATTCAAACATATGAAGTCTTTGATTTTGGTTTACTTGCCTAGTACCAATAAAATAAGAGATATTGTTTTGTGTTATAGGGAAGGCTAGAAATTTTTTCTTTTTATGTCATTGACCTGAGCCATAGGAGAGAAAAGATGATAAGGTCTTGGACTTTCTTTCTCTCTCTTCCTCTTTTAAATAAAAGACGAATTCAACCTTTTCATTCATGTCCCCCAATCTCCTTTAAAAATGAGAACCAAAGAATAAAAAATGTTACTCGATAATCACAGTGAATGTTTTAAAATTTTGTTTGATGCTGTGGTTATTTTAAGGGAGAAAGAGACAGAGGAGATAGGAAGAAACATTAAAATGAAGAGAGATATAGAGGGATATATATATATATATATATATGACCAGTGGGAAGGCAAATATGGAATAATGACAAGAACATGTGCTTTGCGTCCAGATTGATGTTAGTTTTCATTCTAGTTTGCTATTTTTCTACTATGCAACAATTTACCTGATCTAGTTCAACATCAGTTTTCCTATTTATTATTGGAGAGTAATAGTATATACTCTTCTGTGTTACTAGTGGGATTAAATAAAATATCCATTCCACAAATATATACTGAGTCCCTATAATATTGACTGGATTGTGCTGTGACCAGTTGTTTCTGGTACTTAGCCTACTCCTTAATCAATACTTTATCTTATGATCACTGCCTATTCCCATCTGTCATGGTCATAATTCTCATCTCATGATACTCTGAATAAAAAGGCAGAGATGGAGATGTTAAAAAGGGTAAAACACATTCACGGGCCTGCACGAAGAGGTAGAGACCCTGCACATAGACCAAGAAGAGGAAACAGGCACAAGAAACATGCTTCATAGGTAATTATTATACTATATATTTTGCCTCAAAGTTTTGAAAGCCATGCTGCATTTTCACGAACATTAACAATTTAATAGCAATCTTTTCCTTTAACTGTGTGTGGGTATGTGTGTGTGGTACAATATTTAGCCAAGAGCTGGTGATTTTCTACACTGGCTGAAGAGAGACAGGGACAATACATAAATGGAAACTCAATATCGTTGGAGTCTTTAGTTGGCCCTTTATCTGACCTGCTGTTTCCCATACTTTCTCAACATTAAATATTGGTGTCAGGATGTGGTTATTAATATAGGCATAATGGGTATGAGCTAATAAAAGATTCAGGAAGTATATACTATATTCCACTTATTTATATATCTTTCAATTTCTAGTGATATTTTCACAATCTTTGAAGGAATTTTTATGGTAGAATGGATGCTTGTGCAGAAATCAAAATAACAGAAATAAACGGAAGAACATCTGGCTGATTCAATCATGTTAAAATTTGAAGTCAAACTTGGCTTATTAATATTTATAACTTGAAAATATGTCCTTAGATTTTGTCTAACAGCATCCAGTGTGATATTTAATGATTGAATGATTTGATTTTTTTTTAGCTATTTAAATATGGCTTGTATCTTTTGTTATTTGAAAATAAGCAAACTCAATTTATCACTTGTTATTTTTTCCCTTTAGGTGATAACACTCCATTAACATGTTTGCTTACATTTACATAGGGCTCAAATGCGTGGTTATAGTAAAGTTGTAGAAATCAATGTTGTTTTGCTCATGTTAGCTTAGTATCTTTTAAAATTTAAGGCTCCAATAAATAAAAGGTGCTATACCATGATACATACACAAGTACCTAATGAGTTCCATGATCACTGTAATCGTGTATAAGAAATTTTGTGTCTCTGCCATGTAGTAGTCTCAAATAGGCTTAAGGAATCCTGCTTAAAAATATATAATATATTTTAAGTGACGTATAGGTAATTATTATAGTTACTTCTAATGAATACTTAAAGACAGGCAGTAACCTAAGTATTTACATATACTATCTCATTTCATACTCTCAACACATTTTCAAGCTAGCTAATTTTTATCCCTGATTAAAAGGTGAGGAAACTTGATCTCATTAGTCACATGTCATCTAAGTAGAAAAGCTGGGATTGAAATATGGATTTGTTTGATTATAACTCTTGAGACTTCTGTCTTTCTACTAGGTTAATCGATGCTTTGAATATTCTAAGCAGATAAAAGAAATTTTGTAACTTCTTTAACATACATTATTCAGTTATTTTATTTAAAATATTTATTAAGAAAAAGATATTAATTCTACAAGAGTTTGCACCTTTTGTATTTGAGGATAAGTTGTTGTCACTTACCACTTTGAAGTCTGCTGGGAATACCTGAAACCTTAGCTCTGAGAGAAACACCACCATGATGTCTGGGATATTTGTGTCTCTTTAAAAGACAAGCTCTGATCATATCTAAGGCAAAATCTCAGGTGATATTAAAGGTCTAAAACAGTTTGCAGAGCTACCTGCAGAACTGCTTTTCTTGGCCTGATGTTAGTTCGATTCCATTGCTCATCCTTCCAGTTCTTCACTATAATGATCCTACCAACCTGAGGATCTTGGGCTATAAATCGGATACATGAGATAAGCAAGCACATTCATAGTTTTGGGGGTAAATCAGATATTAACACATATATAAATGGGGTGGCTCATTCCCTTTGCCCAAGGCCTCACTCTTTGTCATTAGCTCATGATCTAGTTCATTCTATAGCCCAAAGTAACCCTCATTAGGCATATCATGCTTTCTAATATTTCTTTATGGCTCCTACCCAAAGAGGAAGGGAAGTTTTGGGGCCAGGCTCTCCCACCCCCGATAATTTATGATATTGGTCCTCTGCATAAAGGCAGCCTCCTGATTCCTTGAGCAGTCGTTCTCATGGTTTCCACTCATAGACATTACTGTGAATAGTTCCTGTCATTTTGGAGCACCCTGAGCCTGATAGCTGCTCTGGTTTGTTCCCCTTCCTTTCCTCTCCTTAGTGTTTTTACACAACCACTCACACCACCCTGACTCCCTGTCTGACTTTTCTTACTTCTCTGTTCTAAATGTCTCCTGGGCAAGTCCTACTACTTTTTATATCTACTGTCTCTTTCTGATCTGTCAGTCTTTTTAAAACCTACTTTTTCTCTTCTCACATTTATCTGATTTTGACAATCGTGAGCATTCTCTGAACACTTTTGATCAAACACTTTTTACTCTTTCTAAGCATTATTTTACCCAAAACTGATACTGGAATTGTGTTTGGTTACTTTTGCCCCATGTAGAATCCTCCAGATTCTTGAGACACTTCATCTGTGATTACAAAGAGAGTCAGTGTTGAACTGTATTTCTGCCTTCAGTTTCCTAGTGTTCCAGAAACTATAATAACAAGCATAAAGGCAGCCTTAGTAGAGGGTAGGTACTGCTGTCTATAGGTAAGGTTAAAACTGTTTAAAGTCAAAATGAAATTTCAAAAGCCTCAGAAATGTTCATAGAGTACAGAATAGATGTTTTAAAATATAAAAGCCCGTGCAGTATTCCACACTTGTAAGTATATAATGTATACAGTGATATTCCTTTTTGGTGGGAACAAGTGGTTGGCTTGTGTGTAAAAGTTATGGTGAGTAAAAAAGTGTGTGTGTGTATATATATTAATTTTTAAATCACATTTAATAAAGGAAACTGCTCACACATGCAGGCATGTCAGAAATTAAAAATACTAAAATAACAGGAGATACACATCTCCCATCTCACATTCATTCTAGGGTAAGTTGTGTGCCTATTGGATGTAGCGATAGACAAAATTACCTGCACTATTTACGTTGTTGTTTTTTCCTTACTTGGTTACTTAATTGCAGGCAAAATAAAAAATAAGTAACCAAGTAAGGTTGAATTCTCCTGAATTAAGTGATTATATAATGTAGCATTATCAGATTTATATTTTTAATATCTGGTTACATCTAAACATAATGTCTAGTAATACTGGTTCATGCATCTTTCCAGTAGTTTTAATCAAGGGTTCTAATTCCATTAAACAAAGATAATGAGAAGAAAATACACAATTTAGATCTGTACCTTTGATCTGTAGTTAGATCAGTGCTCGGTTGGTAAGAACCACTGTTGTTGCAAATAATCTTTAAATTTAACAACATCTCACAAAGACAAACCTCTAAAATGACAGCAAATATCATGCAAATACCACTCTTGTTATTCAATTCTGCTTCGCGGAGCTTAAAATAATGATCAGACTTCAACTGTCACCTCTCATTTCATTTTCAATTTCTTCTCTTATGTGTATCTTTATGTACATAAGTCTAAGCTGACTCTCTGTTGAGTGACTCGGGTATGCACGGTTGCTTCTGCCTCACACTCACACAGTGGTGGTGCCGAAACTTGTAGATAGGAGTATCTTAGGTTTGTCAGCCTGTTAAGAAGGTGAACTGGGTTATTTCTTATGAAGCCATGTTTGCTGAGAAAGCACACTCTCTTTTCTTTATTCCTGTGTTTCTTTGGGGGAATCCTGGGGATTAAATGATGAGGGAAGACAGCTACTGGTTTGCAGTTTGCCTGGACCAAAATTGAAGTAGCCTCCTCCAATCCTAAGTTTCACGTGCATGGAAGTCTCTTTTTTCATTCTTGTTTTTGGTTTATTCACAAGAAATATTTATCAAGCATCAGACTTGTTTTAAGCATTTTCTAGTTAATCTGTTTCTGATGAGTTAATTGACTTCTTTCAGGTTATTTAAGACCTGAAATGTGAATTGATTTACACTCTAGCTTCTTTCAGCAGAAGTTTCTTTTGACTTGATTTAAGCTCCTGAATTCATGTTTTATTTCTATTGACATCGATTGCTCGGTTTGATAATTCTTTATCCTGTTGAACAATAATCTTACTTTAACAAGTTTAGATCTTTCATATTCAATTGCATGGCTTGTAGGGGAAAAAGCAACAGTATAGTGTGCACAAACATGAAGAGTAATAATAATACTACATATCCAGCTCTCTACACCTTCCAGGGGTGGGGAACCTGCGGGCGTAAAGCCACATGTGGCTTTCTAGGTCCTTCAATGTGGCCTTTTGACTGAATCAAAATTTTACAGAACAAATCCTTTTATTAAAAGGGGTGCAGCACAGAAAGATGAAGCTTTTCTTACCTCCTTTGGTGCTTAAAAAAGAACAATCTTGAGATCAGAAGGCCGCAGTTTCCCTGCCCCCGCCAGAGTGCTGGCATTCATTCAAGAATATTAAGCTCTTCCATGAAGCTATTTATACACAATTGTTTATTGTTCCTTAGTAATTTTGTGTTGGGCTTTTTTTTTCCTCCTAATTATATTATGTTTGAGGGTAAAGACTATGTTTCATACTTTTTCATGTCCTCACACTACTTAGTTGTTAATTTTTCTTCAATACATTAATTATTAAATTGAATTGTTGTATTTAGTCAGAAAATTTTCCTCCCCATTTTGATCAGCACTTTTGTCACTTAAATAGAGCAAATCTCTACTGGATACTATGCTGACAGTTTCCCTGAGGATTGGCAGCCAAATTTAGGATGATATTCTCTTAGATGAAACTTACACAGGAAGGACTGGAAGAAATAATCACTGTTAACTCCCTTACTTTACTGTCAAGAGGGAAAATCATTCATATTTCTTAATATCTATAATCTGTCTCTAAGTCCACATGAGAAAAGCGTAATTTCCCTTTTAAATTTCATTGTGATGGGTAGGGGACAGAGATGAGACTAGTATATTGCTGAAGTGTAGTAATTGCATCACTCAGATACCAATCAAAGGCAGTAGCTGATCTGAAATAAAAGGTAGCACTTCTTACCTCTATTTACATTAGCTCTTGCACAGAGAACACTTCTGTTCTAGAAGGTCTTAGGATTTTACAATACCCCGGTGAGACCATCCAAAGTGAAGGTCACAGCTTTATTATTACCAATGAGGATTTAGGGCAAAGATTACACATACATACGTCCTATAGATGAGCTAGCTAAACAAAGAAGTATCAAACCCCAGAGTGTCACAGAATGCTCAAGTGCAGGTTATAATAAGGACTCAGCACACAGTCCTGAAATGATTACATGACAGTTTTTCATTAAGATTTGTCCAAATTGAGTCACTTGGTCATCCTCTGCCTGAGGACCTTGTTCATTCTATATTGGTATTGACCTCCATTTTCAGGGGGCAGCCTAGAGGGTCCAGTGTTTCCATTTGGGTATGTCATGACATTATGTGTTTGAGAAATTTCAAATTCTTACTTGAAGAAAGCAATGGTTTTCCTGACAAGACTAATTTTGTAAGGAATGAAAAAGAATACATATCTGTGTCTCAATTCTGTCTTTCATTTTATGTAAGAATTGACTGTCATGTCTACTCTCCTCCTTCTTAATAAGACAAAAGAGCATGCTATAGCATTTAGTACAAAAAAAGAGCAAAGATTTACCTTTTCTAGGTTAAGTTTCTATACCAAGATAAAAAACCGTGAATGTCATGCTGGAAATTTTGGGGGTGAGAAAATGAGATATTATAATGAACGGCACTCTTTTGGTACCAAAACCCAACTGTGCACTCTAATAAAACTCAACAAAAAGTAACTTCTGGAAGCACAAGTAATGGATAAAAATGGCGTGGAGACGAGAAGAGCTCCAAGGATTAGAACTGGGAACTTTATTGCTATCAGGGCTCTCTCTTTCTTCCCACTTTTCCTCTCTGCTTCTTCCTTGCTTGTTGGTTTCGTATTCTCTTATTGCAAATCAGACTTTTTGCATGAGTCATGGAAAGAACAGAGCCACAGACATAATTCCAGTCTAGTGACTGAACAACCACTTTCCCTGTTGGCTAGCTGGAGACCCATCCTGCAGAGGGATTCTCTTGGCCTTGCTTGGGCCATGTGCTTATTCCTGGTGCTCTCAGCATGCAGGTCACAGTGACTGGGTTCTATGACGCGTGTGGATAGCCACGGTCCCTTTGTGGGGTCAGTGGGGAGAGAATACTGTGACTAATAACCTCTAAGAGAACGATGTGCTTGGATTTTACAGAGAACAGTTTGGTAAAAGAAATGAGATTTATGTCTAGAACAAGGAGAAAAAGTGATGGATAGATGGGTCGATAGAGAGGCGGAAAAATAGTGGTTATTCGATACAGGCCTATTGTATTCGTTTTTCTATGCTGAATAACAAATTACCACCAACTCAGCAGCTTAAAATAACATTTTTTGTGTCAGTTTCTGTAGGTCAGAAGTCTGGATATGGCATAGCTGAGTTCTCTGTTCAGGGTCTCACAAGTCTGAAATCAAGGTGCCAGCCAGGGCTGCCTGCTCATCTGCAGTTCAGAGTCCTATTCCAGACTCACTAGTTGTTGACAGAATTCATTCCCTTGGGGTTGCAAGGTGGGGGTCCCTGCTTCTTTGCTGGCTGTCAGCCAGGGGCCATTTTCACCTACTAGAGGCCTCTTTCCATATGGTCCTATCCAAATCATGGCAGTGTATTTCTTCAAAGTCAGCAGGAGAATTTATCATCTCTTTGAATTTCCCTTTTGGGAAAGACTTGGATCCTCTTGTAAAGGGTTTACCCAGTTTGGAGGCCTACTCAGGATAATCACCCTTTTGATTAACTCAAACTAATTTGGGAATTCAGTATGTAAAATCTCTTTACCTTTGCCATACAATGTAGTATAATCACAGGCGTGACACCCATCATAATCACAGATGTTACCTGAACTGAAGGGGAGGAGGTTACACAGGGTGTATACTCTAGGGGGCAGGAATCTTGGGGTATATCTTAAAATTCTATGTACCACATTTATGTTTTCTGGAAATAGATACAATGCATAAAAACAATAGGATATATATATATATATGTGCGTGTGTGTGTGTACATTTCTAACAAATTATACAAAGGTATATATAGATTAACATATTTGGCATAAGCTTTATTTTTGTTTGCAAATTCCAGTTAGTATTATGCTATGTAAAATTACTTCTTATATCTGCTCTTAGAAATAATATATAAGGAACAATTTCTAAGCTTCCTGCACATCAAGTTTTTGTCCCTAATTTTCCCTCACCCATGCCTTGAAATTTCTAAAAATTGGCTTCCATCTGTCACTATTATCTAGTGTCATGTCTCTGAGGTGTCCTAGGGAAAATGATTTTTAAAGTCCATTAAAGCCAATTGCAGTATGTGAAGCAGGGTCTTGGCCCCCAATCGATTATGGAGTCATCCCCACTTCTGAGGCTGTCACAGTAGGGTCCATGATTGCTTTCAGGAAAGTGTGAACAGCAGTGGTTTTGGCTGACATAGGGAGTTGTGGTCTTTGGGAAATCAAAGTGTTTCAAGCAATGCTGTTGGGAATTTAGGCAGCACCTGAAATATAACTTTTTGTTGCAGCACTGCAGTTTTCTAATTAATTATTAAAAATATATGTATTAAGTATTTACTTTGTTCCTAAAATAGCATCAATTGCCCTAAAATTTGGAGATATTAGATGGGCAGAGGGAAAATGCAGATAGTGGCCTAAAGCTATCCCTTAGGAAATCTAGGGCTGTATCTGGATACATAAAACCTTTAATCAGTCAGATAAAATGCTTCTTTTTCTTTCCATGTTCTTTTCTTTTCCCCCCCCACCCCGATGAATATATATGCTA
This sequence comes from Propithecus coquereli, assembly GCF_000956105.1. Lineage (NCBI taxonomy): Eukaryota > Metazoa > Chordata > Mammalia > Primates > Indriidae > Propithecus > Propithecus coquereli. The sequence continues at coordinate 1,034,919 of NW_012150908.1, forward strand.
AAGTGATTAACTGAATGGTTTTATAATCCTTGTCTTAGGTGATTTTTCAAAAAAACGTATCTTAAGAAATGCTTTAAATCAAAATACCATCACTGAGAGCTGCTTATTAAACTAAAAGTAGCTCATTGAAGATAATGATGATGATGTTAATGATAATGAAGACTTTCATTTGTTTTAAAATTTTCAAATATTTTTCAGGCTGCCAATAATTGCATAGGTTTCGTTTTAAGCTGTTATTTTCTGATTCTTACATATTTTCTATTAATGTGCTATAGAGCCTTTTTTGTTGAGGAAGACAGAGAAAGAGAAGGGAAAAGAGAAAGAGAAAGAGGAAGAGAAAGAAAGAGAGAGAGAGAGGGAGGGAGTTTTATCCCTACCCCTTTTCTATAAACACATATCATTTAGATTAAATGGAAAGAAAAAAATATAATTCCAAAAACACATTTTAGTTGCCCCAAGATGATTTTGATATTTTGAGGCAAATACTATTTGTATTCATGGGAATTCTGTTCCTGAACTACTATATTAGTGAGCTCTGTGGGCACTCAGAATTTCTGGAAGAACTGTCTGCCTTCCTTCCATCATTTACAATGTAGAACCACTGGGGACATTGCTGGCTCATTTGGGTGGACACCAGGAAATGTCTCTCTTTCACCAAATAGAAGACATGTTCTAAACCATTCACATGGCATGTTCTTCAGGTGTGCTAGGGAACTGGCACCTCCCCAATGTACTTCCTGGGTGTACACAATCTGTGTTTCCAGAGAGCACATGGGATGCTTAATGAGTGTGGGGACAGGGAGATCAGTCATCTGTCCCATGTCTCTACTTCCTGATTTGATGTTAAAAGAATATATGTCTATCAGCATTTTCAACACATTTTAAGTTATTGTCAGAATCATAATAGAAAAGGCTTTTTGTCTAAAAGTGTAATTTTGGAACAGAGTGTACGTGGAGCTTAGGTCATTGAGATACAGCTATGCGGCAGTCGTAAAACTCTCAGTCATTTTCCATTACCTGGAAATTGTCTGATTGTTCAGCCAAAAGAATTTAAAATTTCCCCTCTCCTCCAGAGATTCCCTGAAATAGCCTCCACAAGCATGTGGGACTTGTTTTTGCTTCCTAGCTTTTGTTCATGGCGTTTCTTTATCTAGAATGTCTTTTTCATCTCCCTTTCACTGTGAAAATCCTTCCTATTATTCAAAACCCAGTTTAAGTATCATTTTCTCCAGCCCATAACGCCTTAAGTTCCTGTTCTATGTAATTCTGTCCTTAATCACTGAATGCCTAGTATTGCTGCTCAATATTTTATGGATACACATACTATCTCCACAGCAGGATTCTGAGTTCTGTGAAATGAGACTCTTTTTTATGTTACCTTTATTTTTTTTAGCATCCCATTAACTATAGTATAGAAGTATATGCTCAACAAAATCTTTTATAATCCAACTCAATATATTTCTTTCCCTGTTTCGATAGCTGCTTAAATTCATATAACACCTTCTTTTTTATTCTGTAGGATGGCTTTACTTCTCCTTCCTGTGTATTCCTTGAAGATATTTCCCACATGTGAAATGTGGGAAAGCATGATGGGGGAAGATTATGTGAGTTTGTAAAGGAGGAATCACAGGATAGAGGGCCGGAGCAGAGCTTCAGGTAGATCTGAACCCTAACAGGGTTTCAGAAGCTAGCAAAAAGCTCCACCATCTATTAAAAAAAAAAAAAAAAAAAAGTTAGTCACAGAAGGAAGCAAATCAACCAAATATGAGCAAATTGTGTAATAGGATCCACTTGAGAAGATTTTTCTCATGTTAAGTCAATTGTGATTAAAGACTCTGAATGAAAATTATCATGTTCACCTGCATTGATACAACTTCATTATTTAATGAAAATTCAAACTGTGTGACAATGATATTTGCTTTCTAGTCAGAATAACTCCTCCATTCCCACCCCCTCAGAACCCCCTTAATGACTGAGTTTAGTGGCTAAGGTCCTCACAGCATTGGAACGTGAGGGATAGAGTCAGTTTCCTCCGTAAAAGAGAACACCACATGCAAGAGATTTGATTAATTGAGACCTTGGGCAGGTCACTTCCTTTCTGAGTCTAAGTTTACACCTCCGTAAAATGAGGGGCTTGTTGTATATTCAATAGTCATACATTTTTAAACACAGAACATCTTTTCCTCATCTTATTTTATATCTACCACTACCCAGTGAGGCTGTTCTCATTTCACAGATGGGAAAAAATGATAATTAAATTAAATAAATCTGAAAACTTAATTAAGCTAACACAGCTAGTAAGTGGCAGGGTGAAGAACCCAATTCTGAGCTTCTTCCTTCAAATACTCTCCCTTTTCTAACACTACAAACTGTGTCTCTATCTGCAGCAGGAACACAATGTGGATTACACATTATCTTTTTGAAAACCTCCAACAAAATACAAATCCAAATATCTCAGCTTATCAAGTTCAAAGTAACTTAGGTGTGTGCTGTCATTAATTTGTTAGTGTAGAATGTATCCTGATTTTCTACACACTGAGAGTAATGAAAGAAGATACGTGCGTGTGTGCGCGTGTGTGTATGTGTGTGGGTGTGTTAAGACAACACAGGCACATCGATAATATCAAAACCCATGAGAGGTGAGAATTGAGAATTTCTTGTTCTTCATATTTATTTCACTTTTTAGGTTCACTGTCAAATCAGTAGAAACACATACCTGAAAATGAAACTTACTGGTTGTGGCGTTATCACACGTGATTTGATAACAAAACAAAGCCAGAGCTGGTGTTTTGTATTAGCCACCAGCCCTGCTACATAAGCTGCAGATGTGGATGGATCTGGGCAGTTGAGCTGAACTGGCTGCAAAAATGCATTCTTAGCAGTGCCTGTGAACTTCAAAGTGCATGTCAAGCAACCTATCAATGTATAGAACTTAAGGTATTAGTCATTTACTAAATATTTTAATGGAAATGATTGCAAAAAAATACACTTAAAAACCTCCATAGACAAGGAAACAATTTGGGAAAATGTGGCTTGTTTTAGCATAGAAGTTTCTTGACACATCATACATCATAACAATGTATACTAATGTCAAAAACCTGCTTTAATAAGTGATCTTATAGCTTGTGTCTCAGAAATTTTAGAATGTTCCCGGCAAATATGTTATACACCTCTTAACAAAAATGTTTTCCAAATGTGCCTATTAGAATATTGAGTTCTGTGAAAATGATACGTATTGTTGTTATTTGTTATATGTATATTTTCCTTTACTACCTTTTATTATTTTTAATATTATCTGTGTTATACTTCATAATGAATACAGAAAAGTACAGCGGACATTCAGTAATTATCATAAGAAGGTCACTTGTATAATCACCACCCAGGTCAAGAAAAATGACTGCCAGGGGCACAGAAGCCTTCTCTATGTCCCCTTAGGTCCTGATCCTCCCTCCCTTCTTTTCAAACATAGCCACTATCCAGAATTCTAATACAGAAGTTTAATTTTGCTTGTTTGGGGAGTCATGCAGCCTATATTGTTACATTATTCTGTGTCTGGTTTCTTTTGTTCAGCGTTGTGAGATTCATTCTTATTGCTATACTTCATTTATTTTTATTTATGTAATAGCATTTTATTGTATGAACACACCACAATGTATGTATGAACTTCACTGTTGATCAACATTGGGGTGTTTAGACTTTAGGGTGTTACAGAAAATGCTGCTGACTACTACTTCCAACCAGGCTGGAGTAACGGGATGGGATAATGCATCCCATCTGAGACAATAACGACAACAAAACTGGACAAGACATACGACAACAGTTTTAAGACATAGGACATTAGGCAATGAAGGGCAGTGATACCTGTGAGATGAGAAATAAAAGAGGTGGCCAAATAATTACTACAGATTGCTGCCTTGGGAGAGTTTACAGGCCATGGAGCAGGGAGGGGGACCCCAGATAGACTTCCTGGGTTTGCAAGGGAGAGTACCAAAAGGGAGACAGCTGCACAGAGAGAACTTGGGGAATCTTCGGACTTCCCCTTGAGCATTCAGGATACTGATAAGCATGTGCATGTGAAGAAACTGAGGCAAGAGGAAGAACTAACCGGGAATATTAGAGGAAACAATACCCAACACTCACAGAGGATGGGAATAGCGCCCGATCCCTCTAGTTCAACTGGAAAATCTGATTACTCCTGGGGCATTTGGTGGGGTATTTAGCCAAGTCTCACCTCAGTAGTGGAGTATAGGTAGCCCAAGACTAAACATTGCTCTGGTTCCATCTAATGAATTTTAAAAGCAACCCCAGCCACATAATTTGAGAGACTCAATGCAAAATGGAAATGCTAGGACTCTTGTTCAAAATTATTAAGACTTCCAAGTTGGCAAGAGTACTCAGCTAGGTGCGGTGGCTCATGCCTGTAATCCTAGCACTTGGGGAGGCTGAGATGGGAGGCTCACTTGAAGCCAGAAATTTGAGAACAGCCTGGGTAACAGAGCAAGACCCTGTCTCTACAAAAAATGAGCTGAGTGTGGTGATACACACCTGTAGTCCCAAGTACCCTGGAGGCTGAGGCAGGAGGATCACTCGATCCCAGGAGTTTGAGGGTGCAGTGAGTTATGATCATGCCACTGCACTCTAGCCTGAGTGACAGAGTGAGATCCTGTCTCTAAAAAAAATTTAAAAATTAAGAAAAAAAGAGAGAGAAGAATACTGAACCAAGCCTACGGCCTTTCTGAACTTTGTGCTCTGTGTGACTGACCAGGTCACATGCCCTTCAATCAGCCCTGCTTAAAAGTAAGAGAAGAAAGGATCAAACCGTTTCCAAATAATTTAACTCTGTCAAATCTATTGTCTGTTTCTTTTTCTTTCACATTGTTTTGATTCTTCATATGCATGACTGACTGCTGTATATTTTATGTGAAAAATTATAGAAATAACATGCAGCCTAGTATGGTGAAGTTTTCCTCCAAAGAGGATATATGTTTTTTTCTAGTAATCTATTTGGGGCAATAGAGCTAAGACTTCCTTAATTTATTTTCATGGATTGAGTTAATTCAAAGTTTGGCTTTAGTTACAATAAGCGAATCATCTACTTCCTGTTCAATCTTTCTCCTAGTGTGTGGTCCCTCATGGTTCCGACTTAAAGCTTGCAGTTTTTAAGAGATTTCAACTCTGGAGGGCCCGGGAGTCCAATTTTTTATTTTTATTTTTGTCGCTTTGGGCCTATTAGAAGTTCTGATCAGCTTCTTAGACTTTTACGTACCTCTTTCTGAATTAGCAATTACCCCTAGGGAAAACTTAGCCCCTTACAACTACTCAAGGATAATTCTAAAAATCACTTTATTTAGATTTAAGCACAGTTTCCTTTTAAGGAGGAAATGGCAAAATAAATTTTATGATTTACATTTTATTAAATCCTTTTACAAATCTTATTTTATTATTTTTAACAACCCTATCAGTTAGTCAGTAGTATCCTCACTTAGGGAGATGGAATCTCTTTGTGAGATAGGTTAAATAAGGTATCCAATATCATATAATTAGTAAATGGTAGAGTCACGATCTAACCTTAGTCTTGCTAACTTCAAATCCTATCTTCTTTAAAGAAAACTACATTCTCTCATTTAATATAATGTGAAATTCATATTTTACAAGTGATATTTTATAGTATTATAGACACCTCTAGAACTAAATTTAAAAACTACTCATTTAAATGAGTAATATAAATAAGAATGTCAAATGTGAACAGGGTCTGTTTTGGTTAGCTTAGGCTGCTATAATAGTATACCGTGGACTGTGTGGCTTAAACAACAAATATTTACTTCTCACAGTTCTGGAGGCTGGGAAATCCAAGATCAAGGTGCTGGCAGATCCAGTTTTTGGTGAGGGCCCCTTCTTCTTCTCCTTGGATCCTCACATAGCAGAGCAGAGAGAGCTAGCACTCTGGCCTCTTTTTGTAAGGATACTGCCCCATTCATGAGGGCTCCACCCTCATGACTTAGTTATCGTCCAAAAGTCATACCTCCAAATACCATCACATTGGGAATTAGATTTCAGTGTTTACATTTTAGCAGGACACAGACATTCAGTGCATGAGAGAGTCTTCCATGATTATACTCAATTTAAGGACTAATTTTAAAATTCATTTTAGTAGGTTGATTGAATAAGGGAGATTTCTGCCCTTGTATGTGTTACAGAGGCAAATGTTCTTGCTAACGTTGCAGAAACGAATTTCAGGACCGCACACAACCGAATGATAGAGGCAAGTTTGAGGGAAAGCGGACAGGCTTAGGAAAGGCTTGTGCAGAAGAGAAAGTGACACTCTCAAGAAAGACAGCAGGACGCTGGAAAGGCGCAACTGTGTCCAACTTCCACTCGGCTGCTGTTATTTGCTGAAGTCAAAGAAGGCCAGGTCAGGGTTCATTCTGTTCTTACTCACATACGATGGAGGAAAGGTCACTTTGTACCTGTGCAACGCTGGAAAAGTAATGGCTCTTTTCTTCTTCTCAGGTCTGTTCATTCAAGGGCTATTTGTTCGAGCCAGTTGACTAACTTTTCTGTTCCTTCCTCCCTTGCTCGTACCTGACTACCTACTCTAACTCATGAAGCTAGACTGAAGACTCAATGAAAGAGAACTAGGGCTTCGACATATAAACGTGGGGGAGGGGCATGATTCAGTCCATAGCTTTCATCACACAGCTGGTCAAACAGGCATGCGCACAGGTACATGTATGTCAAGAGATGAGAAAATAGTTGCCTTGAAAGCATTACAGTCCATCTCTTAGCACTTATCCTCTGTATCGAGTTCATCTGCTAGCTGGAAATAGTAAAAACCTAGTGAGGCATTGCATTCTTTTTTTTTTTTTTTTTGAGACAGAGTCTCACTGTGTTGCCCGGGCTAGAGTGAGTGCCGTGGCGTCATCCTAGCTCACAGCAACCTCAGACTGCTGGGCTCAAGCGATCCTCCTGCCTCAGCCTCCCGAGTAGCTGGGACTACAGGCATGTGCCACCATGCCCGGCTAATTTTTTTCTATATATTTTTAGTTGTCCAATTAATTTCTTTCTAATTTTAGTAGAGACGGGGTCTCGCTCTTGCTCAGGCTGGTCTCAAACTCCTGAGCTCAAACGATCCGCCCACCTCGGCCTCCCAGAGAGCTAGGATTACAGGCGTGAGCCACCGCGCCTGGCCTGCATTCTTATACTGTATTTGAATGGCTCTGATGGCCTGACTGAATCCCTGAGAGCTATGATTTGTTATAGACTGTGACATGAAATCCAATATGATCTTTTCATAAAAATTTGTCCGTGTGATACTTTTCATTTGTATGTGTGAACATGTATAGCCGAACTGTTTCCCTCTTACTTTAAAGCCTGTATTAGCATATTATCACAGCCCCCTGGAAAATACAAATCCAATTGTAAAAGCACCGAAAGTTTACAAATGGAGTTACACCACCCACTACACACAAAACATCCCTAAAACTTTCCTTTAAGGATCTCTTTCTCTCCAAATCCCACTCCACAAAACAGCTACCTAAAGCTCTGTTTTCTTACCTTTGGCCGGCAGATGCTCCTCCAGCTGCTCAGTCTTTGGTATGTAAAGCTGAGGTCACAACTTGGTGACCCGCAGTCTGAATATAGCCCAAAGGCATCTGGAGTTTGGCCTTCACAGTGTGTTGAAAAATTTGAATGACTTGCCAATCTTTGCAACTCAGGATATTTCATGTTAAGGTCCAGATATCTCAGCATTCCTTGACAGAGCAGATCTGGTGACCCTAGACTCTCTTCCCATGGGGCACTTCTTACCGTCTAGTTGAAAGCAATTCACTAAGCCCCTCCTTAGGCATTGGGATTGGTAGCCTCTGTAAGAAATAAAGCTATCGGGCTGTATTTTACTTCTACCTGCATCCACATCAGTCATTTCACTCACTCATAAATGATATGCTCATGGGACTGTATTCCTTAAAATGCTGGAAGTGGGGGTGTCTGAATGAATGAGTATAAGTATTCATAATTTAAATGTTTCCATCACATGAGAATTGACACAAAGCGTAAGTGTCTTCCCCCTGACAATCTACATGATGGTGAAGGCGTTAGGTGCTCAGGCCTGTGCTCTCTAACTCTATCTAAGTGTATCTATTAGTACTCCTTGGGCTATCTAGGGCCGGGCTGCTGGAAAGAGAGAGGAGCAAGGTTGACACACTGCTGTTTTCTATAACTCTGTCAAACATCCTCCCTCACAATGTGAAATTCTGCCTCACTCCTGTTTTACTTTTTCATGCCTTTACACATAGGTAGCATCAAGATGTCAATTTTCCTAGAGGGTCTCTATCAGGAAGAATTTTCGTATTTTTTCACCACACATAATAAACTGATTTGCTCTGAAGTTCAGTTCGCATATAATTTTTTCTCCACAGGCTAGCCTCGGAGGCATTTTGCCAAAGTAAGTATTTGAGTGGTGACGTTTCCTTAAACAACAGTGAAGTTAAACTGAAACCCAACAATTGATGATGAAGGGAGAAAGAAACAAAGAACTGTAGCTACTTACCTGGGCCCTCAGAGAGGTAGGGGAGATATGCATGTTATAGGTTAGCAAAGAGGGAATAAAGGATCTGGTGATAGTTAGATGGCACAATACAAAATATGCATGCATATAATTTCCAGCATTTGGGTCTCAGAGATAAACAGCAAAATAAAAAATGTTTAAGGTTTAGAATCCTGCAGATGTTTATTTATCAAGCTGCTAGAAGTTAATGGCTTCTAGATGCAGGCTCTGTTTTATTTTACAGAATTTGATCTCCTAGGCAACTATCTTATGAAATTCACAATTCCCCATATTGCCTAATTTAAGGTATTTACAAATGTAAAATCATTGCTTTAGGGTAGGTGTTTAGATTTTGCAATTTGAATTTATATCAGATTTATTATAATCTAACCAGGGCTGCTCCCTGAACCATTATGATCTTCTCTATGATCTAAGGTAAGTTTTTTATTTATTTTTTTACATCATAGTCAAATATACATCATATAAAATTTACTATCTTAGATATTTCAAAGTGTACAGTTCACTAGTGTTAAGTACATTCACAATATTGTGCAACCAATCTCCAGAATTCTTTTTAGGATAAGTCTTAACCTCCATCAAAGATGTAGCATCTTTAAACTACATCATTTTGAATATTAATTAGCTTTTAATTACCTTTTATTATTATTATTAATAATGCCTTTCATGAATTTTTTGATATCTGCTTCAGGATTTAATGTGGTATTTGGAATATGAAGAAATTTTTTTATAAGGTACTGTTAAAAGAAAAACTTTAGACAAATTAAATTTAGCAGAGTTTATCTGAGCAAGGATTGATTTATGAATTGTGCAACTTCAAAGCCGGAAGAGATTCAGAGAGTTCTGCTTTAACTGTGTAAGCAGTGGACTTTTATGGGCCGATGGTGAAAGGAAAGTAAATTACTTTAGATTGGCTACAGCTAGGAATTTGTCTTATTTTGGTATGATCTGGTGGAAAGTCCCTAGTTAGAGGTTAGCTGGAGGTTTCTGATTGGTTAAATCTCTAGTTTTGTTTTATTGTTTACACTGGGCTCCAGTTTTCTTATGTAGGAACACAAAGTAATAGGGTTATCTCAACTGACTGCTTCCCAATTAATTTTTTGTAAAAGTATGTATGAACATAAGATGAGTGAACTATCCATTCAGCACGACTGATTCCAAATATAGGAAGTAACAAGAGAACAAAAATCACTGGATACTTCAAAAACCTATGTTTTATATTTATCTTCCCATCGGCATTTTTCTCATCTCCTCGAGGCTTAAACATATCCTTTCCTTTGCATGTGGGACTCCTACAGAATTTTGAGGGCATCTAGACATGTAATTTAGAAAACTAGGCATTTTCTAACAATTGGGTTTTTCTTTTGTTCCTTTTTTTATTTTCTTTCCTGGACACCTATCTTATTTCAATTTCTTCCCTTTTCTTGATTCTTTTAATCTAACTATCCATTCCAAATATTTTAGTCATTTATTTTTCTTTCCTTTTTTCCTTATTTTCACTTTCAGGGATAGCATTTCTTTCTTTCCTTTCTTTTCCCTTCCTTTATTTTGATTCCATTCTCTACCCTTCTATTTTCTTCCTTCTTGTATGCTCTTTTACTCATTCATTTACAATATTTACTTATTTATTTTTTTACTTATTTTGTGTGTATATAAAAAGTTTACTGCCATAAGAGCTGTCTCACTAATTTTCATAAAATATAACAGGCCACAACCTTATGGATAGGAAAGGAACTGTGCATAACTTAAATGTTCCCACCTGCATGGTCTCCACCTGGAAGGCAGTAGGATCCAGTGTCCCACTACCTCTTGTCCTTTCAAGGGTCACCTGCCTCAGGTATACAGTGGTCCAAACAACAACCAGATCCTCTGTCCTTCCTGGCTCCTGTGGCTGCTTTCTGTTCTCTTCCATGTATTACTACGAGGATGAGCATAGGTCCTGCAGAGCATTATTAATACAAGACTATTGGGCATCTTAGACTTTTAGAGAAGATTGAGGATATGGGGGTAATTTCAGCAAAGCCAGAAAATAACTTCACCTAAATTTTAGACATAAATTTTTCTGGAATTGTATTAGCCTTTCTCCACCAGAGGGAATATTTTTTTTCTCATCAGCAATGTTTTTCTTACAGCCCTGATCTCCCCTGTTGATAGTCAGGCTTTGCTACATATGGCTGTAAGTCAAGATATTTTAAGGTCCTAAATTTTCCTAAGCATATTTAAATTCAGGGAATGTACTAGTCAACATAATAACACTTTCTCACTCTTGAACCATAGAAAAACTATGTTTATAATTTTCAGAGTGAGTTTAAACTTTGTAATAGTTTAACTTAGCATCCTATTATAGAGAAGTTCAACTTCATCAATGTATCTTGAATAAAATCAATGATATTTTCTGCTCTTGAAGTTATTAGTTTCAATTATGAGAATTTTACTTTTCAAAGAATATTTATAGTATCAAAAATATTAAACATTATTTAAAACCCCCAAATATGCCATAACCTCATCATCCTAACAAAGCATTTTATTTTTTATTATTCCATATTCATAAGCAATTGATGTAGTTGTCCTTAAAGGAAACTAATGACTATTTTCAACTTTTTAAATTATTTTATTGAAAACATTTACACAGATGATGCAGTTAATATACTTAACAATTTAATAGGCATATAATATTCTATTAAAAAGTGCCATTATTCATTTAGACATTTCTTTGTTGAGCACACAGGTTGTTTTCAGTATTTTTCTATTTTAAATAATGTTAAGATAAATATCCTTATCCTGCCTTTGACAAATTATTTATTGTATGTCTATTATACCAGACATTATTCTAGGCGATAAAATATAGAAGTCAACAGGACAGATGGAAATTTTTGTCCTCATGGACCTTATAGCCACTGAGAAAGAAATAGGCAATAACAAATTAAAAAAGAAAATTATGTTGTATATCTGAAGGTGAGAAGTACGTTGCAAAAAAGATAAAGCAAGGAAGGGCCTGGGGAATGCAGAGAGTATGTGATGTCATTCAAATTGTGTGATCTGGGCTAACTTGCTAAGAGGGTGATATTTGGGCAAAGACTTGAAGGAAGGGATAAGTTGTGGTATATCTAGCCTGTGGCAGGAACACACCCAGCATGGGCATAGTCCTAGAGAGGAAAGTCCTTGTGGGTAGAACAGTAGGACGTGATATCAGACAGGTAACTGGGTCCAGATCTTATATGACCTTGAAGAACTGTAAGGGCCCTGGCTTTCTTTGCTCTAGATAAAGTAGGGAGCTATTGAAGAGTTTTAGAAGAATGATGTAGGTTGACTTATTAACAGAATTACTCTGGCTGTTGTGTTGACTCTTGTGTGGTATGAATAAAGACACTTAGGAGCCTGTTGCAATAATACAGGTAAGACATGGCAGTGGCTCAGACCATGGTGGTAGATTTGATATTTATGGAAAGTGGTCAGGTTCCACATATATTTTGAAGGTAGAACTGGCAGGATGTTAGCAATGCCACCACCAATAAAAATGTGTACTTTCTAAACATTTGGTATTTTTTTATATATATGTATATAAAATATTTCTTAATATTTTAAAATAATTCCAAGGATTCACTTTTAATTTCATTAACTAATAAATCTAAACATTCTCTCATAATTTATTAATATTTCCTCTTGTGTTGATGGTTTTTTCTTAGCTATTTGGAGTTTTTCAGGCATATTAATAAGTTTGAGGTCTTTATATATTAAACTAAAACACATTTTACTTATAATACAAATATTACTATGCAGTATATATTAGCCCTCAACTTCAACTTGTTTTATTCTTCTTCAAAATGTGTTATAAAATAACTATGTAATGTTGTAAACTTAATCAACTAACCAAAGTACACAAAACACTATTGTAATTTTGACACATGTTGAACAAAATATTGATATCTTAAATAGTATAGTCTTTTATTTCAAATGATAACCCTGGGAGAGGAAAGTTAGATCCTCGAAGAACCCTACACTAGTTACTGCTGATGTTCTCCGGCCCCTTAACGTCATTCTGTCTGAACTGGTGCTATGGAGGGCTTGACCTCTGTGTTCAGAAGCTCACCATCTGCAATAACCACTCTGGTAGTCTTCAACTTTACCCTGCTGCAGAAATCTTTGTCTTTCCACATCACTTGATGTTTCAAACAATCTTAAAGCTTATTATTCATTTAAAGTAGTGGTTTCCAACCTTTCTGGCACCAGGGACGAGTTTCATGGAAGACAGTTTTTCCATGGACCAGGGTGGTGTGGGGGTAGGCAGAGCTCAGCCGGTGATGAGGGATGGGGAGGGGAGTGATGATCGGGCTTCTTGCCTCCTGCTGTGTGCCCTGTAGGGGCCAGGGAGGGGGGCAACTTCATGGAAGACAATTTTTCCACAGAAGATGGGTGGCAGGGCAGCTCTGCAGCTGGTCACTAACAGGCCACAGATTGGTTCGTGGCCTGGCATGGGGACTGCAGTTTAGAGTATTCACAAATGCCAAATTTCTTTCAGGAGCCACATGCTTAGTTTGTGTATTAGTTTCCTTGGGCCACCATAACAAAGTACCAAAAATGAGGTAGCTCAAAACAACAGAAATTTGTTTTCTCACAGTTCTGGAGTCTAGATGTCTGAAATCAAAATGTCATTTAGGGTCATTCTCTTTCTGAAGGCTCTGTGGAAAAACCTGTTCCATGTCTTTCTCTTAGTTTGTGGTGTTGCCAGCAATCCTTGCAATTCCTTGGTTTGTAGACATATCACCGTATTGTCACATGACATTCTCCCTGTGTGTCTTCATAGCATCTTCCTTCTGTGTGTGTCTGTCTCTGAGTCTTTTCTTATGAAGATATCAGTAATATTGGATAAGGGCCCACTCAATTCAGAATGACCTCATTTTTATTTATTTATTTATTTATTTATTTAGAGACAAGGTCTCACTGTCACTCTGACTAGAATAAAGTGGCGTCATCACAGCTCGCTGCAACCACAGACTCCTAGGCTCAAGGGATTCTCTTGCCTCAGCTTCCCCCGTACCTGAGACTACAGGCACGTGCCACTATGGCCAGCTAATTTTTCTATTTTTTGTAGAGACAGCATCTTGTTCTTGCTCAGGCTAGTCTTGAACTCCTGGACTCAAGCAATCCAGCTGCCTTGGCCTCCCAAAATACTGGGATTACAGGCATGAACCACTGCAGCTGGCCCAGTATAACCTCATCCTAACCTGATTATATCTGCAAAGACCCTATTTCTAAAGAAGGTCACATTTACAAGTACCAGGAGTTAGGACTTCAACCTATATTTTTGGTTGACACCGTTCAACCTGTAAGAGTTGGCTTAAGAAAAAAAAATGGTTTCCCAAAGAATCAGTCTGAAAAAAAATGTTTTCAGAATTAATGTTGGGAGTAGAATCCTGCCGGAACTTAGGGTGAGATTAGTGAGATCAGAAATGCTCAACTATTTGTCAAGCCTCAGCTTAGTTCCATCTTTCTATTGAAGGCTATTTAATGACACTGAGAATCTCTCATACAACAATGTTGTTTATAACACATATCTTAGTCTTTAATCGAACATTCTTCTATATTGTTCTTTAATTGGTTAAAGGCTTTTGATTCTGCCTTCTCCAATACTATCACAGTCTTTTGAAGGAAGGCATCTTGGTATTAGATTTTTCTGGTATCCTCTTAAAATTTTTATCAAGTATTAGAAACATGCAGAATCCCCATAAGCATTTATTGGTTCAAACTGAAATACCTAGGGCCAAGTTTGGTTGGATGGTCAGTAAGTTTGCCAGTGAGTGAATTTTTTTGCCAACCATCTAATCATCTTTCAGGTCACAACTAAGTTGTTTCTTCTTTCCCCACCCTTGGCTTCATTTTCCCTCATTAGAGCAGAGAAATAGTAATGCTTAACAGAACCTGCCTACGATTCAAGTGAGGTTAGTAAACATGGATGTCTGTAGGCAGCTGTACCAATATGTGTAACCTTCCTTCTCATGGAGCTTAGAGAACTGGGCTTAGGCTCTTGGTTTCTGCTGTGGTTCTGGCCAGGCTGGCAAAGGGCTCTACCCTACAGCAATTTTATGCCAGCTCAGAGCAGGAATCCGGCTGACATTGTTAAAGTTCAAGTGCATAAAATGCCAGGCCCGACAAGACAAAAAGATATGTTGCTGGTAACAAATAAACAGGAGCCAAGAGGCTCAATAGTCAACTTCCATCAATTTATTTCCATCTGTTCATATCCACTTAACTACCCTGAGTTTATTTAGAGACAATTATCCATGGCAACAAACTACATCAGTTCCTCTGAGGAGTCTGTAATTTTTCATAAAAAGACTCAACGAAAATTCAAAACTGAAAGATATCACAGTATAATTCCCAAATTAGTTATTGTTAATTATAAAATAAAATTAAACCTGCTAAAAGGAAAGCAATGTAATGTATTCTACTTTTTTATAAAGGCGTTAGGAAGAAGTGTAATGTTCCTCAGCAAGAGACCCTCATGTAGATGATTATGGATGAAACTACTGCTTAGGAAATCCTAAGTTTTTTCACCTTATCTTTGCAGCCAGTATTTGTTAACTGTCAATCATAGGAACAAATCAAAATATTGACCTTTCCCCCCTTTGGCACTGTAGAAACAATTCCTAATGGATCTTTTTATGTAAATTGTCTTATTCTTCCATTCAAGATATTTTACCAACTAATTAGCTGGGCAAGAATGTAATGCACCTATAATTAAATGTAATATAACTTTTGGCAAATATTCAATCCAGTTTGAAGGTTTACATGCTTAAAATTTTTCATCTTGCTGGACATTTAAATTGAGATATTTACCATTCTCTCAAACTCTGCATATCTACCAAATTAATCCTCTTCCCTTCAGCTCGGTTCCTTGTTCCACTTTTACTATTTCTGTAAGTGATATCACCAGTCCTCTGGATCCTGACCAGAAAGTTTGAAATTGTTGTTGTAAGCTGTATTTTCTTTGAGAACATTAATATGTTAAGTTACAATTATTTGTGTTATTAATCAAGAAGACCTCACTTTTTAAAAATTAGTCCTTCACTAGGTTTCCCATGCTTGTTCCATTCTTCTACTCTAGTGGTGGCCACTGTCATTTGGGCTCTTCTTAGCTCATACATGACTTCTTATAATAACCTCCTAATCTCTCTCTTTGACTCACTTTGCCACATCACTGATTAATCTTGCTAAAAATGTTGGTTTAATATTCTAAGCACTTTGCTAAAAAATGTTTCTCTAACCAACTTAATTTTGTATTTTCTGCCATTGTAACTTACTTTAAAGTTTCATTTTCTAGTTGTTTCTATAATGCAGAGTATTTATGTCTTACAGGGATATTCTAAATTAAATAGTTCTCTTGCTTTTTGGTACATAATAAACCTTAGGCAGAAACTCTAACATATCAGACAGATAAAAGAAGAAATATCCTGGTTGAATGGGAAGAAAAGAAGAGCATGTGGGAGAGGTCAGCTTACTAGCCATTCTCCAAGACCAAGGATCTCTTCCTTCCTGAAATTTCTCATGTTTCTCCAGCCTTCATTGATGTGACCTTTCTCTCTACTTACTGCATGTATTATTAAGTACTACATCATTATACTTTATCAAGAGATATCTAATTTTTTATCCATTTTGATTCCTCAATTACCCTTATATAAGCTCCAAATTATACTGATATAGTGCCATTAAGATATTGATTGATTAATTGTTGCTAAACAAAATACGAATCAATTTTGAAATTTTGAGGGAAGGGGTCTTCTGTACTACAGGCAATCTATAGAGTTAGGAAGTAAGAAGGTATCATTTCATGAGAATGAAGGATGAAGGAGAACACCTATGTATAGTTTATATACCCAGTCAATTGAAACTGAACACGGTTGATCTGACAGTGTAACTGACAAAAACAGTGATGAGGCATAAATGGTTTATAAGTCACAAAATGATTGTAGTTACAATGAATTTTCCACACTTGAATTACCTTTTATATTATTTCCCTTGATACCATATATAGTTAATTCATGAGCCAATATACACCAAACATCTACTGCATGCCAGTTAGTGTGTTGAATATAATGTAAGTTAATTTTTTATCTGTATTCACAGTGTTCACACAGACACACATAACATACATCTGAATGTATGGTATATTTATAATGGACGAGTCTTGTGTATAAGGCAAAGTCCAAACAGGAACACAGAGATCACTGCAAACATTTAAAAATGAAGAAATTTGATGGGATATTGGTCACAACAGGTGCTAGAATCTCTGGGATGCCAAACATAATAGCATGGTGAAGCATCCGAGAGACTAGCATCAACAGGAAGCCCCTACTACCTGGCTAGAGAGACAGAGAGGAGAGTGCTTGTGCTTCCACGGCAGCTGGACCACAATCCGTGCGTCAACAGGAGCCGGTGTCGTGGAGGAAACACAGCCACTGCCAAAGACACCACAGGGAGTGGAAAAGGAGGAGAAGAACCTCAGTTTACTTCCTCATCCAGTCCTCCAGTGCTCTGCCACTGCCTTCCAACTGGCCACATCTATCCAGGGGCCCAGAGGCAGAAGAATCCAGGAAATATAGTTTCCAGTGAAACAAAAAAGAATCAGGGGAAGAGGGAGAATGTATTAGGTAGGAGACTGCTAGGCACCCCTTTGTCAAGTGATAATATATCACTGGGGCAGGAAGACTTGTAGATTTATTTACCCACTATAGACACTGAAATCCTAATATGTTTATCACTGACATCCATCTTCTTTAGTTTCCTCTTTTCAATTTCTGAAAAATTATTTTAGTTTGAGTTTGCAAAAGGGTCGCATAAAGATGCACCTGTGTATGCATGTGTGTGGGGGAGACAGAAAGAGGGAGAGTGAGAGAGAGAAAAACTATGAATTAGAACCATGCATTTGTTGAGTGAATGACCCATTCTGTGCTCTAGAAAGCAAGGAAATAGGAGCCAAGACTGGGAAGGGCCTGGAATGGTAGGTGAGCTTTTCTTTGGGAAGAATAGGTTCCACTTCCAATAGATTGCAGCTTACGGTACCTTCCTTTCCACCAGCTACTGGGAATAGAACATCAACGGTCACAGTATATTTTACTCATCCTTGGCCCAAAAGCAGGGAAGGGAGTAGAGAATGGAATCAGTGTTTGCTGTTGCCCTAAGCACTGTATGATGTACTATATTCTTTATCACCTTTAATGCTTCTTAACAAACTTCTGATGCATAATTATTAAGCCCAATTGGCAGATTAGAAAATTGATACTAAGAAAAGTAAAGCCATTTACCAAAGGTTACAGAGCAAGTAACTGGCTGGGTCAGCTTTACACCCAGGCACGGAGAGCTGAAAAGAAAATATTGTATAGTCCTCCTGATAGCCTAAAATAACCATCAAGCCAGTTAGAGAACTCTGCTTCATGGAGCAGATTAGACTCTGTCGTCTAAATGATTACCCCAAACTGTTACCAACTGTTTGAAATGTTTAATGGGAGAGAAACTTACATCTTACAATGAAACACAAAAGAGAGTCTTATAAAGCAAATTGGACTGTGATTGGATAAGTATTAGTGTGAATAGTTTCAAATCAATTTACCAATGACTGCTTTCAGCTTTAAATAATAGGTTTACTGTGCAGAGGGGCTAAATGAATCGGAAGTGGGGACAAGTCAAACCACCACAAAGAGAAAAAGGTAGTAGAAACAGTGTTTGTAAAATCAGATTCCAATAACCACAATTTTTTCTTAGTTTAATCTTCAGCTGTGGATAGGAAAAGCAAAGCTGAGGCTCTGCTATTTTGTGTACATGTGTGTGTGCGTGTGGGGAGGTTACTCCCGAACTCTCCCACGGGATCACCGCTTTTTTCATTTGTTGCTCCCTTCAGACTTCTAGTAGTAATTTGTTTATGGAAAGAGTTCTGCTGCAAAACAGAAAAAATGTTTAAACATCACAAATCTAGAATATTATTGGTGGTTGTAGAAAAAGATCAGTCACTGAAATCGGAGTTGGGGGACCCAGGTTCTTATTCTAGCTCTGTCTTCTAGAGTGAGGGAACATCATTTAACCCCCTGAACCTTTCCTTCTTTATGTCAGTTGGATGAGGATCTATCGATATCATTAATTGGAGACTTTCCAGCTCCTATGTTCCATCATATATGCATGGGGAGATGCATTTTGCAGCATAAATTGATGAATTTTTATTATTATCTTTTAAGGAATTTTTTAATATTTTGACACATCTAATATTAGAACATGACTGAGCATGGTGAGTTTTGTTTAATTATAGGTAAGCAGCATTGTGAGGTGTGGCTGGGAAATGGTATGAGCACAATTAGTTCTAATTGCTTTATATTCCACTGAGTTATCATGAAGGCATGTGAGGGACTGTGCCAGTACCTCTCTCCTCTACAGCTTATACAAGTGACCATGGACCTTGTTAAAATTATCTGAGACCAAGATATCACTTTCAGGCTCTTGTTTCAGGGACCTTTATAATTTCTTCATCATCTGACTCATCTGGAAGTCTGGGGCCTAGGATAATTGTCCCTGTGTCTCCATAGTAGAGGAGAGATTTTCAGGGATGAGATCCAGCAGAGCCATGGAGACGGTGCTTGCCTCCAGCAGGGCCCTTGATTTGTCAAATCCACCTAACAGATGCCTGTGTCTACATCTATACACAAAGCTTTACAGAGCTTTGTCAGAGGCCAGGCATATCTGGCTATATTATTGAGAACACTTTCTATTTTATTCTAAGAATTTTATTCAGCATAAGGTTTCTTGGTAGTGACCTGCATAAATCTTAGTGTAATTTGTTTTTCAGGAACTACATTTATGATAAAAATTGTCCAACTCTTGCAGAGATGCAAATCTAATTCTTTTCTACCGGTTTCCTTTTTTATTGACAAAGATGTCTAGGGAGCCCTGTAATGAGAAATCAGTCTAGAATGTGAGCTTCTGGAATGTAGGAAACTTACTTGCCAGCCTGAGATATAGAACACATAAAAAAGATCAAAAATAAAGAATTGGCCTTGACTTCTAAAGATCATGTTAGAAAGTGTTTGTGATCCATGAGGTACTCTGAGTTCAAGGAGAGAAATGCAGAATAGGGTCAAGTTCATTGGTTGGCTCCTAAACCCCTCACAGCAAAGTAGTAACAAGGGAAAGACACAAGTATTTGTTTATTTATAGTTAATTGTTACTCCACTCATTCGACAAATATTTGTTGAATCAGGACTGTGTGCCAGGCATTGCTGTGGGCTCTGAAGACAAAGTGTGAAACACAACATTGGGACAATGTGTTGGCACTAGTAGAGATTATTTTCTTGTGGGCTAGGGGTAAATAAATAAATACTCCGCAACATAACTAATGATGTCAGGTACTGACAGTCCTCTGAAGAACAAAATAAAGTTGGATAAAATGAGAGCAAAAGGGTTGAAAGTTCAAATTATGTGGAGTGGCATTAAGAGTTCCATGTGAAGAGCTGATATCTAAGCAGAGGTCTAAAGAGATGAGAAAGCAATAATGTGGATTTTTTAAAAAAAAATTCTTATATTTTTCACTATTATCCATTTAAAATTCTGTGATCTGATCACTGTCTCTCTCACCTACAATATTCTCTGCTTTCTCAAATTTTGGCATTTAAGGGTCCAGTTCATAATGTACCTTGGCTCTAAACAGTTTTGGGTAAATTCCTCTTTTTGGGTCCAATTTCCCCTTTATGAGCCTAAAGATCCTCTTCCTGACTTTCACTATGCAACTAATTATTTTTTCCTAAAAGTTTTTTTTTTGTTGTTGTTGGGAAAATTGTTTGCTATGGAATACTTAATACATATAAGGCTATTTGGTTTATTTGTATATTTCAAGGAGTTTTCCCATTTCTTTTAAGTTACTGCATTTATGACTGTAAAGTTGCTTTTAATATTTCTTGATTTTATATATGTAAATTCTGTAATGATAGTATCCCTCTCATTCCTGACACCAATAATATGTATACTTTTGGGTTTTTTTCTTTTTGATTGATTTAACTAGAGATTTATCAATTTTATTAATCTTCTCAAAAAGCCAGTTTTGGATTTTATTGATTTTCTCTACCATTTATTGGTTATCACTTTTGCTGGTTTCTCCTCTGATTTTTTTTCCGCTTTTTTTTTTTGTTTTAATTTTCTTTCTTAATTCCTTAAGGTAGAAGCAGAGAATTGATTTTTGATACATTTTTTCTTTTCTTACATAGGCATTTTGTGCTTTAATTTGCCCTCTAAGCATTTCTTTAACTATATTACACAAATTTCAATGTTTTATTTTCATTTCATTCAAAATATTTCATAATTTTCCTTTTGATTTTCTCCTTGATTCTAAGGGTTACTTACAAGTGTGTTATTTGGTTTCCAAATGTTTAGATTTTTCTCCAAGTTTTCATTTTTGCTGAGTCTCACCCTAGTATTTTGCAGAACTACTTAATAGAAGACATCATGGACTTACATCTCTCCTGGTGTTATGAAGCTTCTCTCACACGTTTATGTCTTAAATTTGGAACTAACCAATAAACACTCATGTGCACAGATGAAGTAAAAATCAACAGAAATCATGCAGGTGGGAGTAGAGAGGAGGGGATGGGTGAAATCACACCTAATGGGTACAGTGTACACTACCTGGGTGAGGGGCACATTTATAACTCTGACTCAAGCAGTACAAAAGCAATCCATGTAACCAAAACATTTGTACCCCTGTAATATTCCATAAATTGATGAATTTTTATTATTATCTTTTAAGGAATTTTTTAATATTTTGACACATCTAATATTAGGAGATTTGTTGTAAGCTGTATTTTCTTTGAGAACATTAATATGTTAAGTTACCATTATTTGTGTTATTAATCAAGAAGACCTCACTTTTTAAAAATTAGT
>NW_012150908.1:1059840-1061126 GCF_000956105.1 Propithecus coquereli
CACCCAGATATTTTGGAATAACCTTAGAATATTTTCTTTTTCCAGTGGTGCAGTTGTGCTACCTTCCAATGATCAAACTCTATAGATGGTGGAGGGAAGATGCAGCTCTGCAATCCTGGAGTTACTGAACATATTTATTTATAGGTGATACGTATTATCTGGGCATGCTGTAGCATTTATTGGAGAATTAAGTTTTTCTCTCAAATCACTTATGCATTTCCAGAAAAATAGACACTACTGAATCTCTTCTGAGCACAAAAGCCTAATCAGTTTTTATGTCTTGGGAATGCTATACATATCAGGACTGATTTCTTTAGGAAAATCTCTAGAAATAGTCAGGAATGAGAGAATTCAAGTCTGGACAGTAGGCATGGATACATTATCTAAGGCTCTAATTGGTTTGCTCTCAAAATTGCGGAATGTTTTTGTCTTTGAGATACCTGTATTTTGCGTATACCAGGGAGAATCTTTTGCAAATGTACACCAAGAGTCATATACAAGAATGTTCATAGCAGTGATGTTTATAATATCAAGAACAGGAAACAATTTAAAGGTCTTTTGAAAGAAGAATGAGTAAACTGGGATAAATGTAAACATTGAAATATTATACGCTAGTGATAGTGAATAAGCTATAGCTATTTGCATATATCTTAGAAAAAAGTCCTGTAATATCAAGTGCTGATGAATTAACATGAACCGTAAGTACCACTAGTGGAAATGTAAATTCATATGGCCACTTTGGAAAATAATTTATGATTATCTTACGCTGTCGAAATGTAATAAACATCTGTGGAGTGTTTACTACATGGCAGTTATTTTCTTAAATGGACAAATGCTAAGTCATTTTACCCTTATAACTGTGTGGTGAGTACTGTATTTATTTTTCATCATTTTGTATGTGAGGGAACTGACACAGAGAAGTTGGGTAATTTAGCCAACTTCAAAAATGACACGAAACTACACACATTATATAAAATAGGTGAAAAAATAAGCTTATGAAATACATTCCGACTTTGTTTAACAAAATTTATGCAAGACAAAAAAAAAGATTAGTAATAGTTATCTCTAAGCAGTAGCATCTTGATCTTTTTTCCCTGTGTATGTTCAAGGTTATCTATGATGAATATTATTTTTATAATCAGAAGAGTTTTGAATTTACTGCATGGAGAAGATAATACAAGAGCAAGCATTAATATATTAAGAGCAACATGTCCTGGTTAAGTTTATTCATTCATTAATTCCACCAGGATTTACTGATTGCCTACTTTATGCCTGGCACTGGGGAT
>NW_012150908.1:1061176-1063109 GCF_000956105.1 Propithecus coquereli
ATGGCAGAGTTGAATATTTGTGACAGAGACCATATGGCCCTCCAAGCTTAAAATATCTACTATCTGGCCATTTATGCAAAATATTTGCTGACCTTTGTGCATATTCTTACTATTAATATTTACAAGGCTGATTAATTGTGATACTTTAAAGCAAATTTTGTCAGCAAATGGTTTGAAAGCCATGCCATTTTGTCCATAGGTAGGAGAATCAGGTAAATTAACATATCTATGTTCTGAGCCTAGAACTAGGTTCTAGAATTAGTGAAATCTAACAAATGAACACTTTATAGGAACTAGGAGATTCTACTCAGTTGAGGGCTAACTGGCTTTGATAAATCAATTTTCCTCTCTAGAGCTGCTTCATCTATAAAATAGAAATAAAATCATAATATATGCCTGTTTCGAAGCTCACATAATATAGCAAAATATAAAATGATGATAAATGTAAAAATTTGTAATTATAATGAAAATTATTAGCATTAACATTGCATTCAAATAGAAAAAGATACATGGCAAAATGCAAGTACAAACCACAAATCTCTAAATGACTTTGGAATTGGTTCTTTATGTTTGATTTATTTTATTCGTCTTAGTTTATTTTTTCCACAAGTGATCAGAATAATCATATAATTAATTTGACCTTTATCAAAATCTCTTGTATCATTTTTATGCCTTCATCTAATTACGCTCCTTCTCCTTTCATCTTCTTTCTTTAGCACTGTCATTTTTGCTGCCATTTATTGAACACATACTGTGTACCATGTGTGATATGAAGTACATATGATTATGATCATCATTTTATAAATGAAGGCGCTGATATAAAAATAGTTGAAATACTCTCTCCAAGTTTACAAAATTGTCAAGTAGCAAAGCTGAAGTTTAAACCCAAATCTTTCTGAATTTACAGTTTGTGGTATTGTTATTCCTCTTCTCTCTCTCTCTCTCTCTTTCAGAATTTATTGCACCTATGTTTGAGACTCAGGCCTTATCCCTCTCCATATTTTCTATGGCTACCTAGATCAGTGCTCTGCATGGAGAAAGCCCACAATGAAAGTTAGTCACAATTAGCAATGATAATGATAGAGTTTTAAAAGTAAATAAATGAATGCAATGGCTTTCTTGTGTTAAAAATAGAGTCAAATAGATTTAGAAAATACTAAGTTGAACAGGATTTTATACAGCAGAAGTTTTCAGAGATTTTAAAAAGAAATGTGTGGTGTTCATTAAAGATGTTTGAGTACAGAATTCCCTTTTTGGGTAAACATCTTCTCGGACTTTGGTAAAGTTTAAAATCATTTATAGCAGAAAGTGAATTTAAAATCATTAATAAGTTATATTTGTAAGCAGAAAAATATTAAATTTTATTTAGCAAGTGAACATTTTCTTCAATTTAGGCATTTTCAGAAGAATAGAGCATAATTTGTCAGAAAGCAATGATCTATAAAATCAAATTTCTGCTAAATATGACCTTTAGTGTTTTTGAACAAATTCCTCATGAATGCCTATGGACTACATTTTATGCTAATACAAAAATAAATATATCATGAATGAGGTGCTAGAAGAGGGAAAGGAAGACCTAAGCCAGCTTAATTTGTTAAGCAATGGTGAAGGAGGGGTGCAAACCAACAGTTACCACTGGTTTAGAAAAAATATCTTGAGAGAATGGTAGTTTCTCCTATTCTTAACCTCTGGTGTAATCAGATCTTGGATATAAATACTTCAGCAATATAAACTTATGACAATTACTCCCCCATTTAACTGGATTATATGTATTAGAGTGCAATCAGTTATTTCGAGTACACTAAACTGTTAGGTCAATAATAATCAACATGACAGTTTTAAAGACAAATGATCAGAATACTTTTGTTTGATTTTGCTTACAATTAAATCAAGCGGTGGTTTTGGTATTTCATAAGGATAACCTCAGACATTC
>NW_012150908.1:1065104-1067004 GCF_000956105.1 Propithecus coquereli
AAATGTAGATTGATCTCATGTCTTGGGAAGAATGTTAACAAAACTAATGAACAGGCTACTGAATTGCTCTACACCTAGACAAGACAGATCGTCTAGGTCACAAAGTTCAGAATCAAAAGAGCTAACCGAGTGCCCACAGCTGTTGAACCAGGGGCAGACCAGGCATGCTGAATGAGAAAGGAACTACCACTAATTCATGGAATCCTGCCTCTTCACCCATACACAGTAGCAAAGATTGGCATGGTGATTGTTGAAATCCAGCCCTGGGGCATTGTTTTAGGAAGTCTGCAGGTTTTCTGAAAGGCTTGTCAAGTTGCCACTGAGTGTACTGAACTTCACTG
This sequence comes from Propithecus coquereli, assembly GCF_000956105.1. Taxonomy (NCBI): domain Eukaryota; kingdom Metazoa; phylum Chordata; class Mammalia; order Primates; family Indriidae; genus Propithecus; species Propithecus coquereli. Next base: position 1,065,446 of record NW_012150908.1, read on the forward strand.
AATCTATGCATCCTACTCCAGATTTTCTCAGACAGTCCTCTGCTCCTCATCTCAGTGGCCTAAGGATACACCAGCTTCCACTGCCCAGATTGACTTTATAGCAATCTATTTCCACAAAAAGTCTAGCCAGAGGGATTAACAGAGAGAGACAATATTTGTTCAATTTCTTTCAAGTCTGCTGCTTAATTTCTTGCCAAGCGAACGGTTTTGGATGTTTGGCATGTGGGCTAATATGAAGGGACAAAGCAGGAATCCCAATCCAGTCATGTATTCATAAACCCTGAGAAAAGAGTTTTCTGACCCCAGTTACAGAGAACCCCCTAAAGAGCTTTTAAATATTGTCACTGGCATGACCCCACCAGCCAATTAAGTCAGAATCTCTGGGGGTGTTTCTGGCAACTGGATTTTCTTTTTAGTTCTCAAGATGATTCTAATTTGCACCCAAGGTTGAGAATAATGGCTTTATTTTTTTAAGGTGACTTAGAAACTAAGCAAGACCTCTTGGAGATCACCTAATCCAATGTGTGAAACGGATCAAAGTAGCTTTGGTTAACATGGAGAAGGGGTTTCCAGATTCTTGTCCTCATACATGAACCAAGGAGAGAACTATTCAGATTATCGAATTAAAATGATTTCATTCCACATTTATTATTACCAAAGTGAGACTATAAATCAGAAAATTTAGGATCTTTCCAAGTTATGCAGTCATGCCTCCTGTGTTTTATTTTTACATATTGCTTTGGTCACGTTAAAATTAATCAAGGGCTATTCATCTCTTAAAACAGCGTCTAACATTATAACTATAAGGGATTTGAAAACATCAAGCTCAAGCAGTTTTTAAACCAGCACTAATTTCCTATGCCATTTTCATCATATGCGTTTTACACATAATGTTTGATATTTCTGTCCTGCTTTTGTTTCAAGATCTATACCTGGACTAATTTGAATGGCATGTTGTAGAATCTCATCCAGCGGAGATTTCTACCATCTTGTTTTTATAAGATTAATGTAGAAATTACTTAAAAGGTCATTGTACCTATGAATGTTCTTTTCTAATCTTGCAGGTGACAAGGTGGAAGAAGGCAAAGACCCTCTGGTCATTGCAGAAGGAAGGATGAGAGCACAGCCTGAGGAAGAGCAAAGGAGATGCTGGAGCTGAATATGAAGTAAGGCAGCTGCTAGTTGTTCTGTAATGAGCAAACTGATTATTTTTTTATGTAGCCTCTACTCCCATTTTTATGTTTGATTTTGTCCTTTGATTGTAATGACAGGTTATGGTTACACATTATTAAAGATGAATACTAAAGAAGTGATGGAATAAAAAGGCAAGAAATTGAGGATGATTGGTATCATCCCAGCAGGGAAGGAAGGCAGAAGACAAGGTCTTTTTTCTCAATCTCAGATACTGTATGTAACCCACCCAGATATTTTGGAATAACCTTAGAATATTTTCTTTTTCCAGTGGTGCAGTTGTGCTACCTTCCAATGATCAAACTCTATAGATGGTGGAGGGAAGATGCAGCTCTGCAATCCTGGAGTTACTGAACATATTTATTTAT
>NW_012150908.1:1067054-1068525 GCF_000956105.1 Propithecus coquereli
CTAGGTTGTGAGCTAAAAATGGCAAGGGGCAAGTAAGGAGTGGTGCAGAGCCCGAACTCTGAATAGCAATAATGATGTCCAGAAAGTCTGCATTAAAAGGTACAGATTCCATTTATACATTCATTCACTCATTCCTTCATTTAACCAGATCTTTCTTGTTATCTTCAATGTCTGCATAGAATGCCAGACCTCAAGGTACCCCACCCTCCAGGTAGTCTGTGATTTACAATAAAATATATGTGCTGTGCTGGTCTCTAAGAAACTCAATGATTTAAAGGGAGAGAGAGAGAGAACTAAACCACTCAATATAACACTGGTGCAGCGTGGTACGTCTTATGGCAGAGGTGAGACTAAGCAAAAGGTGGAGGATCAGGAAGACTTTTCAGAGAAAGTAATACCTGAACTATGGCTAGCAGAATAAGTGAGAGTAAATGAAGCAGAAAAAGGTAGAGAGAAAAAGGTAAAGATTTGAAGAGAAATACCTAGGGGGAAAAGATGTGCAAAAGAAAGGAGATTACAGAGATGAGTACTTAAGAATGCCAAGTAATTCAATATGGGATGGAAGTGGCTACATTTAGGAAAAAAACAAGAGATGAAAGGCAATGAAGAATTTATTTTTATTTTTTACTTTTTGTCAACATATAACACACATAAGAAAAGTGAGCATAAGTGTGAATATTCTTTGTAAAAAATCATATGAGCCCACATATGTAACCTAACCAGGAACCACATAGAAAAATGCAACATTGCTAGCACCCCTTTCCAGATCCCCAACTCCCATGGGTAACCACAGTTTTGATTTCTAACAGTGTAACTTAGTTTTGCATGTTTTTGAACTTTATTTAAATGTTTGTACATACATCATTTTGCTTGTATGTAGTTGAGTTTGTTTATTCTCATTGCTATATAGTATTCCATCATGTGAATATGCCACAATGTTTTTATCCATTCTACAATTGGGCATTTAGATAGTCTCTGATTTTTAGCTACAACAAATGGAGCTATCATGCTCATCCAGTGTACGCCCTTTGGTGCATGCATGTGTGCATTTCTGCTGGGTATACCTCTAGAAGTGAAGTTACTGGATTATAGTCTATATTCGATTGTAGAATTGCAGGAAAGTGACTGATTCTATTAGTCTTTTTAAATGATATTTTTCATAGCAATGAAGAGAATGGATTAAAGAATGATGAGAATAATCTAGGTTAGAATTGATAAGGGTTTGAATTAATGTATGTCAGTGAAATAGAACTTAAGAGATGGGTACGAGAGCTATTTAGGATGGAAAATAATTGGCCTTGATAGCTTAATTAGACATCAGGCAGGGTCAAAATGACTTCCAGGTATCTAGCTGGGTGCATATGGGTGCCATATAAAGAGATAAGGGCTATAGGAATGAATGAATATGCTTCCAGGAAGGCGTTAGTATTTATTTTGTGCATGAGTAAATAGAAACTGACATAGATAATAG
>NW_012150908.1:1071640-1074476 GCF_000956105.1 Propithecus coquereli
GTATGTTCAAGGTTATCTATGATGAATATTATTTTTATAATCAGAAGAGTTTTGAATTTACTGCATGGAGAAGATAATACAAGAGCAAGCATTAATATATTAAGAGCAACATGTCCTGGTTAAGTTTATTCATTCATTAATTCCACCAGGATTTACTGATTGCCTACTTTATGCCTGGCACTGGGGATCGGTGAGAGGATTAGGAAGAAAAACTCTTATTCCTTTTTTTGTAAAATGTTTATGCATTTTATCATGACACAGGTTTGCCAACTTGTGACTCAGAATATAAAAAGCTTTGTAACGTCTAAAATAGTATTCCCAGGGCAAACTCAGCAAATTCTATCACGCACACAAAATACATGGACTATCCATATAGGAGGACACAAAAAAGAGAGGAGGAGGCACATGACAGCTTTCTTGAAATATTTGAAAAGTTACAATGTAGAAGAGCATGTGATGTTTAGGCTCATTGTGAGGAATGAATTAAAAGGACAAATGGATAGTAGTTTCAGGGAGTCTGATTATAAACATGGAAAAAAATCAAACAAAATAATATTATAAAAGTATTATAGGTACTCCCGGGAGGTGATGAGTTTATTGTGATGAAAGGGCAAGCTTAGTCTATATCATCACTGTCTAACAGAAAAATCTGTGATGAAGTGGAAGTGCCGTATATCTGGGCTGCTCAATATGCAGGCTGTTGGCCACGTGTAACCTATGAACATTTGAAATGTGACTAGTATAACTGAGGAACTAAATTTTTATTTTATTTGATTTTCATTAATTTAAATTTAAATAGTGGCATCTGTATTGGACAATATGGGTGTAGCAGGCCTCTTGCAACAGATTTGAATAGTCAATGGATAGGATGGTTGGGGTGCGTGACTTTTTAAGGTCTCTTCCAGCCTATGATTGTGTGGATCTTTGAACCTGAGGTTATGGTCCAGTTCTTTCTTCTATGAGGAATGAGGAACAGATATCCTGGGAAGAAAACACTGACAAACACGTATTATCCAAAGTACTTTAAGAAAAACATGTTTGCCAAATTCAAAAGAATGGTAGAGAACAGATTGTTCAACATAATATGCATATGCAGGGACTACAGAATATTTCAGTTTCTTTATTTTAGCTGAAGGTGACAGAGGACAAACATGTTTGAAATACAGTGTCAGTGTAGCTACAATACAGATCACTTATGTGAATCGCAAATTTATAAATTAGAATGCTGCAACTCTGAAAGTTTGAGGGACAGGATTCTTGTCTTCTAAAATCTCATATAAACTTTTAGGCAGCTCCTGAAATTCAGAGTATCATCTAAACAATGCCAGTTTTAAAAATAGCATATGTTAGTGTGGACACTGTAACTCTGGTATGCTGAGAGTCTAGTCTGCGTTCCACCTTGCTACAGTGACTCCTGAAAATGTGTATAATCCAAGAGGACCCTTTGAACACACCCAGGGTATTAATGCAATTGACATGTCCAGGAATGCCAAAGACCTAACGTTCACTAGATGTATGTACTAGAGATAAAGCTTGAAACCCCAGTTGAGTTTAAAGAAATTTTATTATAATATGGTTATTGTGAAAGAATGAGCAACATGTGAAGATCTGTTTCTATAGATCATTGGCACAATGAATAAACAGGGAACTATGTCTTTTGGTAAATACGTTACCTATAATAAGCAAGACTTTGGAGAGAGAACTGCAACTTCAAAACTAGTTGCCTGGGTTATAACAAGCATTAATGTCAGGAAGGTAAATTAAGAAGTGACCTCCAACAGTGAGTTCTTGTCATTTAGGTTTAGGCAACATTCTTTGTCAGCCTCAATGTGAGTAATGCTAACTGTTGACCTTTTGCTTTGCCTTGAAAGGTCATTAGGGAAAGTTAAGTCTCCTATGTGTTCACCACTTTTGAAGGCTGCAGCTCTCAACATTCCATTAAAGGGGTTATCAAAGGGTGGAGGGAGGAAAAAAAGGTAAAGGTCACTATGAACTTTCCATCTGTAAACTACATCAAGCAATTCAAATTGTCATCTGTCATTTAGCTGTATGATTAGAAATACCTTTCTTTCAACTTAATCCAAATACTGTACCTCATTGTGATAGCAACAGTATGTTGCCTTGACCAATGCATGACAGTGTTTATTTCTATATTTCAGTGTTTATAAATAGAATTTCCTGTTTTCCTAAGCTCTAGGCTTCCTTTTTTAGTGGCTCTTCCATGTTAAAGACATTTCAGAAAGCCTCTCAAACCGAACTGCTGTGGCTGTGAAAAAACATGATAAATAAAAGTAGTGGAGTGTTATAAAGTGGCTAGGAAAAACACTGGCAAATATAAGTGAGAAAAATTCATTTCAATTTGGGGATATGTTTTGGGACCATGTGTAGGAACCATAGAAGAATAGATATTTCTTGTATGAAAAGTTACTTCTAATTGGATGCTTGACATTACAGAGTGTCGTAGTCTACTTGGGCTGCCATAACACCTTAGAGTGGGTAATTTATAAACAACAGAAATGTATTGTTCACAATCCTGGAAGGTGAGATGTCCGAGATCAAGGTGCCAGCATGTTTGGTGTCTGGTGAGGGCTCTCTGCTTCCGAGATGGTGCCTTTTTGCTGTGCCCTACCCTGGTGGAAGGGTAAGGCAGTTCTCTGGAGCCTCTTTTCTAAGGGCAGTAATCACATTCATGAGGGTGAAGCCCTCATGACCTAATCACCTCCCAAATGCCCCATGTTCTAATACCATTATCTTGGGGATTAGGTTTTAACATAGAAATATTGGGAGAACACAAACATTCAGACCATAACAGAGAGGCACAGATAGTAGAATGATA
>NW_012150908.1:1086081-1088356 GCF_000956105.1 Propithecus coquereli
TTTTAAACTATTACAAAATATATACAAATTTATTGTCAGCACAAGTATCATTTTAATAATTGGCTAACAAAGTATTGCCTAGAAATCATTTGGACACATCTTTTAATGAGTATTTAAAAATGGTTTATAATTAATGTCCTCCTTCTCAAAGCCTATTATGGTGCCTGGTATGAAGTAGGTATTTAGTAACGATGCATGGAAGAAATGAATCTATCATCTTGTTACAGCAAGTGTTACAGCGGTGGTTCCGAGGACAAACCAAGTGGCACACGGAGAGTCGGAGAATCAAGGTTTATTCGCCAGCGGGCTCAGAGAGGTCTCGCCACCAAATTCTGAGCCCCGCCTACAGGATTTTTCCCACTTTTATTAGGTTGGGGTGACCCGAGGTGCGGGGTCTCAGGTAGCTAATGAACCAGATAATAGGTTGCTATTATGTTGATACACCAGGTAATAAATAGCTTAGCATTATGTTAATGCGTCAGGTAATAGGTTAGTATTATGTTGATGAGGGTCTTCTAAGAGTTGAGATCTCAGGTGGCTGATGAGCCAGCTAATAGATGGGAGTCTTCCTTATCAATCTCATGCAAATAGGTACTTTTCAAATGGGCTGAAAGTTATATTCCTCAGTGAAGTTGGGGTAGCAACAGTGTCAAGGAAGATAGCTTCTTATGTTAAAATTTAATTTATTTTGCAAACATTTACAGATAGCACTGGGCAAAACAATAGCTTACATTTAAACCAAATTATTTCAAAAATTATTTAAAATTGTAATTGATTAGGTATTTTTCTTCTAAACTTTTTAAAAAATTTTTATTGATTTTAATTAAAGCAGTAATTGGCAGTTGATCAATAGGCACGAGTTTGATGAGGAGGTTTGGCTGAACCTTCCACGTGACAGAACTCAGGGAAGAGGGAAGCCAGAGGTTTGCTTGATGCATCAATCTAAATCACTTAGTTTTTGAAGTCATGTTTTTTCTTTTAAAAATAAACCCTCTATTTAAAAGTTTGATAATCTGTAGTAACCAAGAATGACGTCACGTGCAACCATAAGTGTAAAAAATAAAAAGCCACTGAAGAGTTATACAAAGAATTAATAAAAGAATTATTTTGTAAAGTTTCTAATCTGCTAATAGTACTTCCATATCATATATACAGCTTATAGCATCATTTGTAAATATTATGGTAAAGTATTTCAAGATATGAAATTGTATATCTTTTCCATTCTCTTTTGAATGCCTTTTGTTCAATGACTACATTAGTAAGCAACAATTTACAAAACATCTACTATGTGTCCACTCAGCAGTTCGAAATGTCTGCTTCTGTCTATACCTGTTTTGTTTTGTTTTGTTTTCCCATGCCTGAATGAGGTCATTTATATACAAAGAAGTTCCTGGAAATAAATTTTAGCATTAAAACACAGTTATTTGATCTAAAATGTCCCCATCATGCTCTGGAAAATTCCCTTTCAGTTTTACTGTGTTCCCTACAGATTCACTTCCTGACGGGGATGCTTGTGCACTGCAAAGGCAGGTGCGGTTTGGGCAGGGAGTAGGCTCTGAGCCCTTCTTCCTGGACTTCAGTGGATTACAAAAAGCAATTGTATTAGATTTTCTGTTAGCTACAGAGCTTTAAATCACAGCAGTCACTACAGAAATATATTTGTTGGTTTTCATTCTGTAATACTGTGTGGGCTTGCAAGCTCCCAGAATTTCCACTGTTCACAAATATAAATAATAGAAGCTTCCTTTTTCATGGAGGTTAATTTTAATTTCAAGTTATCTTAATCCTCATAACAATATATGGTTTAATTTTAATGAAATAATTCATGACAGACCAGAGAGACATCACCAGGGAGCCCACTGAAAAGTGATTTCTTTTTGTCTCAGACTATATTTTGTCAAAATTCTGATGAAATTAGAAAAAAGGGATCAGTGCTGGGAAATAATTGTTTATGTAGCATTGTAAAAATCTTAGTAATCCCAGCTAACATATTTTTCTTAAACCTTACATCCCAATGCTTAATGAAATTACATCTTTCCCAGTACATTCATATTTTGATATCAGAAGTCTCATATTTAAGAAACTTGCTGCTTGGAATATTAGAGCTCAGCACCCAATTGTGAAGTGATACAGTAAACCAATTTTAAATATAGATTCTCCCCTACCTTCATACATAATATATTCATAAATTTTGAATGTTGGAAAGTCAAACAATAGATATATTCTAAAGAAAATATTAAAAATTCATTAGATTACCTCCATTTTTACATAAAGT
>NW_012150908.1:1088984-1090847 GCF_000956105.1 Propithecus coquereli
AAAAAAAAAAAAAAAAATTAGTTTTAGCATTAATAGTACATTGATAAAAAGGTAGAATTTGGATTCCTTTTTTGAAAAAGATGTTCATGTATTATTAATAAGAGATAGTAAAATATTTTTGCCTAAATTTTGAGTTAACTACAAAAAAGGGGGAGGACAGAGAGGGAGGGAAGATTCAGTTTGCCTCATACTGTCTTTATCAAGTCTTTTGATTGTTTTAAAAACTAAGTCTCTTCTCTATCAAAGAGTAAAGTTTTGCTATTTGAAATCATTAGCTATACAGGGTCTTCCCTGGTTCCATACAAAGCATAGAATTATATTTTTTAGATCTACGAAAAATGATGTTAGTATTTAATAGGGATTGCATTGAATCTTTAGATCACTTGGGGTAGTATAGACATTTTAACAATGTTGATTTTAATGATCTATGAACACAGTAGGGTTTTCCATCTGTTTACACACTCTGCTGTTTCCTTACTCAGCGTTTCATAGTTCTCCTCCCTGCAGGAAACTACATAGTTCTCCTATGTCTTTCATCTCCTTAGTTAAATATATTCCTAGGTATTTTATTTTCTTTGTTGTCATTGTGAAAGGTATTAAGTCTTTGATTTGGCTCTCAGGGTGACTGTTGTTGGCGTATATAAATGCTACTCACTTGTGTACATTGATTTTGTAACCCGAGACTTTGCAGAATTTATTTATAGATTCCAGTTAGTCTCTTGGCAGAATCTCCGGGTTTTTCTGGATATAAGAACATATCATTATCAAAGAGTGATAGTTTGACCTGTTCTACCCCCATTAGGGTGTCCTTGATTTCTTTCTTTTGTCTGATTGCTCTGGATAGGACTTCCAACACTATTTTAAATAGAAGTGGTGATAGAGGGCAACCTTGTCTGGTTCCAGTTCTAAGCGGGAATGATTTGAATTTATCCCTGTTCAGTATGATGCTGGCTATGGGTTTGTCATATATGGTTTTGATCATTTAGAGGTGAGTCCCATCAATGCCTGTTTTGTTACACATTCTTATCATAAAACGGTGCTAAATTTTGTCAAAAGCTTTTTCCATGTCTATTGAAAGGATCACGTTTTTTGTTTTTACTTCTATTTATGTGGTGAATTACATTTATAGATTTGCATACTTTGAACCATCCCTGCATCTCCGCGATAAAGCCCACTTCATTGTGATGGAATCAAAGAAGACCCCATATAGCCAAAGCAACCTTAAGTACAAGGAACAAATTGAGAAGCATCAATTTACTAGACTTCAAGCTATACTACAAGGCTATAATAACCAAAACAGCATGGTACTGGCACAAGAATATAGACATAGACCAACAGAAGAGGACTGAGAACTCAGATATAAAACCATGCTCATATAGCCATCTGATCTTTGACAAAACAGAAAAAAAACATACACTGGGGAAAAGAATTTCTATTCAATAAATGGTGCTGGGAAAATTGGATAGCCACATGTAGAAAATTGAAGCAGGATCAGCACCTGTCACCTCTCACAAAAATAAACTCATGATGGATAACAGACTTAAACCTAAGGCAAAAACCATAAGAATCCTAGAAAAAAATGTTGGAAAAATTCTTGTAGACATTGGCCTAGGCAAAGAACTTATGAAGAAGACCCCAAAAGTAACCGTAGCAACAAGAAAAAGAAATGGGACCTGATCAAGTTAAAAAAGCTTTTGCATGGCTAAGGAAACTATCACAAGAGCAAACAGACAACCTACAGAATGGGAGAAAATATTCACATGCTACACATCCAATAAAGGGCTGATAACTAGAATCTATATAGAACTCAGGAACATCAGCAAGAAAAAATCAAACAACCCTATCAAAAAGTGGGCAAAGGAC
>NW_012150908.1:1092252-1093437 GCF_000956105.1 Propithecus coquereli
TGCCCTTCCAAGTGACTCACAATATCCATAACCATTCAAAAGATAGCTCAAAGAAAGAAAAGTTTTGCTAGCCATAAATGGGATACAACCTGTTCAGCCATAATTTCTTTGCTGATCATCTACACACAGAGGCCCAAAAGCACCATATGTCCCCACAGATGGAGGATAGTAAATCAAAAGTTGAACATGGAAGGTAAAAAGATCAATAATAAATGGGTACCACAAAAAGTCAAAAGTCACACACTGTTAAACCAAACGACACTGGTTCCCTGACTGAGAATTGAACCTAGGCCACAGCAGTGAATGCGTGGAATCTTTATTATGGGACTACAGAGTGGAGTGGTAATCATTGTAAATCCCACAACGGATACAAAGCAGACAGTCTGAGTACACAGAGGATTTCAACTTTAGTTAAGATTTTTTTTTTCCTCTTTAATTTTGTCAAGAGAATCTCTAAGGGTAGTCGTGATTTTCTTTTTTTTTTTTTTTGCCTTAAACAACAAATATTTATTTTTTTTACATACAATCACAACAAAAATGCAATACCATTTGTACTATTTTGCAACTTGCTTTTTATTTACTGGAAAGTTTTCTATATCAGTGTGCATAACCATCACATTTTCTATTATTCGATTGTGCTTATTTAATCAAACCTGTTGGCAGATATTTGGCATATGTAATGATATCTCACTGTGGTTTTAATATACAGTTCTCTGGTGGTTGTGATGATGAGCAATACTTTATGTGCTTATTATGTATTTGTATATCTTCTTTTATAAAATATCTCTTCAAACATATTATTTATCTTTTTATTGTCTTACAGTTGAGTTATAAGAGTTCTTTACATATTGTGGACATAGGTTGTTTAATGCCTTTCAAAATCTGTATCATATTTTGTGACTTGCCTTTTGGTTCTGGCAACAACGTTTACAGAAAGAGAGTTTTAATTCTGAAGTTTTTATCAATTTTTTCTTTTTAAAAATGTGTGCATTTTGGGTTCTGTTTAAAAACTCATTCCTAACATAATGTCACAAATATTTTATCCTCTGTTTTACGTTGAAGTTTAACAGTTTTAGTCTAAGACCTCTTTTGACTTACTTTCTGTATATGCTGAGAGATGAGGGTCAAAGTTCATTTTTTTCATATAGATATCCAATTGTTCTTACATTTCTCATTCAAAATAGT
>NW_012150908.1:1093487-1096753 GCF_000956105.1 Propithecus coquereli
AGTCAGCAGGAGGGAGGGTAGATTCTGAGTCATATGCTCTGCTTGGAAGGAGAGATGGGAGGTGTTGTTAAAAATAATTTGCTATGCAGGCACTTTGGAAAATATACTTGTCTAGCTTCAGGGATTTAGAGGTGTCTGGAGCTACTGGCAGGGAGACTGTCTGAGAGAGCATGTAAAACATGGTAGAATAAGCATGAACAATAGTCCTGTATTCAACCTACTGTGACTTCTCTCTTTTTTCATTTGTTTTCCTTGTGCCCCAGAAATAGTCATGAAATGAAGGGGTGAGAAGATGCCTACTTACTGGAATGTTTATAGAGAAGAGGAGAATTGCTCAAGCATCTCCTTAGTCACAGGGCAAGAAAGAACTCTGAGTAGCCACGATCCTCTTTCTTAATCTGTAATGCAACAATTTGGTGTGCTTGAAGCAGTGTGGAAGACTTTTCAAATCTGGCAAAGGAGAAAATGGCCCAGATCCTCTGATGAAAATGTACAACTCAGTAGAAGGGTTCTCACCTTAACCTCCAGCTAGTTTCGCTGCTGCCACCCAAGAAAATCAAGGATTTTCTCTTTTTTAGATAAGGTTACTATTGTTACTACTAAAATGAAAACAATTACTACTGCTACTGCTACTAGTAACAGTAGCTAGTATTCATTAAATAAAAACTCTGTTAGGATCTGTTTTAAATTTCTTGTGTGTGCTATTATTAATCCCCACTATAACTCAGGTATCCCAGTCATCGCACATTGCAGGTGAGGAAATTGATTCATAAAGTTTAAGCCCATACAGCAAGTTAAGGGTGGGCCCAGGATCTGTACCTGTTGGTACAGCCCCAAAACTCAAATTTAGTCATCATTAGTTAATTAGTAGGTAAGAGGTGCTTACCAGTGTGAGGAGTTTCAGTCTGCCAATCATGTACAGCAAACCACACGTACAGAGCTCTTCCTCCTAATCTCCCTGGTCTTAGCTCTTTTGCCCCTTAGTAGGCCATACTAGTCAGCTCAGCCTGGGAATCACCAGCCATAGACTTATGTGACCACCGCAGTCCCACATTCTTGCTCTTTATAACAGCAATCACATACTCCCTCTTACTTCAATCTCCTTTAGTGTCAATTTATTCTTTAAAATTTTATTTTGTGCTGATTATATATTGAGGAAACCAATACTAATATGAATTGGGCCATGCCCTTAGGAAGTTTATAGGTTAATGGAACTTGTATACAGATAAACAGCTAAATACAATTCAATGTGATGCATAGAATTATAGAGATACACACACAGCAATACATTTTTAAACTAGTGTGGAAACATCTGGGATCTCTCCCTGGAGGAAATAGTGGCTAAGTTTAGTGTTAAACACCAAAAAATGAGTTAGTCAAGTGAAGAAAGATGGTGTATTTCAAAAAGAAGAAATAGAATGTGTAAAGGAGGCAGAGTTAAAAGAAAATTTCAATTAATTTTGAATGACTGGAATTTAGAATTGGGACAGGTGGAGGCCTTTAAGAGGTCAGACTGAGGAAATATCCAGAGAGAACATTGGGAAGGACCTTAAAGGTCATCCTAAAGAGACTGAATTTTATTCAGTGGACAGTCTCTGGGTGACTTTACATACTAATTCAGAAAAGGAGTAATAAGGGCTTGAGCTAAGGCATACTATAGTTCTTTTTACTGCAAGAAAGGAGGTTCAAGAACAGCACTACAACTGTGGTCTGGGCAGTGATTCTGCACAGCTATTCCATTTCATCCGTACTTCAAACCCCCAAGAAAGTCTCAGAGTTATAGTTCCCTAATATTTGAGTTATTCACACTGATTAAAAACTTTTTTCCAAAAACATAAGAACATTTTAACATGAAGCAGAAATTTAGTAGTTATTTGTGTGTGTGCGTGTGTGTATGTGTGCATGCTAATTTCTATCAAACTTATTCATATCCTTAATCATTCTTGAAAGCAGAGAGTGATGAGTCTGACCTTGGGGAAAAGGCAGACTGTCTTTCTTGGCCACTTGATATTTGAATAGCTTTTAACACACTGTCAAGTATGGAAGGACAATCAATTGACACTGTACATATGTTAAGGACCTACTATGTACCCACAATTTTTCTCTGTGCTATGAAATGTAAAAACAGAATATAAATAGTTTCTGTCCGCCGGGTACTAAAACATAATTGATGAGAATTTTTAAAATGTGTCCCAAAATTATTAGAAAATATTTTGAGACAATATAATTAAAAAAAAAAAAACTTGGTAGTATGGGCTGTGCAAGCTATGGGAGTTAAGAGAGAAAGAAGGCAGGATATGCCTGACTCGTGAGTGGGAATAGAAGGGACTTTCCTTTACAAGGAGGTTCTGGCTCAGTAGCAAGTATGATTTGTTTACAAAAAGAAAGTGAATTTGGATATTGAGAGTGAAAGGGGCTGGGGTGGAGGGGTAGAGTATTAGGACCCGTTAACATTAGGCAAGAAATTTAGGTCTTATTGGGTAAGTTGTGAACAGAAAAGTATAATAATGAAGGCTTTTTCTGTGGAAGACTACTTCTGCAATGCTGTGTGAATTTGCAGCTATATGCCTTACTGGATTTTGTGGCTTTTGTGAAAACTCAGTGTCCTAGCCTGGTTTCCGCTAGAAAAGAAGAGCCTGAGTCAAGGACTGGCATGGAGGTAATTTAATTTGAGACATAACTCCAGGGGTCAGAGATGAGAGAAATAGGGCTGGAGGACAAGACAATTCAATAAATACTAAGCTGTCTCTGAGGGGCATCCGGGAGTGATTAGGCTGGGACTTTCTGAGGACTCATCTCACAAAATCACCACCCAAGGGATAAGAAGAGGGACATTTATTCACATTTGCTCAATTTTGGAAGATTAACTCCCTCATACTTTGCATTGTCCTTGCTTGAGTGCTTGCTGCTGAGTCAGAGAAGCCCAAGAACAAAACATGAGAAATTGTAGGTAGAGCTGAGTAGGTGCTGTCCTCCAAAGCTATGCATAGAAAGGGCTGGAGTTTAAGATGGGCTGAAAAGATTTGATGCAGGGCAAGGCGTATCAAATAGACTCCTCATTTCAATTTCAAGTAAAATTTTTAAACTATTACAAAATATATACAAATTTATTGTCAGCACAAGTATCATTTTAATAATTGGCTAACAAAGTATTGCCTAGAAATCATTTGGACACATCTTTTAATGAGTATTTAAAAATGGTTTATAATTAATGTCCTCCTTCTCAAAGCCTATTATGGTGCCTGGTATGAAGTAGGTATTTAGTA
>NW_012150908.1:1101116-1102817 GCF_000956105.1 Propithecus coquereli
AGATTCTGTATTGTATTATTTTCTCCAATGAGTGCTTTCTTTGTTCTATCTGGTACTTTTCTGCTGAATGGAATTGAATTGCAATCTCTGCTTCTTAGACAGCATCTCTGATCTCAATTCAGATCTATTACCTTTAGGTGAGTCGCTGCTTTTAGACTGTCCTATGCATGCATAATTCAGAAATCAGTCAGAGACCAGAGAAAACACTTTAGGGATTCCCTTTCTGACTTTTTCCCTTCTTGGATTCCCTATTCTTTTTAGCATTTGTGGTTTTCTGGCTTCAATATTCCGGTTCCTCAGGCCAGAAGGAACGTGGGTTTTCATACATGTGTCTTTGCCACCACCATATGAGCAGTTTGGACTGAAATTAGTTCAAAATGTGTGGAGAGTGTTACTTCCAAGTTTAGCTCCTGCCTTTCTTCCTCAGGTTAGTCTGTACTTCTGACAGAATCTCTTTCTGCTCCATCTCCAGTAACTTCAGGGAGTTCCTTTTTTGCAATATGTCCGGATTTTACAGTAGTTTCCTGCAACGTGTTCATTCGGTAGGATCTTAGTTTGTCATACCTATAAGAGGAAGAGGTTCCCACTTGTTGATAGTTTTGAATCTGCCTTGAAGTCTTCCTTGAATATATAATATTTCACGTCTTGCTAAATATTAAGTACTCTCGAGGTAAAGACAATGTCGTGTTCATCTTTGTGGCACACAGTAGATGTTCAATATGTTTCTGCTGTATTTAGCTGAAATTAAACCATACTGATATAAAAGTATGCAATAGAGATAAGATCCCACTAGCGGGGAGACAAACAGAGGAAGCTTCAAAAATGCTAATTGAGGCATAAGCATTATGCCATACTCATTTACTAGCATAAAGCTATGTGCAAGTCTCATAAGTACAAAACCCTCTTAGATGACCAATTTGTAAATTTTAGATCCCTTAGTGACTGTCCTTTTTATTTAACTTGATTTCATCTTGTTAAAACTACACTGGTAGAGAATAAAGCATAGAAATATAATTTTTTCAGGAATTTCAGAGCCTTTACAGATGAAAGTAGATAGGAAAGGATAAAGGTAACATAGAAAAAGCAAAGAAGAAAAGACGATACATCCATGAACATTACCAACTTTAAAAGAATATTATCCTCGTACTTCATTATTGAATTTCATCTGCATTATTGTTGATGTGTGCGAAACATGAAATTTGATGTTACTGAGAAAGACTGTAGCTTCCATATCAAGACTATATACGTTAGCAGAGTTTAGATACTCTGCACTCTGAGTTATAGACTTCATTTTAAATAAAGGAGGTATGCATACTTAGACAGCTGAAAACATTTTACTGCTCTTGTTGCAACATGCAGATGTGTATTCTGGCTTTCCGTTTTCTCATTACTGATTAACTTTGTAGGAGAGGCATGAGCCTTGGATGTATTATAAATTAAATCATTGATCTCCCAGTAAAACTGTCCATATTTGTTTTGTGATCAGAGGTAACGTTTATTCATTTTTAAAATGTCAGAAGGCTTTTGCAAAGTCAATCTTGGTTTAACTTTCAGTTAGAAATGAATTAAGGAGAAGTTTTACTACCAAAAAATAAAAAAAGAAAAAAAAAAGAAAACCTAAAAAAAAGAAAGAAAAAAATAAGTAAAGGGCTGTTTGTCCCACAAATAATAGTAGTCAGAAGATACAATTATCCAGGTATT
>NW_012150908.1:1106655-1108404 GCF_000956105.1 Propithecus coquereli
TATGATAAATACATAAAATGAACAATAGGAAAAGAATTATAGAATGAGTAAAGTGAGGAGATATTCCAGGAAGGACTTAGGAAAAAAAATAAAATATAATCAATGATATTAAAGATAGATATAACACAGCAGATTTTAAAAAAATCAATAAACTTGAGGACAGGGTAGCATTCAAATTGATGAGAATGTCAAGAGACAATTACTCAATTATTTCTTAACATGCTTAGATATAGACATGCTGAAACTAAAAGTAAAACTTGAAAAGGGCACGAGCTTAACCCCTGCCATCCTATGATAAGACCCCCAATGGTGTGTGTGCAGGTGGGGGTGGGGGTTTATATAAATGTCAAATGATTCCCAGTATGTCAGTAATCATGCCAATTGAAATGGCAGGTACTTCTTCTTTTTCTTGCTCTCTCTCAGTGAGGAAGTAAGTGAATGGGGGTCTAAATCTTTGCTATGTATGATAGTAAAGATTTGAAATATGGAAAGAACACATATTAACCTCCGGGGTTATCTGAGTGGGAATCTCTTCAGCATTGTCTCCTATTCTTCTTGCCTGCTCTCTTGTGGTCTGGTTTAGTATTCCTAGCTTCTAAACTATTGTCTTAAAATTAGATATTTGTGACTCCGCCTGGTTTTTTAGAATGACACCTCAATTGCGTGGTACATGTCCCTTTTTCTATGCCGTGTTGGATCACCCCGATGGCCCATTCTACACCCTCTGGCCAGTCCTTGGCTCCTACTCATCCAAAATGAGAGAATAGTTCTTGATATAGTTCTCAGTGTGTGGTTATTCTGGATGAATGAGAGATCTATCTTAGTGATTAATTTTAAACCGACTTAACAATAAAATTTGGCAATTTGGAGGGGGGCTGTGGAAATCAATAAGGAAGTCTAAGCACATATTCTATTTTGCCTGCCTCCTCTGGACAATTTTGGTGGGTTTATATTCTGGGGGGCAAGGTATGGATAATATTGAATTTTTGGATACGATCTTTCAACAGCTTAATTTTTCTAAATTTGTTTTTCACTTTCTGTATACCAGGCTCTGTCTTAAGCACTGAGAATTAAATGGAGAACAGGACAGACAGGCATCCATGAGTACTGGAGCTTTATGGTTCAGTGGGTATTAGAAGGATGGATCAATTTTCCCCTACTTTTCATGTTTCCAAGTAAAGGATAATTATCCATCTTGGGTTTTCTCACCCTCTTTACTAATCCTCCCCAGAGAAGATTAAGTGTTTTATTTGATGGAGAATCTAAGATTGGGTACTAGTCATGCATAGCTTTGCCCCTTGTGGAACCACTGAAATTTGGAATCTTTCTGCTTGCAGAAAGCAAGTGCTCACATCTGCTCTCTGTCATGTGGTAAAAGGGGCATTTTTCATGGAGGCGGAAGAATCCAATGTTAGCCCAACTGTGACAACTAGTAAAGTGAATAGTAAGTCAGTGGTGAATATTATCATGATAATTTGTTCATGGACTTTAGCCACATCTTTTATTCTGGTGTTTTTTTTCTTTTTATAAATCAATGATAAAACTAGCATCGTAAAATCTTTATGTGTTTGATTCTTGTGTCTATCTATCTTTCTTGACAAGGAAGAATTTATTTATTAACCCCTAAAATCTCAATATTGAGATTAGAGACAAGTACATCCAGTATAATAAGTGTTAAAGTAAGCAGAACAGGGATTGAAATAATAATGCACAGAAAGGACACCTTAAGTAGATGGGGAGGACTGTGGT
>NW_012150908.1:1108454-1109634 GCF_000956105.1 Propithecus coquereli
GATCAACCTGGGTGACATACCAGACCCTGTCTCAAATAAATAAATAAATAAATAAATAAAAGGAAAGAGAGCTCATGATCTCTCAGTCTCACAATTTCTAACTCTCCTGGCCCTGTAGTGGCAAGGTCTTCAGGCTCATGCTTTCATGGTATCAGTGCCTGGCATTCTCAAAATCTAACAGTCTGAAGGTCTGGAACTCTAATGGTATTTGGTTCTGGGATCCTATTATGGGAAGAGACTTGAACTCACCTTCAAAATGTTTGAATCCAGAAGTGAACTAATGAAAGCTGCAACTCCTTTTAACCCCTGGTAAGAACAAATATATCAGCACCTTGTGACTGTGTAGAAGGCTGGAAGCTAGATGGAAAGCAAAGAGACATTTCTTTAATCTCCTGGTACATAAATTCCCAGGCCCTTCTAGAGAGATTTAAGTTCTAGCCTCCCCATGAACTCATTCAAAATCTTATTGAAACAACCTGTTCACACTTTTACTGCAGCTTCCTCACAAAATAAAGACCTTTCATTAGTTATTTATTGCTGCATAACAAATTGCAACAAAAACACATATGTATAATCACACAGATTCTGTGGCTTAGCTCCTCCCTCCACTCTACAATCTCTCATGGTTTATAATCAAGGTGTCTTGCTGTCTCATCTGAAGGGTTATCTGGGGAAGGATCCTTTCCAAGCTCATTCAGTGATTGTTGGTCACATTCACTTTTTTGTGGGTTGTTGGACTGAGGGACGCAGTTCCCCACTGGCTGTTGGTCAGAGACCATTCTTAGTTCCTTTTCACATGGGCCTTTTCCAAAAGGTGGCTTGCTTCATCAAAGTGTGTAAGACAACGAGGTAATAGGGACAGCCAGAAATCAAGGTGGAAGTCACACTTCAGTCACCTAATCATGGAATTGCCATCCCATCACCTTCACATATTCTGTTGGTTAGAAGCAAGTTACTAAGTCTGTCGCTCCATGAATTAGTATTAAACGTGTTTTGGGACAGGATTTGTCTTAAGAGTTTTACAGAGCTTTGCCCTGAAAGAATATGTGAACGTGTTGGTTGGCATTTCGAATGCTGTTACACTCGGAAGGGCGTCTCCGAAAGGCAGTAGCAGCTGTATCCCACGAGGCGCCGCGTTTCTCAGACCTAAGGAATTGGATTTGCTTTGTAAAGCACAAGC
>NW_012150908.1:1121359-1122384 GCF_000956105.1 Propithecus coquereli
TTGTACCACTCAACTCCTCCAGGGCTTCATTCTTGGAAATAATCTTTCAGTTTTATCTGTCGTTCTGACTTCTCTGTTAGGTCATTATCTTTTGTAAAGTTGCTTTACTATAAGTATGGGTATTTATCAGAGGAGAAACTGAGATCAAATAGCTAACTAAAATTAGAGAATTGAAGAGTACAATTATGTCCAAATGGGGAGTGGAATGATTTAATCCAGGCCCCTTTGCCCCCATTCACTTCAAATTTATCTATGCCTGGGTTTCTTTGTGTGTTCCTTGTTTGCTGAATTAAACTGAATTAATTTTTTGTTCTTAGTCCCAGGGGCATACTGAGCCAACCTCTTCCATCCATTCCCACATCACTTTTCAGGGTTGTGAATGACAGCTGGCTGTGTTTTAGTTTATACACGTATCTTAGATTTGCTCTCCTTGACTTAACTTTTTGGTTGTCCATCTTACAAACTTTTCTTCTCTTTTTCACACAAATATTGGAGTCCACACCCTGTGGTTGGAGTTAGAGATACAGAGATGTATGAAGTAATGTAGTCTCAGCCTTGAAAGGGCTCTCTGTCTGTTATACTTCTATCCAGTTGGACAGATGCTGAGAAATTTACTACTGCTTATCTTCATTCACTTGTCATTTCACTCTCTGAAAGAGTTGCATGCTCCCAAACTGTGAGAGATTTCACTCTGCATGTCTGCTTCAGATCACTTATAAGGTGTTAGATAAAAATAACCCCAGAATTATTTATGAAGAACCCCACTCTTCTTTACCCTTTGCCATATATAGAAATAATCAATTTTCCCTACCAGTAATTTGCTTTTTGAAGTCATTTCTTATCAAATGACATTTCCCTTTCCTCAATATCCTTTTGACTCATTTTTAAAACAATCTTTAATGCAGCCTAGTCAAAGCCTTTTCAATAATCTACGTTTTCTTTTATGTACCTCAGGATAGCTCTGCCACTACACTCTCGACAGTCATAGCAAAATATTTTATTTCTTTATGATGGCAAATGTAAAA
>NW_012150908.1:1122434-1123169 GCF_000956105.1 Propithecus coquereli
ATTCACATAAACTCAAAAATGTAGAGGAAATAGACAAATTCCTAGAAACACACAACCTCCCAAGACTCAGTCAGGAAGAAATAGAACTGAAAAGACCAATAACAAGCAATGAGATTGAAGCAGTAATAAAAAGTCTTCCAATAAAAAAAGCCCCAGATCAGATGGATTCACAGCTGAATTTTGCCAGACCTACTAAGAAGAGCTGGTACCCATACAACAGAAGTTATCCCATAACATCAAGAAGAAGGGAATCCTCCCCAACTCATTCTATATAGCCAGTATCTCCTTGATAACAAAGCCAGGAAAGGACACAACAAAAAAAAAAGAAAACTACATACCAATATCTCTTGTCAATATACATGCAAAAATCATCAATAAAATACTAGCAAACTGAATTCAACACCATTAAAAAAACTAATCCACTATGACCAAATGGGCTTCATCGCAGGGATGCAAGGATGCTTCAACATATGGAAATCAATAAATATGATGCACCACATAAGCAGAAGAAGAAACAAAGATAATATGATCATGTTTCATATTTCAAATTTCATATTTCAGAATTATAAAAAGCCAGATATGACAAATCCACAGCCAACATCACACTGAATGAGGTAAAGTTTAAAGCATTCCCACTAAGAACTGTAAAAAGACAAGTTCCCACTGTCAACACTTCTATTCAACATAGTGCTAGAAGTCCTCGCCAGAGCAATCAGGCAAGAGAGAGAAATAAAG
>NW_012150908.1:1123219-1124039 GCF_000956105.1 Propithecus coquereli
GAATGTGATGTAGGATGTTAAAATTATAATGACTTTCATGATTTTGATTAGTTAAATACGAATTACAAGTTAGATTTTCTACAGAATAAAAAGCATGTAAAGAAATTTTGGTAAAAAGGAACGTAATTCTAGAAAAAATAAGAGAAGCTCTGAATTCTTTAAGCAAATTCGAGGTTGTAGGTTCAGCTCAGTTACATACTGGGGAGGCAGAGGTCTCACATGCCAATTTTAAATCCATGTCTAAGAATTTGGAAAGGCTCTTTAGATGATGGAAAAGATTCCAGAGGGTTATAAACTGGCAGATATAAATGCCTATTCCATAAACTCCAGACCACTAGTGACTTTGATATCCACTATGGGCAATTTATTGATTAATTCTTTGATTCAGTCATTCAGTAATAATTTATTGAACTCCAATGTGCTAGACATGATATTAGGTACTGGGGATGCAATGATGAACAGGAAACTTTCCATAACTTTAAAGAGTTTATAATCCATATACTGTATACAAGTAAATAGGCAATTAATGAAAAAGAGATTAATACAAAGTGGGATTCCAAAGAGCATAGACTAGAAGATTTTAATCACTTAACAGAATGCCCACTAAGAGATTAAAAT
Source organism: Propithecus coquereli (assembly GCF_000956105.1). Classification (NCBI taxonomy): domain Eukaryota; kingdom Metazoa; phylum Chordata; class Mammalia; order Primates; family Indriidae; genus Propithecus; species Propithecus coquereli. The sequence goes on from NW_012150908.1 coordinate 1,123,838, forward strand.
TAAAATGTGGCCAGATATGGTGGGTCATGCTTGTAATCCCAGCCCTTTCGGAGGCCAAGGTGAGTAGATTGTTGAGGCCAGGAGTTTGAGACCAGCCGGAACAAGACTGAGACCCTGTCTCTACAAAATATAGAAAAATTAGCAGAGGATGGTGGCACATGCTTGTAGTCCCAGCTACTCAGCAGGCTGAGGTGGGAGGAAT
>NW_012150908.1:1124089-1124643 GCF_000956105.1 Propithecus coquereli
AATAGGCAATTAATGAAAAAGAGATTAATACAAAGTGGGATTCCAAAGAGCATAGACTAGAAGATTTTAATCACTTAACAGAATGCCCACTAAGAAATTAAAATTAAAATGTGACCAGATATGGTGCATCATGCTTGTAATCCCAGCCCTTTAGGAGGCCAAGGTGAGTAGATTGTTGAGGCCAGGAGTTTGAGACCAGCTGGAACAAGACTGAGACCCTGTCTCTACAAAATACAGAAAAATTAGCAGAGGATGGTGGCACATGCTTGTAGTCCCAGCTACTCAGCAGGCTGAGGTAGGAGGAATGCTTGAGCCCAGGAGTTTAGGTTTCAGTGAGCTATGATGTCCCCAGTACACTATAGCCAGGGCGACAAAATGAGACCCTGTCTCTAAAAAACGCGAGGGCATATGTATTGGGGAAAGGTGAGACAGATGTGTGTGGGGAAAGAGATGTGAGAAATTTCTAGAAGGAAAAGATGGCACTAAATGAAATGAAAAACAGAAATATAATACAAAGGATCAATGAAACAAAAAGTTGGTTCTTTGAAAAAATA
>NW_012150909.1:0-1144 GCF_000956105.1 Propithecus coquereli
GTGAGAGAGTCCAGGCCCACTATGCAAACCCAAGGCCTGTTCCCCACGGCACCTGTGTAGACTCTGCCACAAACAGAACCACCCCATTGGAACCCAAGGCTCATGGGTTCCATGGATCACACTTCCACAGAGAACCACAGAGACCTGAGGACCCGCGACAGGTGACAGAGCAGACGGAAGGTAAAGCAAGCCATGAGTTTCCCGCTAAAAACCACGTCACTCACACGCGGTTAACAATCCAACAACCCAAACACTATTCCAAGAAACTGCTGCCAAGCTAACTGTGTTTGTTTTCCCAAGTGTATTTATGTGAGTTTCCACGTGGTTAGGCAAACGGCTGTCACGTACATACGCAAAGATAAGATTGTTTTCTTAGTTTTAATATTAAGTTGGTTTTACTTGCCCAAAAATATTCAAATATTAAAAAAATTTCAAGCAAGTGAATCAGAAAGTTTGTAAAGGGCATAAAGTTGCTGCATTTTGTAAGACTGCACTGTTGGGCCGTTGCTGGAAACGCAACGTGGTGTCATCAGATTTCACAGCACGGACGTTCATTGTCAACGCCACTCTCCCAGGTCTGCGCACGGCCCCCGTTTCCAAAGTGGGAAGCTGGTAGCCGTCCTCGTGCATCTTCCCAAAGATAGGTTTGATAGTTAGGGTTTTACTTTTTAATGTGTTTTTAAAGCAACAGTTGTTTGTTCCCTCAACATCTGACGAAATGACTGCTGACACAACCTGTCCGTTTAGATGACCACATAAAAAGAACCCACTGCTCTTGCCAATTGTGTGCCTTTTGTTCAAACGAAAACTGTCTCCTCCTGCTCTTGGGGAACATGTGTCTGAGGAGAAACCGCGACCAGAAGCATGTGGTATCCACTCGTTGCTAGGGGTTTAAACGAGGCCACTGAGGCCAGAAGGCAGCTCCACCCACGGGGCCCTGAGCATGGCCCTGGAGGACGGGGGACAAGCCTCCCCGTGCCCACAGACGCGTGTCCAGAAACAGCCTGTGCAGCCTGGGTGGGGGCCTTTTGGGAGAAGCTGCAAATCTCCCCAGACCTTCAAGAGCTGCACGTGAAATCTACGGAGGGGTTCATCATGCATCTCTGCGTCCCCACGATGCCATTTCGGGAAGGAAATTTGCTGA
>NW_012150909.1:4061-6177 GCF_000956105.1 Propithecus coquereli
GAATCAGAAAGTTTGTAAAGGGCATAAAGTTGCTGCATTTTGTAAGACTGCACTGTTGGGCCGTTGCTGGAAACGCAACGTGGTGTCATCAGATTTCACAGCACGGACGTTCATTGTCAACGCCACTCTCCCAGGTCTGCGCACGGCCCCCGTTTCCAAAGTGGGAAGCTGGTAGCCGTCCTCGTGCATCTTCCCAAAGCTCCCGAGCATGTGCCGACAATGTGTGAGTATGTGTCTCATTGTTAACACGAACGGAATTATTCTCGGTTGTATATGGATAATTTTTTGAACGCAGTAAAAATTTCAACTAAAAATGAAGTTCATATTTTAATTGTTAACAAAAATCAAGGTAGGAAGGTGATGTGGTTTTCTCTACAGTTCAGAAAACCTAAGAAAATGCTGGAAAATAAGAAAGTAATCAATGGGCTGGAGCTGTGTGGGCTACAGAGAGCAACAGCGCCACCTACGCACCATCGGTCAGAATTATAGTGACCTGGAAAATCTCTAAGCAAGCGCACTTCAAACTGTTTTTGAACGTTAAAAAGATAATCTGCTGCAACTACTCTACAACTTATTTAAAGCTGGTTAAACTGTTCTTCCAACTTATTACGATGAGCTTCAACGATGACTATTAAGAGCCCATGTGCATCTCCAGTAAACCCCCAAAACCTCAACCTCTCACGAACTGTAGAGACTGAAGATAAATAAGGAACAAAGGCAACAGGAAGCCTTTTATGACTCAGGAAGCAAAACCTAGAGAAAGAAAACACTCTGTTCACAGAGCACTTAGTTTAATTAAGAAGAAATCAAAACTGACTGAGTATACTGTATCCTCTTCGTATCACAAGCTAACATGTCCAAACAAGATAAAATGCTCGGGAGCGTGGTTCGCAGTATGAGGTACTTGGCCATATATTTTAAAAACAAAAGAGGCAGGAAAACAAAAAAAATAAATAAAATGGTGAATTATGTTTTACAACTCAAAACTGTTTCCCAATTAACACAACATCTATACTTTCTCCTAAAACACTTCCAAAGCCTAGTTTTCAATTTCTCCAGAACTTCAAAGTTCTGTTTGCAACACTATCCTTACACCAAACTCACATGCCGGAGCGCGGTTCTGCAGCGCTAAAATTTCACGTTAAAAAGATGTTCTCCAGGAGTTACATAAAAAGTCTCAGTCATGAAGCAGAGGTGCGTGAAGACCCAGGCGCTGAGGAGGCGGGGAGGTGGGGTCAGAGGCCTGGGAACGGGACCGCGCCAAGCAAGCAGGCGCCGTCAGCAAGGAACCACCATGGCTGGGAACACAAACGCCGTCACGACGTAGAAGGGCAATTGCGCCTCTCAGTCTAAGCGTGCACACACACAACGTAATTATACGCTGCCACACGTAACTGAGATGGTACAAAGATGTTCTAAACCAATAATCTGGTCAGGTTCTGGACAAAATGAGTATAACTGGCAAATGGCATGTTTACATAATTATCTTAGAAAATTGGTCATAATTTTCACTTGAGTCCTCCAAATCGAGAAATGGTACTCACATGAAAATAAACACAGTTGCCATTGTAAACTTATGAAACACCCACGGGGGAGGAAGAGGAGCAAAATATCAGGAGCAGGAAAGAACAAAAGCATTTATAGTAAGCCGGAACAACTGAATGGCGTAATTTCTAAACTTTGAGGGAATTACAGAATCATCCTGTGTGCTCTGATAACCAAAAAGCTAAGTAACTACTGAAATTATGACTTTAAGAGGTGAATTTTGGACACGGCATAGAATAAAATCAACACGCATTTCAGATGCTCAGAAAATGACCCTGTATCCCAGTGGGGGGTCGGCAAGTCAGACCCACTCCTCGTCTCGGTGGTTTACTGGGCGCCACACTCTGCCCAGCAGGAACCGATACGAACAAGGATCACGTGTAAATCCGTATCAGTAATGGCCTACTAGAGTTAAGAGAAGGTTTTTGAGGGAAAACAGAAAGGTGACTACAGCCAGGCTTTGAAGACTGCTGCGATTTGCAGGGAGCCATCGGGCAGGTGAGGGCCGAAGACCGGGGAGATGGCTGGGATCCTGGCGGAAGAGGCAGAACCAGGCAGGTGACCAGGATTC
>NW_012150909.1:10064-11137 GCF_000956105.1 Propithecus coquereli
GCCCTGCAGACCTTCCAGGGGGACAAGACGTGGAGGCGGAGGACGGTGACACCGATGATCCTGACCCTGTGTGGGCCTAGGCAATGTGTGTGCTTATGCCTTAAATTTTTAACAACAAAATTAAAAGAATAAAAATAATTTAAAAAACAGAAAAAAGCTTATAGAATAAGGACACAGAGAAAATATTTGTGTACAAAGTTGTACAATGCATATATTAAGCTAAGTGTTAAAAGAGTCAGAAAACTAAAAAAATTTAAAAGTTTATGAAATAAAAAGTTACAGTCAGCTAAGGTTAATTTATTACTGAAGAAAGAAAAACACTGTTTATGAATTTAGCACAGGCGGCCCAGTGCACGGTGTTTGTGACGTCCACCTCCGCGTACGCAACGTCCCGGAGGCCTTGGCGTCTCTCACCACTCGCCCGCCCACTCGAGCTACTCCCAGTCCTGCAAGCTCCATCCGCGGCAGCGCCCTACGAAGCTGTGCCATTTTTCAATCTTTTATACTGTGCTTTCACTGTACCTTTTCTATGCTAGCTACACAAATACTCGATATCTTGTTGCAACTGCCTTGGTATGAAGCACGGTAACACGCTGTACAGGTTTGTATCCTGGGAGCAACGGGCCACACCGGCCAGCCTGGTGTACAGGAGACCGTACCATCGAGGTCTGTGCAAGTGCACTCTGATGCTCACACAGTGACAAAACTGCCTAACAACGCATTTCTCAGAATGTCCCCATCGCCAAGCGAAGCACGGCTGTATACACAACGTGGCGCTAAACCCTGCAGGCCTGGTGGGCTCGTCGCTCAGGTCAGCCCTCCCACCAAGCAGTGAGGCACGCTGGGAATCTGAGCTACGACAGAGCAGTAAGCAGCACTGCGTCACAGGAAAAAAGTACGGAGGACTCTCAACCATGGTCTTCGGATGGGGGGGTGCAACTACACTGCAAATTTCTGAACTGAGGGTAACGAATGTAAATTATTTCTAAGATCAGAAAAAAAAAATTTTAATTAAAAATCAAAACAGGCCGGGCGCGGTGGCTCACGCCTGTAATCCTAGCTCTCTGGGAGGC
>NW_012150910.1:0-325 GCF_000956105.1 Propithecus coquereli
TTTTTTAAAATAGATGTTTAAGTAGTTGGGATAATACTACATCATATATAATATTATAGATTACTTTTTTTCATAACCATATAACATAAGCTTTTAGTTGTCCAGCTAATTTCTTGATATTTTTAGTAGAGACGGGGTCTTGCTCTTGCTCAGGCTGGTCTCGAACTCCTGAGCTCAAACACTCCGACGGCCTCGGCCTCCCAGAGTGCTAGGATTACACCGTGCCCAACCTTGTTTTATCCATTTTTTAAAATAGATGTTTAAGTAGTTGGGATAATACTACATCATATATAATATTATAGATTACTTTTTTTCATAACCATAT
>NW_012150910.1:3855-4311 GCF_000956105.1 Propithecus coquereli
ATTTATTTATAGTCTTTATACTTCTATTTATTTATCCTTATGAGAGGGAGAGAGAGAGAGAGAGAGAGTCAACTCTGTACCAGGCATTCTGCTAGGTGCTTAGGTGCTACAGGTGATATATATACACACATATATCCACACACACAAGTGCAGAATATTTAAAGGTAAATTTTTGTTGTTCAGCTAGTATCTTTAGGTTATTAATTACAATTTACAAAATTTATTTATAGTCTTTATACTTCTATTTATTTATCCTTATGAGAGGAAGAGAGAGGGATAGAGAGAGTCAACTCTGTACCAGGCATTCTGCTAGGTGCTTAGGTGCTACAGGTGATATATATGTGTACACACATATATCCACACACACAAATGCAGAATATTTAAAGGTAAATTTTTGTTGTTCAGTTAGTATCTTTAGGTTATTAATTACAATTTACAAAATTTTAGAAAAAAGAT
>NW_012150910.1:5986-6411 GCF_000956105.1 Propithecus coquereli
GCATATATTAAGCTCTCAAAGAAGCTTATTTATTATTTTAATTTCTAGCTAACACCCTCAAGTCATTTTAAATACTGATTCTAGGTTGTGTAATAAATATTCAATTATCTTCCAACCCCCATTAAATTAAAAGTAGATAGACATTCAAAGTCCCTTACAATATGGACAGGGATGATCTTTTTCAATTTCTTAGATATTTGATTGTGCATAACCTTTCTTACACCTAAAGTACAGCTTTCTATTTTTGCATGGAAAAAAAAAATCCCACCTAATCCTTGAGCAGCAGCATTCCTGAAATTCATAACCATGGTATCACCATCTTCTAAATGTCTATGGCTCACCTGTCATTTTAACTATTTCCTCATGTTTATCTGTTAGATTTGTCACCCAAATAAATTAAATTAATTAAGAGCAGAAAATAATTT
>NW_012150910.1:6906-7201 GCF_000956105.1 Propithecus coquereli
CATGTGTGCATATATATTTACGTATTTTTATAAAATATGTAAAATCAAATGTCCCAGCACCATTACTGAATATCAAGCATTTCCTCTATTTCATCAACAATTTCAATATTAAGTGCCATTTATCAGTTTTCTATATATGCTCCATTGTAACCTTATAGGACCACCTTCATATGTGCAGCCATCATTAATTGAAACATCACCATGCAGTGCATGACTGTAGTTCTTGTGTTTTTGCAACAAGGGCACTCTGATAACCAAGTTGATAATATTAAAATGATAATGTTATAAAAAATTT
>NW_012150911.1:0-498 GCF_000956105.1 Propithecus coquereli
AAATATAAGTAAATAAATAAATAAACTGCAGTGTCTACCAAAAAGTGTGCTTTTCTGAGTCAATCGTTTCAATCACAGTTTTAATTACTGACAAAGTGAAACATTAGGTTGCTAATATGTTGGAATAAGATATTTTTAAAATCTTCAGAATGTAGTAATCCCCCGCAGAAGAGGTTAAGTATGGTTGGTGGGAAATCCTTGAAGAGGAGAAGAGCAACACGGTGAGTAAAATCCAGACAGAGTTGGTGGCAGGACGGTCTCTCCTCTGTGGCCTGACTTGTGCTGGTATGACTCAAAACGTAGGGTCAAGGAGGGAGCATCATGTGGTGGAGCGAACTCTCTAGCTGGTGTGAAACTCTCTTGAGTCAGTGACTCACAAATTCAAAACAAATCAATAATAACAACACTCCAAATGCAAACTCCTTTGTGCCTCTTCAGTTCTGAAGAAACAGAATCTCTAAAATCTCCCTAGTTATTCCTATGATCAACCTCTTTGAG
>NW_012150911.1:11298-12462 GCF_000956105.1 Propithecus coquereli
TTTAATGAGGAGGTCAGAAAATAATGGGATATTTGGTGAGCACAAACTTGAGAAATGAAAATAAAGAATGAAATTATTAATAGATGCCATCATCAGCACTGTTGGGTTAAAAACTATCATTATCAGAAACTAGACTTTGATCTTTATTTGTTATTTCAGTTATGCCCAATTTTGTCATGATGCAAAGCAAAAAACAAAAACAAACACTGGCAAACCAAAAGGGCCTCTGTGGTTGTCTTTGAAAATTACATGGCACAGGGGAAAGGCTGAGCACCACATTCTGCAGCCAGTCCTGGGGAAGAGAAAGAGAACAAGGAGCTCTAAAAATGCCATGACAGCTGACCAGTGTCAGGAATTTCTGGGAAAAAAGGGTCTGGAAAGTGACCAGGGTTAACAACGTAAAGACCCATCCAGGGTTTGCCAGTGGGAAGCAGTGAGCCTGATGGAATTATTGTCTCTGCCTGGCAGCGTATTTTTCTGGCTGGTTTAGTGAGATTACAGTGGTTAATGATTAATGAGTTCACCAATTCCCTTAAGTAAAAAGTTTCTGGTACCTTTCTGGAATTTTCCATCTGCACAGGAGGAGAAATACAGAGGAATATAGCCAAACTAACATTTCTAAGAGGAGCATATGGTATAAAGCTATCCAGAAACTACAAGGTCATCACCAATCCAGAAAGGTGTGACATGACATGACAAATGGCATAATGCCACGTTTGTCCCCATACAGTCTAAATTGAGGTCAGTGGAATTTTGTGATTCTTCCCACACTCCTACCTGGATGGGCCTGCTCCAGTCTATCTTGGAAAAAGGAAACTGTAGTCTTCCCCACTTCAGCACCTCTCAGATGCTTGCTGCACAGCCTCCAAATCAAAGGTATTAACATCTCTGGCCAATGGGAAAGAAGCTAACTCAGTAAACAATCAAATGGTCGAGACTTTTTCATTTCAAGGGAAACTTGTCTACACAACATGAGATGTGCTATGGCAATTTTTAATAAGCAGCATCTTGGGCCACATTTGAGTTAAAAATGGTTACCAAAGTATTTTCTTTTTAATTTGACTTTAAAAAATAATATATAGTGTAGGATTGTCTATTACAAAAATGATAGCTAAGAATCATAGAAAATTTGGAAATAACATGAGGAAGAAATAAAAATTCCTT
>NW_012150911.1:17143-18497 GCF_000956105.1 Propithecus coquereli
ATAAATTCTAGGAGAGTCTTCATATTTTCAAAAAATGTGACTAAACTTTATTTGGATTATAATTAATTCAGAGATTAATCTGGGGAATATTGATATCTTCCCAATGAAATTTGCCCATTTGTGAACATGGTATATTTCTCTACTTATTCAAGTCTTTTTTTAATGTCCTCAGGAACTTTTCAACATATTCTCTGTAAAAGTATTATGCCATATTATTTAAATTAATTCCTAGGCGCTTCATAGGTTTTGCTGCTATTGTGAAAGATATTACATTTTCTACTCTCTTTTTTGGATGATAATATTGGTGTAGAGCAGAGGTTGGCAAACTGTGACCCATGAGCCAAATCTGGCCAAACACCTGTTTTTGTAAGTAACGTTTTACTGGAATTCAGCCATGTCCATTCATTTACATATTGTCTATGGCTGTCTATCATGCCATAATGGTAGAGTTGAATAGTTGTGATGCAGACCATAAGGCTTGCAAGGGTGAAAATATTTACTAACTCATTTTTATAGAGAAAGTGTGTCAGCACATGGGGTAGAGGCACACTATTGATCTTGTATTCTGCAGTAATTCTGAAATCATACTTGTTCTAATGAGTTATGTCTTACTTTTTAATTCTTGCACCATTTGTTCCTTTTTCTTATTTTATTGACCATGATCTCCAATATGATGCAAAAAAAGAAAAGAAATCTAAGAAGGCAGGTATTCACGTTGTAGTGCAAAAATTTAAAGAAGCTAATCTAAGAGTTATATTCACAGTAGGTTTTTGGAATATATTATTTGCAGGTTAATAAAGTATTCTCTTATACTTCAATTTGTAAAAAAACCCACTTTTCATGAGGTAGGTGCTTCATGAAATTCTGCTTCTGTATCTATTGAGATTAACAAATTATTTTCTTCTATTGTTCTTTATTATGTTAGATTGCATTGACACATTTTCTAATAATTTACTGCCTACTTAACCTTTCTCCATTTGGATGAGAAAGCAGAAAAATAGCATGCCCCAAAAAGAAATTCCTGATTTTTTTTTCAACTTCCTTAACTCCCTCATCCCATCTTCATTCTTGAAACCTGCTTGTTTGACATCTGTCTTTCCCTTCTTGGAAATGTAAACAGAACAGTTCTTCCCCCCCACCCCCCGTCAAGTGTAAATCTCCATTCATCCTTAAATTCTCTCTTCCACAACTCATGTCTGATCTACCAGCAAAATCTTAAATTTAAAATATGCCCAGAATGGATTACTTCTTACTGTCTTCTGTCTTTACCCTGGCCCACCCTCATCTCTCTGCTGAAGTATTGAAACTAGTCTCTTCCTGCATCTATTTCTGTTCCCGTAAAGTCTATTCTTCA
>NW_012150911.1:20657-20942 GCF_000956105.1 Propithecus coquereli
GTCTGCAGAACCTCAAAGAATTGCTTACATGTAGTAAACACACTATAAATATTGAACGAGTGGATTTAAGCAATATAAAATATTACCTGTGGTTGTTTTCATTTATTCAACTAAAAATGATTCTAAATACTTGCTACTAATTTTTTAAGTATGAATTGTCTATTTGTATTCTTTTTTAACTGGTATCTTGATTATTTTTTATAAATCTAAAAAACATTTCTATATATTTCCTTCGAATTTTTCACATTTTGTTGTTTTTTATTTTATTCACATCATTTTTCCACA
>NW_012150912.1:0-1189 GCF_000956105.1 Propithecus coquereli
ATGTTGGTCAAAGGCTACAAAATTTCAGTTAGAACCAATTAGTTCCAGGGCTATATTATACAACATGGAGTCCATAGCATGCCTGTATCAAAACATTACAAGTACCCTATAAAGATATACAACTATTATGTACCTATGATAATTAAAAATAAAAAAGTATCATATATTTGAAAGTTGCTAAGAGAGCAGATTTTAAGCATTCTCATCACAAAAAAAAATGATAAGTATGTGAGGTAATGCTTATGGTAATTAGCTTAAATTAGCCATTCTGCAATGTATACATATTTAAAAACATCATGTTATACATCATAAATATATAAAAGTTTTGTTTGTTAGGGAAAAATGAATACTAATTTAAAACTTAAAAAATAAACGAACCCAGGGGAAAAGAGTCATAATAGTTGTAGCTCAAATATTGGCTCTGCCACACTTAAAGTCAACTCAAATCAAGTTATATGAGCTGTTTTAAACAGGGATACCAGCACCAATCCCCACTGACTGCAGTTCTCCTTGTAGATATATTTCACCTCCTTGGTTAAATATATTTCTAAGTATTTTATTTTCTTTGTAGCTATTACAATGGTATTGAGTTCTTGATTTGACTCTCAGTTTGCCTGTTAACAGTATATAGAAATGCTACTGATTTGTATACATTGATTTTGCAGTCTGAGACTTTACTGAATTTATTTATCAATTCCAGGAGTGTTTTGGTGGAGTCTTTAGGGTTTTCTAGGTACAAGATCACATCATCAGAAAACAGGGATAGTTTGACTCCTTCTTTCCCAATTTGGATGCCTTTTATTTCTTTCTTTTCCTGATTGCTCTAGGTACAACTTCTGGTACTATGTTGAATAGAAGTGGTAACACTGGGGACCCTTGTCTTGTTTCAGTTGTTAGGGGGAATGCTTTCAACTTTTCCCCATTCAGTATGATGTTGGTTGTGGGTTTGGCCTATATGGCTTTTATAATTTTGAGTTATGTTCCTTCTATGCCTAGTTTATTAAGGGTTTTTTATCATAAAAGGGTGCTGGATGTTACTGAATGCTTTTCCTGCATCTACTGAGCTAATCATATAGTATTTGTTTTTACTTCTGTTTTTGTGGTGAATTGCATTTATTGATTTACATATGTTGAACCATCCTTGCATTCCTTTGATGAAACTCACTTGATCATGGTGAATTATCTTTTT
>NW_012150912.1:2754-3074 GCF_000956105.1 Propithecus coquereli
AATGTCAAGAGCTTTAACCACATAATACATGACTTGTGTCTAAAGCTCACAAAAATGAATCTTGTTGAAATTGAAGAAATACCTCAAGGTGCTCTATGAATTAGTAAAGTCATTATACAATAGGGAACTGATTTAAAATCTTCATAAATCCTAGTGAAGGAAAACATTTTCTGCTAATCAAATTAGCTGTTTAAATTGCTGAAGCAACTTAATTGAAACTAAATCAAGTAATTTGCATAAATCACACCATCAAATGTTTTTCTTGAAATCTATTTAGTTGTGATTTGTATAAAGAATAAGTACTCAAAGATATTAACAAA
>NW_012150912.1:3124-4157 GCF_000956105.1 Propithecus coquereli
TTCATGTAAGAGTTTCTGATCTGTTCTTTCACTCTGACTCGGTGCCAAGTCCAGTCTTCTGTTTTTCCTGCACAACACATATTAAAATTCATTCCCATCGCACGTGTTTCATTTTTACTTACTTTCTGTATGTATGTCTCAGCATTTCTCTCCCCGAGGAACTCCTGTATTTTTGCCTTAAGAGCTCAGTCATATATTAAAAATATGATTATTGATTACTTAACATTTCTAGCTATGCTGTACAAGGAATGGTTTCTGTATGATATAATATTGCATTCAACTGGAAATTGAATTCAATGGTCCTCTTTATAATCCAAATTGCAACTCATAGGCTAATTTTTGTTAAATGCGTTTGTACAACTGTTTCTTTGTTCAACAGTTTGCGGATTCCCTTCTTTGGCTAACGTGGAGGTGTCTTCACAACGCAGCCTCTTCACTTGTTGCAATTTCATAATGCTTTCTTGCAGATAAAAATCAGCCACACTTTTGCCCAAATATATCATATACACTTTTATTTTATGATTTTGTATGCCTTTCCCCCTTTCTTTGATATCTGCCTTCTTTTTTGTCACCAGGATTTCTAAAACAACTTTCTAATATTCATTTTGGCTTTTAATTTTCCCCTGATAAATAAGGTTCTCCAAACCATGTCCCATAAGATATTTTTGAATTGCAAAACATTGTAGTTTAGAATTTTTTGATACAGTCTTGCTATTTCAGTCAAGGATGGATTGCACATTCAACATTGATCCCATAAGATTATAATTTCTTATTTTTACTGTACCTTTTCTATGTGTAAATATATTTAGATATACAAATACTTACCATTGTGTTAAAATTGCCTGTAGTATTCAGTACTAACATGCAGGTTTATTGCTTAGGAGCAATAGGCTATTCCACATACCCTAGGTGTGTAGTAAGCTATACCATCTAGATTTGTGTAAGAATACTCTATAATGTTCTTCACACAACAACAAAATCACATAAAATGCATTTCTCAGAACATATTCCTGTCATTAAGCAATGCATGACT
>NW_012150912.1:5421-5756 GCF_000956105.1 Propithecus coquereli
TTTCTCTGGGATTACTTTTACTCATAAATGTACTTCCAATGTAGATGCCCTTTCTTCTGGAAAAGCTTTGCACGTCTCCCAAATCCTGGGTTGCATGACTACTTTCTCTTGTTCTTTTAGCAACTTATGCTTTCTCCTATCATGACGCTTACCTCTCTGTGCTGCAGCAGTCTGTTACAGTTTTTCAAGTATTTATCCCCATAAACTCTGAGTTTCTGAAGGAAGAGAAATATACAAATTCATTATTGTATAATACATTCAGTATTTGACAGAGTATGTGCCCAATAAATGGTGAATTAATGAATGAATGACCCAATGAATTTTGACATTATTTG
>NW_012150913.1:0-1296 GCF_000956105.1 Propithecus coquereli
AAACTTATGTGTTTCCATCACTTAATGCCTGAGATACATTAAATTTCTGGGTATAGCAGAAACTTGGTTAATTAAAAGAGACTTCAGAAATGTTTATAGTAGACCGAGTTATTATTTTAGTGTCAGGAAATTAAAAATGAATAACATAGAAATTTTAGTCTTCATTGATCCAAACTGCAAGCACTCAAGCAAGCAAGTCATTAAGAATTAAGCACTTACGTTTCAGCCAATTAATAAATAGAGTAAATATTAATCACACTGATGACAGACATAGAGTTCAAGAACTAACTGAAATGGGTATAAGCAATTGGGTAGTAATTTGTTTATTATAGTTGCTTAGGTAATGGTTACTAACGGACCTACTTCATGGGCTCTAGAGAAAATCTCTAGGTTCACATGCCTGCTTCACTACTCAGTAGTTGTGTGATCTTAAGCAAGTATTCTTTTATTAACCCCACTAAGTCTTAGTTGTTTCATCTGAGAACTAGTGATAAAATTACATATATTTATTGGAAGGATTAAATGAGCTATAAATATAAATACTTAGCAGAGTACCTGAACCAAAAGAGGTTTCAGTAATGGTAAGTATATATATATATCTATCTATATATATAGATATTAAAACCTATTTTTACTTGTTTGGGTGATTGTTTTTCATTTCCAATTTTACTTCTTCCTTGACTTTCATTTGGCCTCTTCTCAAATTGACATTTTTAAAAATAATTTTCTAGATAACACACTGCTCCCCACACCCCCACCCTGACTCCTGACAACCTTTCTCTAATGTTGAGACTTACTACTACTTAGAGAAGCTGACACATGAATACAAAATTAAAATACAAAACAGAGTATTGTGGGGGAGAAAAGGCAGTAGGGACAGATCATTCTTTTCAGCTGCTTAGCTGGTAAGGGAAGTAGCTTAAGGGAGAAAAACTTTAAAAGAAAATTAGGTTAGGACAGAGATATTTTATTCATAATGAGAAAAGAGCTAAAGGAGAGGGTAGAAGAAAAGAACATGAGAGAGGAGAAAAATTTAAAATGTAAAATGTAGGAAATGACTGATAGAGTAAGGTCTCAGAAAAAATAGGAGTGAATGGCACCCAGATTACAAATGAATGGGTCGGTTCTAGAAAGAAGGCACACATCTTCCAAGATATAAGAATAAAGGTGCTAATGGATGATGATATGGAAAAAATGTTAGTTGGAGAAAATGTTAGTTGGAGAACAAAGTTGGGACTACATTGTCCAATAAAATATGGGACATCTACTTAATTTTGAATTTTAGACGAACAATGA
>NW_012150913.1:2241-2581 GCF_000956105.1 Propithecus coquereli
AGCATCACTCTTACCATCTTGGTCCAAGATCTCAGCACTCTTTCACCATCCCTGTGTAAGTTTCATGTCCCCAGTTACTTCCATAAAATCAGGAACTTTGCTATTATTTTATCAAAGATAAATCCAAGTAGGCTATTCACCTAGTAAGTGTTAAATAAGTTTTTATTGAATTCGAGGGTTAAGAGGTTCTGAAATCAATTAAACAAATTTTGAAGATGAAAATCCTTAAAATATAGACAATCCACTATATGGTCCCTAAAGTGACTACTCAGGTTCACATTTTCAAACTTATGTGTTTCCATCACTTAATGCCTGAGATACATTAAATTTCTGGGTATAT
>NW_012150913.1:14191-14991 GCF_000956105.1 Propithecus coquereli
TTCTAACAGGTGTGAGGTGATATCTAATTATTGTTATAAGTTCTTAAATAAATATATTCGTTGTGGGGTTTAGGCCCTGTAAAGCACAAGACCTATCACAGGGGTCTGTCTTGCCCCAATATAAAGGCAATTCTAACAGCAATAATCATCTGGCCAAAAAGATTACAAAGGGAACTAGCGTAGATGCCATATCTTCCGGTCTATGTGCTATCGTCATTTTAAAAGCTGTCACAGTCAGAAACTGGAATGTATTATTTACATATTTATGTAAAGCCATTGAAATATATGTGGTGATTCATTCATGCTGTTCCATAAATAAAAGCAACTACATTAAATTAGTCACAAGAGCATAAGTGACAATCTCCCTTTATTACTCACATCAAAGGGCCTAGAAGAACATGTGATATCCTCTCACAGTGATTCATTTGAGGTAAAAATGCCCACAAATTGTTTTAAGCCTTTTAGAATTATACATCAGAAATGCTCCCAATAAATATGCTTAAAGTAGCCAACTGAGAAGCCAACCGAACTACGTATATGCTGCAGTGCATTTGTTGGACACTTTCCACTGAACCAGTGTTATATAACCCGTACAGAAGACATCAACTGCTACCCCAGCAGTAAAGAATATTACAGGCTCATTTTAATCCTAAAATTAAAGGCATAGAAAAAATGTTGAGAGATCTTAAAGTTCATCAAGATTAGACTTGAATTTCTTCAAAAAGAACAGAATCCAATCTTTTCAGACTCCAGGGAAGGAATATCCTTTCTTTCTCTGCTACCGTTCTCACTGTTGGGTA
>NW_012150913.1:17071-17389 GCF_000956105.1 Propithecus coquereli
ATAAATACCTAATGACCACGTTTTGCCACTGAGTTTCATTGATTAAATCTGATTAGTGTTTATGGTTATAAGGTGTGAGCTGACCACCTAATAACGTTTACTTTGAACTGTTTAATGAAGTACTTCTTACACTGAAATCAACAGGTACATTTGGGGTGCTTTGAGGGTTCTCAAGTTTAAGAAGCACTGATAAAAGGATAAAATTGATAAGGTGTCATTTATTGAACTGCTTTAATGAGCTACCTATTTTTATAATGCTTTTATAATGTTTCACACTTAAGTCTTAAAATAATCATGTGAAGTGACATTACCCTTCAC
>NW_012150914.1:0-3501 GCF_000956105.1 Propithecus coquereli
AAAGGATCAAGCCACGTGCAAAAGGGCTACTGAGGAGTTACTAATAGAATTAGCTCAGTTGGGCTACCGTGTTTCGGCTAAAAAGGCTCAGCTTTGTACCCAGACTACCACCTACCTGAGGTATGAGCTAAAGGCAGGAAAGAGAACTCTCTCTACTGGGAGAATTAAAGCAATCTTAAAGATTTCACAGCCCCAACCCAAGAAGGAGGTGTGTGAGTTTTGGGGGGCCCTGGGATATTGCAGTCTCTGGGTCCCCAAGTTTGCTGAGATAGCAAAACCCCTGTATGTTAGCACAGGGGGAAAGGGAGACGCCCTGATTTGGACTGAAAATGAGGCTGAAGCCTTCAAGCGCTTCAAACAGGCGCTTGTGAGTGCCCCTGTGTTAGCCTTGCCCAATTTGACCAAGCCTTTTCAGTTATATGTTGCTGAAACCCGAGGGATAGCTAAAGGGGTCCTAACCCAAAAACTAGGACCCTGGAACAGACCGGCTGCATACCTGTCTAAAAGGCTAGACCCTGTAGCATCTGGCTGGCCAGGCTGTTTGCAGGCCATTGCTGCGACAGCAGTCCTGGCAAAGGAAGCCTCCAAGCTCACTTTGGGGCAGGACTTGTGTATAGTTGCCCCCCACTTGGTGGAGGCTCTGCTAGAAAGCCCGCCTGAAAGATGGCTTTCCAACTCGCGTATAACCCAGTACCAAGTGCTGTTGCTAGATCCCCCCAGGATTCGCTTCTTGAGGACAGCCTCCCTCAACCCTGCCACTCTGCTTCCGGATGATGAACCTTCAGAGCCTCTGCATAACTGCTGCGAGATACTGGAGTCACTTACCAACCTAAGAGTGGATCTTACTGATCACCCGTGGCCAGACCCTGACAAGGAACTGCATACGGATGGAAGCAGCTACATGTCTGAGGGAGTCAGGTATGCAGGGGCGGCTGTAGTAACTACTGACTGGGTTATTTGGGCACAGGCCCTAGGGCACGGGACCTCAGCCCAGAGGACAGAGCTCCTAGCCCTAACCCAAGCCCTGAGGTGGGGGAAAATAAGACTGTCAATATCTACACAGACAGTAGATATGCGTTTGCAACAGCACACGTACGTGGGGCGCTCTACCAAGAGCGGGGCCTCTTAACCTCAGGGGGCAAGGAAATAAGAAATAAATCTGAGATACTGTCCCTGCTAGAGGCCATCTGGTTACCAAAAAAGGTAGCCATCATCCACTGCAAGGGACACCAAACTACAGACTCCCCAGTGGCGAGAGGAAATGCTTTTGCTGATGCGACGGCCAAAGAAGTCACACAAAAAACCAGTGGGGCCTCTTCAGATTCTCCCCGTTCTGCCAGAACGGCTCCTGCCAAACTCTCCAAACTACACCAAAGAGGAAGTTAAAATAGGAAAAGCCCTAAAAACTAGGGCTGATTTGGGAGGTTGGAAAATCCTCCCAGACAATAGGGTCTCAGTCCCTGAACGCCTAGGACGAGACCTAATCAGGCAAATACATCAGAGCACCCACCTCGACAGCACCAAGTTGACTGAGCTTCTCCAGAGGGATCACTACATACCCCGGCTGCATCAGATGGCCCAACAGGTAGCAACGAGATGTCTCACCTGTGCACAAGTCAATTCAGGTAAAGGAACTAATCCTCCCCCAGGGACCAGGTTGAGGGGACAAGCCCCGAGGGAACAGTGGGAAGTGGACTTCACAGAAGTAAAACTGAGCAAATACGGATACTGTTAATTGCTTGACACCTTCTCTGGATGGGCGGAAGCTTTTCCTACGAAGTCAGAGACAGCACAGGTAGTTATAAAGAAGTTAGTGACTGAAATTATCCCTAGATTTGGCCTCCCACTGACACTGGGGTCCGACAATGGCCCGGCGTTCATCGCCAAGACAACTCAATTACTAACTGAGGCATTAAAAATTAATTGGCAATTACACTGTGCTTATAGACCTCAGAGTTCAGGACAGGTAGAAAGAATGAATAGAACTTTAAAGCCAACACTAAGTAAACTAAGGCTAGAGACTGGCGAAGACTGGGTAAGCCTCCTCCCCTTTGCTCTGCTAAGGGTTAGGTGTGCTCCTTATGTTAAAGGTCTGAGCCCCTATGAAATCATGTTTGGCTGACCGCCCCCGCTCATCCCCAAGCTGGGGGAAGACAAGGTAGCAGAGTTAAATAACCGTTCCCTTCTTAAGTCATTGCAGGCCTTACAGTCTGGTGCCCAGCAGACCCGAGACCTGGTAAGGGCCGCTCATCCTGGACCAACTAATCTTCCCCCTGAAAAGGCTTCATTCCAGGTGCAGCCTGGAGACCTTGTCTGGGTAAAGAAGCTCCAACCAGCTACCATGGAGGCCACGTGGACTGGGCCCCTACAGTGATCCTCACCACGCCAACAGCCGTGAAGGTAGCCGGGAAGCGTCACTGGATCCACCACACGCAGATCAAGAGAGCGTTTACAGGTTCCAGTGCCCTCTCGTGTCAAACGAGCCGTGCCTGTCTTAGTACCTGACTCGTAGGATTAGGAATTGCAGGCTCAGCAGCTACAGGAACCCCTGCATTAATAACAAGCAATCAAAATTTTAAAGACTTGAGTCAGCAGATCGATCTTGATCTCAGAGAACTAGAAAATTCTGTCAGCGGCTTAGAGTACTCAGTTGATTCCCTTGCAGAAGTAGTTCTACAAAGTCGCCGGGGCCTAGACCTCTTGTTCCTGAAGCAAGGGGGCCTTTGTGTAGCTCTAGGCGAAACCTGTTGTTTTTATGCCAACCATTCTGGTGTTATAAGAAACAGCCTCTCCCAAGTACGGAATAGGTTAAGGGAAAGAGAAGAGAGCCGAAGGGAAAGCAATAATTGGTATGAAAACTTGTTTTCTTGGTCTCCATGGCTGACAACGCTCTTGTCAGCCATAGCAGGACCACTTATCCTTATCCTGTCAGCATTGCTAGTTGGACCCTGCATCATTAATTGCCTGACATCCTATATTAAACAGAGGATTCCGGCTGTTAAGCTGATGGTTCTTCAAACTCACTATCAGCATATCTGTGACACAAATGACAAAGAATCAATGATTTGATTCCTCCTGAAAACCAGTGGGGAATGTTAGGGTCTAGAGACCATAGGCAGCAAATAACCAGCCATTAGCTTCTGTATTATGCTTGCTTGCTTAAGAGAGCGGAAAGTTTTCAGCTGACCCTTACTGACCCCGAACCTGCTATCTCGCCTTCGTTAGGGCACCTAAGAATGTAAGGAAGAAAACGGTGCCTTTCACACAGCTGTCCATGAGATAAAATAGTAGCCTGGGCCAGAGGGTCGGAGCGCCCCGGAGCACTGAGCGGCCCAGCAGTGCCTCCTGTGTGGAAGGTGGTATGGCTTGGATAATGAGATGTCAAATGTATTTCAGCTAAGATTACTGTTGTTATACTTGCTTCAAAGTAAAGTTGCAGCTGTGACTTGTAACTCCTATGGAACTCATCTAAGGAAAGGGGAGAATTCCCAAAACCTCCCA
>NW_012150914.1:6791-7129 GCF_000956105.1 Propithecus coquereli
CTCCACCCTTTTGCAACCAGATGCCCAAATAAACAGCATTTTGCTACATGTGAGGCTTCGTCTTTCTCTCTCCCTCCCTTCTCTCTCTCTCTCTCTCTCTCCCTCCTCTGGACCTAACAATATGAATATATTATAAATATCTGCCCCAAGAATGTGAGATTCCTAAAACTCTAGTAGGCCTTGATGTATGTTATCAATAATAATTATATACTAAATTAGGTGCCACAGAAATAACCAAGTCTCCTTTATGTCTATAACCATGTCTATTGTGAAATCTTTACCATTCACAGAGACGGTTGTTATTTTACTTTAATTCTTAAACAACAGTTTGTGATCAA
>NW_012150914.1:8807-9482 GCF_000956105.1 Propithecus coquereli
TCAAGCGTACACAAAAGCGAGGCAAGTATCTTGAACTCCCGTACCTGCAGCCGGATTCTCCTTTCTTCCTTCCGCCTATGTTTTGATACATATTCCCTATCTCTGTTATTTTCTTCTTTTAGTAAATTTTAAGTTTGCTGTTGTACATCCTGGGACTGTTGTGAGATTATTTCAACTCTGCTTTCATAAGGAGCATCAATGAGTTAACTGAATTGTGTATCTGGACATAAGGAGAACCCTGTAGGGCCTCTTTTGTGATCCAGAACTTACCATATTTCTGGGTAGGTGTTCAGTAGACATTTGTCAATCGAATATCTGGTCCTAGTCCAGGAAATGAATTAAAAACACAAAGTCTATGCCAAAAAATGCAAATAAAATGAAGTAGAAATGCCCCCATCATTGGGCTGGTTAAGGCACAGGCCGGTGAAACTTTTGTTTGGGTGATTATAGTGCAAATTTCTGCCTCCCTGGAAGGGAGCTAGATTAAATTTCCTCTGAATTTTCTTCCAGTCTAGGGGTTCGGTGGTTGTAGATAAACAGCTCTGGTTGAAACACTCAAGATAGTTATGGGTTGAATGGTGAAATGTCCTAGAAAGAGCCGAGTGGGCATCGTTTAATCAGGGAATGATTCCTGGAAGAGGAGACTTTGGGGCAAATTGTAATTTGTACAAGGCA
>NW_012150915.1:0-2966 GCF_000956105.1 Propithecus coquereli
TCTGGCTTGGGGTGTAAGGTCAGGGCAGGAAGATGGTTTGCCTCTGTAGTCTACAAGGGTCAGATCAATGAGTGCCACACTTGGGTAGGAACTACGGGTAGGACTGCGTTCTGCCCACAGATGTTGGATACTGAACTACACAAAGTGGCAGGGTGGGATTTTGTGGTTTCTCTCTAGGAGGTGATGGTGAGTGCACTTTATTTGTAGGAAGAACAATGGAATTATTTGTAGACCCAAACTAGGGACTGTTTCAAAGAGAACAATTACATTATAAGACCTGTGCTTTGATAGTATCAACAGGGAAGAAAAGAAAATCCAGAGGTACATGAACTGAGAACATAATAATAGATAACATTGTTTGAGCTTATATGACATGCTCTAAGCCAGGATTTCCCGATCTTGGCACTGTTGACATTCATAGGGTCGGGGAAGAAGCTGTCTTTTGCACTGTAAAATGTCTAGCAGCATTCCTGGCCTCTACCCACTCAATTCCAGTAGCATCCTTGCCCTAGTTGTGACAGCCAACAGTGTATCCAGACATTGCCAAATGACCCTGGGGGGCATAATCAGCCCCGATTGAGAATCACTGGTCTAAGAGCATTGCAACAGTAATTCCTGAGTGGATACTATTATTACCACCTGCACTGCACAGATGAGGACACTGAGGTGCAGGTTGACTTGACTATGAAGCAGCCCAGGGTCAGGAAGCTGAGAAGCCACAGAGCTGGGACTTGAACAATGGCCGTTCACAGGGACCCAGACAGCTGGGTCTGGGGCTGCCTGAATAGCTTCTATTGCTAGAAGGTGTTAGTGGCTTTAGCTCATGCATGGCATGTTTTCTATGAAGGGAAACATATAGCTGTGGTCTCCTCTGTGACCTATTTTGAAGTAGTAATAGAAATGTAAGTGGTTCTGTAATAGGATTTGTCATTTTCCTTAGAAACTTATGCCTCCTCTCTTCTATTTCTCAGCAAAATGGCACTTCTAATGACCCTATTGTTCAATTTATGAATTTTAGCTTTTTCCTCTTCCTAATACTTATATCCCATTATCAAGCTGTGTATTATCATGCTCATAAATTCAATTTAGAAATAATCTGAAGTTAACAGTTTGATTTTTTCTTATAAAACAATATTGTGAACATTTTCATAGATATTAAATATTCGTTTTCAATACAAATTTTAATGGCAGCATAGTATCTCATCTTTGAGTTGTATTCAATTTATTTAACTAATTGCCTACTTTTGGGCACTGCAAGTTTTTAGTTGCCTTGGTGTTTCATGTATCATAACAATTTTGAAATGTACTCTACACTTTACATGCAGTGTAATTTAACTTTCACAATGTTTTTAGATGGGATGCATCACTCCTATTACCCCGGTATGAAAAATGTCCAGGAACTTGCCCCTGAGTAGGTACCCAGCAGGTGCAGGCTTCAATTACTCCAGGAATCCTGCTTCAGCTCACATGGCCTCACTCCAATGAATAAAATTTATCTGTATTTAACTATTAAGATTTAAACAGAAAATCAATGGAAAACATTTGACCATATTTTTTTCAAGCATCCGATATGAGGTAGGATTAAATAATAGAAAACCCCCGTATTCAGAGTCTCTGTTCCCTTAATAAAGATAGTTGTTACTATTAGATACTCAGAAAAATATCTTTAATTCTTATTGTTTTACTATTATTTTAATAACTCTTAATAATTTGGAATGAAGTCTGCATTTGTACCACACTCAAAGGGTTTTCTAAGAATGTTTTGTGCATATACAAAATTTTATATAGAATTGTTATTACATTTGAAAAACATTTTAAGCATTCTCTACTTCTTCCAAGTACAAATACATGAAAAAATGGTATCTTTAAGGCATTGGGTATTTTAACTGAAATAGAAAAATGATTATTTGTATTGCCTTGTGACTTTATTCTCCTATTATCATCTTTGGAGTCTCTTCAGCAGTTCAGAGACAGATTTAAAATGTCTGGAATCATATGCTTCTTCTTCATTATATCCCAGGTATAAACTTTACTCGCTGCATTTTTTTTTAATGCCTTGCTTCATTTTAAACTCCTGGAAGGCAGGACGGTTTTGTGTCTCCCTGTGTGGACCATGGTCTACGGGGGGAGTGGTGGGGTAGTGCAGTGATCTACATTTTTAGGAGAAACCAAATGCAGGCTCAGCCAAGTAGGGATCTGTCCACTTAAGCCTCTCTTGGTGCAGCATCCTCCCTGGATTTGTGTGCCTTCCTCTTCCTCTTAGCCCTGGTGTCTCTTCCAACTTGCAAATATTCCCCTGGAATTTTCATTGTCTGCTTCTCTCTGCTTTCCAGTATTTAAGTCCTTTTAACATCTTTTTAATATCTCATCCTCTGCTCAGCGAATTCATAACATATCTACCACCATTCCCACTCAGAAGCCATCACCAATCAATGACAATACTCCCCATGTGCATGAGTCCAGCCTCAGAATCCGTTATCACATAGATGTTCCGTTCAGCCACTGTCTGATGATAGAAGTTACCGCTGGGGTTGAAGCTTGTTTGCCTATTCCTTACCTATGTCCCAAGAACAGCCCCAATTCTGTAATGTTATTTTTTCCCTATCTCTGAGTTGATGCTACTTATTAGTATTTATTGCTAGCATTCTATTAAGCTATGGACAGCTGGAAATATGGGTCTCATTAAGCCCAGAATATTTGGATCTTCTTTTGTTAATAGTGAAGTCTGTTCTGCAAGTTGAAGTATATGATCGCAAGTTGAAGTATATGATCACTACAATAGTACAGGATAAAAGATTTTAACCTTCCGAATCACCGTGTCATTCAAAAGACGGTAACTTTTCAAACCTAACTGCAGGAGAAATGGTATCTGTCTCTGAACTGCTGAAGAGACTCCAAAGATGATAATAGGAGAATAAAGTCACAGGGCAATACAAATAATCATTTTTCTATTTCAGTTAAAATAC
>NW_012150915.1:4161-8045 GCF_000956105.1 Propithecus coquereli
GAGGAAGAATTTTAAAACTTGAAAAGTAAAACTTTGTTAGAAATGAATTTCTTCATGAGTTAGGTGGGAATGATTTTTAAAAATTAGTTCATGGATCTAGGGATAAAAGTTGCATATTACCCAAATAAGACAAAATATAGCATCAGTTCTACTATTTTTTATAAAGCAGACACAAAATATGAGAAACTGTTTTCATAAGTGGTAGTATAGAATATTTTTATTATTGTCTTGCCTCTCAATTCTTTGAATTCTTTCTAAGTTGGAAACCCATCTACCACTCGAAGAACTTCTACACCACTATTTTTATTTATTTATTTATTTATTCATTTATTTATTTATTTTTGCTTAGGACCCCAAAGGTTTTCACAGGCTGGACAGAGCTCCTTATTAAGGTGTGTAGCTCCCTGAGTAAGGTGGGAGATAGTCAATTATGAAGTGGGAGGTGAAACAAGTGAGCCTGTACCCCCGTGAGGGATGTATCCTTAAGGAGTCTTTGAGAATTTTAAGATGAATCTGAATAATTGCCTTAACATCAGCTTTGGCTGTGTAAAGTACCCCCAGGGAGGGGGCAGACAGCCCATTACAAGGACCTGCTGGGGACAGTTCATGGAAGTTTCATGGAGAAGCTGGTATTTAAGTGAACTTCAAAGGATGAGTGAGATATTAATACTCAATATCTACTCAAATAAATTAATTTTATTATCCTACTCAAAGATGGTACTACTCATCATTTAAAAATTTCACAGACATGAAGAAACCCTACTTATACATTAATTATTTACTCTTAATATCTTAGAGTTTATAACTAGCATTGAGTTACCTGGGAAAATAGGAACTTTTCTTTAGATTGTTTCAATGAACTGAAGGTTTGCATTTCCCAAATTCATGTGTTGATATCCTAATTCCAATAGTATGGTATTTGGAGGTAGGGTTTTTGGAAGTAATTAGGTTGTGAGGATGGAGCCCTGATGAATGGGGTTGGTGGCCTTATAAAAGGGACTCCAGAGAGCTCTCTCAGCCTCTTTTTAGCATGTGAGGACACAGTGAGAAGATGGTCTCTATAAACAAGAAAGGAGGCCCTCCCCAAACACAGAGTCCTCCAGCACCTTGGTCTTGGACTTCCAGCCTCTAAAACTGTGAGATACAAATGTTTGTTGTTTAAGTCTCCCAGTCTATGATATTCTGTAAATGCAGCCAAAACTGACAAAGACAATTAGTTGTCCAGTGCGCCCAATTACAAACACATAATATGTCAATCAAAAAATATGTAAAGAATCAGGATAATCATGACAGAATTTGAACTCATGGCATCAAAGAGATTGGACCTTTTAAATCCAATTCTTAAATTTTTTAGCAATTATTCCCCCTATGACTCTAATAAAAAGAGTATTTTAGCAAGGATTAATTTACTATCATTCAGTAAAATACTAGTAACCAAATTAGGTAGAATTCTATATAAATAAAAAATGTATTTCCATACAGAACAAACAATTAACAAATATGCATTGAATCCCTACTCTGTATAAGTTAAGAAATATGATATGTGAGGTGATTTTTCCATACCTTTTCAGTTGAGCTGTGAAAATATTTGATATTAAAAATCTTGTGAAAGAAAGTACATGATATTTCATACAGTCACCTCATTAAATTCCTGCAGAAACCTGAAGTGACCCACAAACAATATTCTCCAGAAGTAATTTTGGAGAAATGTTCACAGTGCAGAATATAGTCAATCTGCAAACAGTATTGAGCATTTCTTCTAGCACCATGTGAGGAACTGAGGATGTGTGTATGTGTGTGTGCTGTGTACTCCCACTTGGAGAGACAGATACATCAAGGATACCTACCACTCCAGTAAGGGACAGTAGGTGCCACCACCTAGGGAAACACAGATCCTCTGGCAGACAAAAGGGGGAGCAGGAACATGAACTTCGTGGGGGAGAGAATCATGAAAATCTTGTTAGAGAAACTGAATCTTGGTTTGATGCCTGAGAGATAAGAGCAGAGCAGAGGCAAACAGAGAGCCAGAAGTCAAGCAAAAATGCTTGCTTCCTTCCTGAAAGGAAAAGGCTTAGAATATCAGAGATAAGGCGGTCTGGGGCAGAGGCAGGTATAATGATATATGGAAGTAGGCACACACGAAAAAGATTTTTGTAGCAAATGTTATCACCCACTAGACAACGTCCACCATGGAAGAGCATCTCAACACTCAAGTAGACAAAATGATTAGCTCAGTTGTTTAGGCACCTTTGTCAACAGCCACACGAGAAATAGCTCGATGGGAAGATTAATAGAGCTGCCCTGGGGAAAGGGATGGAGACTGTGCATGGGCCCAACAACATGGGCCCAAAATTACTAAGGGAGTCAGAATTACTAAGACTGATCTACCTCCTGGTATCACGGAACCGCCAATTACCAGCAACAGAGAATGATGGTGAGACCCGATATAACTCTATTTGTCCCAGCCACTTGGTAGCAAGTCAACTACTCTGGGTCCTTTGCATTTGGGAAATGCCAGAATTTCATCCTCACGGGGTTGCCTGTTCTGGCCTTAGGCTTACGTTTCCTACCCACGGAGCCTCAGTCAGCACTGCTGTTCAGGGCTTATGGAACGCCTGATCCACAGACTGGAAATCTCATCTGACATAACATCTTACCAGGGGAACTACTGCACAATTTTTTTGAACAAACGGAGAAATTTTAAGCAGAAGGCTGACATGATTGAATCTGATTCTAGAAAAATCATTCTTGAAATAGAGTTTAGGCCCAATTGGACAGAAATGAAAGTGGATTCAGGGAGAAGAGTTAGAAAGCAACTGAGATAAGTTCTGAAATAAGGCAGTGGCAGTGGAAAAGGCTTAAGCGATATTAAGGAGTAGGATGTACAGGACTCGGGGACTGATTGGATAACAGGGTTAGCGAGAGGGAGAAGTTTAAGATAATTTCTGGATCTACAATTCCTCATCATCGTGCTTTCAAAGATTAACTGTGGAAGGATAAATTAGACTTCAATTGATCGACAGGGCCAGAAGAAAAATAATTTGAGAACTATTTTGTCTCCTTGAAATCTAAACCACTTCAATCCCACTTAGGATCAATTCTGTTATTCGTTATAATATGAAACGTTGTATCTTTTTAAAACTGCATAATGAAAAAAGAACTGCTTCCCTTTCTCCATTGTATTTTATTTTTAAAAAATATGCATGATCCATGCACATACATATTTGTCTGGATGGAATGAAACCTTCCTTGATTCTTCTCTGTATAAAGTGTGGGCAAAAGGGAAAAGAAGGAAAATAGGAGTTACTTTGAATCATTAGTGAGCTAATCACAACAGCAATTCAATCAAGTCAAATCCATTTACATAGTTCCTATGCCATACCAGGCTCTGGCAGGGTGCTGGGCTGTGCCATGCCCAGACCAATAGTGGCTACTGGAAATGCAGTGCCCAGGGGGGGCTCCTGGTTAGGCAGAACAGGTGACCAAACAATTTGTCTATGGAATTGCCAGGACAGAGATAAGGAATGAATTTGAAAGCCTGGAAACAGAGCCTAAGTTGCAGAAATGTGTTGTGCTCTAGTTTTTTTGCATATGTGAACTAATTAAAATAGTGTGTGATATTTGAACAGTTTCTGTTCACGTCCTTTGACCACTTTTTAATGGGGTTGTTTGATTTTTCTTGCTGATTTTCCTGAGTTCTATATAGAGTCTACTTATCAGCCCTTTATCGAAAGTGTAGCACACAGATATCTTCTCCCATTCTGTAGGTTGTCTGCTTGCTCTCATGAGAATTTCCTTGGCTGTGCAGAAGCTTTTTAATTTGATCAGGTCCCATTTATTTATTTTTGTTGTTGCTGTGATTGCCTTTGGGGTCTTCTTCATAA
>NW_012150915.1:8095-8674 GCF_000956105.1 Propithecus coquereli
AAATACAGATAAATTTTATTCATTGGAGTGAGGCCATGTGAGCTGAAGCAGGATTCCTGGAGTAATTGAAGCCTGCACCTGCTGGGTACCTACTCTCTCAGCCTCTTTTATAAGTAGGGTTTCTTCATGTCTGTGAAATTTTTAAATGATGAGTAGTACCATCTTTGAGTGGGAGAATAAAATTAATTTATTTGAGTAGATATTGAGTGGCAGTAATATGTGTCACAGGATGTTAGAGTAGTAATTTTAAACATTTTAATTCAAATATCCCCCAATAACTTTATAAAACTATTTACCCTCCACAGAATTTTCAAGTTGAAAGCTAATTTAGTCAGATGTTTGAATACTAGCAAAAAATATGATTTTCAATGCATTGTAAATATTGACATTTTAAATAAAAACAAATATATCACTTTCATATGTATCTAAAAGAATTTTAACTATATACTGATTTGATACCCACATCACTGATTTCAACAAAACATGGAGAATATGAAATTCTACACTTTTTTTCTCCTTCAGCTTGTATTTTCCCTTTACTTTCCTACAGAATTTCCTTCTACTGGAATATATTTTATG
>NW_012150915.1:20074-22470 GCF_000956105.1 Propithecus coquereli
TTTGATTTAAAAAAATAAAATAGTATGTGATATTTGATTTGGTACACTAGATTTGTAAGTGCTTTGTCAGAGACTGCGCAATTGTTTTCTTGGAATCTTTCCCTATCACTCCAGTAAGGAAGATTAAGTGTTAACACCTGTTAATGGGCAACTACACCCAAGACCTTTGTTTTACATCCTGATGTCTTTAGATCTGAAATAAACAAAAAAAAATTCAGAAGTAGTTTCTTTTTAAATATGAATCAAAAGAGAAACATAAAGATCATATGCCAACAATTATATTTTCCTAAAAACATATTTAGAATAATTATACAATCTTTAAACTTATATATCATTTTTATTTTTTAAGTAAATATAGATGAAGATACTATGTAAAGCATGACTCAAAGAAATGCAAATAATGTGGTGCAAGGTTAGTACATCTTCAAGCAGAAGGAAATGGTTTTAATTAACACCTTTATTCGGTAACAAACCTTTATCTTTTGGTTTATTTTTGCAACTATTCAGGGTTTTTCTGTGTGCCAGTCATTAGTATGAGTAATAAGGATATAATGGTAAACAATACAGACAAAAACTCTACTTTCAATATCAGAAACTTTTATTTTCTGTCATATGTTATGCTACTAGGTTTCTTTACAAATGAAAAAGGAATAAAGATAGTCAACAGTTGGGAAATCATTTTTCTAATTACTTCTATGATTTTTACATAGTTTCCATTATTTTCATGGAGAACTAAGTTTTATTGAGTCATGAAGATAAGGAAGATTTGGTTCCTACCCTTAAGGATTTTGCCATCTACGGTAAATGATTGACCAATTGCAAGATCTTTTTGGTAAACTAAGAATTCAATGTCCTGCAGACGGAAGTCTTTATAAAACAAGTGTTCCCAAATTGCACTCCTTTGATCATACTCTCACCTGCATAATTGGCCTGCATAGATAAAGATGCTAAAGTAAAGGACGTGGAGAACATTTTAAGCATCATCAACAGTCTCTTTTATGGAAAATCTGCTCTTAATATTACAGAAATTAATATTAATACTTTCAAGCAAACGTAAAATAAAAATCCTAAGCTATGCTGCAAATTTAGTAAGCACTTAATTTTTGTAGCCATTATAGGGAAGACCCATGAAACTTGAGATAAATTTACTCTCAAAATCTTTAAGAATTGGTTGTAATAAGTGAGCATGAGAAAGACTGAGTTTTTGAAAGCAGTCAAGTTGACGTATAAGACTGGAAAGAGAGACCAGAGAAGGTTGGCTTATGAGACTGAGAGAGAGAGTGTCA
Organism: Propithecus coquereli; assembly: GCF_000956105.1. Lineage (NCBI taxonomy): Eukaryota > Metazoa > Chordata > Mammalia > Primates > Indriidae > Propithecus > Propithecus coquereli. The sequence goes on from NW_012150915.1 coordinate 21,361, forward strand.
TACCTCTCCGATTATAGAAGGAAAGGAGAAAGAAGATAGAATTCATTCTTGCCCAGGTTTGAAGTCTGAAAATAAACAGCCAGCAAAATGGCCCAAGGCCATGGTGGAACACGTTCTTGTGCCATTGCCATGGAGAAAAAGTGGATAGTTCCTGGTAGCTTGGTTTCATGGCCTGGCACAGAGACATCTTGAAGAAATAGCAGCCTTTTAGCAACTATGGAGAAAAGAAGTTGGACAGGTTGTGCCCGAAGCACTGTGAGCCAGTGGCATTACTGCCAGGCTAGGAAGATAAGGGTATGAGGACATCTCAGGTAGCGGCAGTGCCAGGTATATAGATTAACTGAAACATTTGGTAATTCCACATAGTGACCAGTTGAGGTTTGTGAGGTACCTGAGGAATTCCACCCACCTACCTCCCCTGAATGGGAGGAAAGAAGGTCGTCTTTATTGTCATCTTATACTAGAGAGAGGGAGATACAGAGGGAGAAGGAGGGAGAAAAAAAAGAGAGAGAGTGTGTGTGTGAGTACACTATTACACTAATTATAATTATATTCATTCTTAGGCATGGAGAATTGGGTAACTGATGGGTAATGTCTTCTGTGTTTTTCTCAGAGATCCCAGGGAATAGCCCTGTGCCCCTCCAATTTCTCAGTCTTCCTTATAGTTGGATTTGGTTCTGGCAGTTGGGATATGGGTAGAAGTGATGTCAGTCCTGTCTAAACCTGGCTGATAAACACATCCCTCAAGATTCTGTACATAAATGCATCCCTCCAGCTCTCACCTTCCTTGCCATGGTGACTTAGGAGGATCAATATGGCACAGGGACAGGATGAAAGGGGGCCACTGGACATGTATAAACCACCCACGCATTAAGTTCCTCAAACTTGTCTGTTCTGGTAATTGGGATTGATTACCTTCAGAAAAGCATGTCCCAGACCACTATCATTACTGAGGTGATGAGATAGAATTGCCACTCCTTTATTTGAGATACCTCTTCAGAAAGCCTTTTTATAATTATTCCCATTGTCTACCAACTTGGAGGTTGCATTTTTTGTTAGTTTTAGACTCATAGGGCTGGTCGTAAACACAATGTGTATTGTTTCTGTGGC
>NW_012150916.1:0-513 GCF_000956105.1 Propithecus coquereli
AAGTATTTTTAAATGACTGGATAAATCACACATATGTAAATAAAACATAAATTTCTTATCTTCGTCAACTACAGTGAAGGATGCCACAATACAGTAAGCTTTCAGATTTTAAATTGCTCTTATATGATGAAGAGAAAACATTGATAACTGAGGCCAGATGAGGGCTAACTGATAAAATCAGTTTAAGGTAAAAATTAAATGGCTGAAAATTGGATAACTGTAAGGTGACTCCTATTGAGAAAATGTTTTTTGACTACTGTACAGTATATCCATATAAAAAAATGTGGTGATTGGGTCAATTACAAAAGCATATCCTAAAATTCAATCCACTTAAAATATGAGAACTGAGTTGGATTCATAATTATTTTTATAGTTGTGTCTGCCAAGTTAATGCTAGCATCCATAGAAAAAATGTAAATAAAACAAGTACCCAAGTTTCCTAGAAAAGATGCCCATTACAGTAAACTTGCTGCTAACTTAAGCAAAAAAAATACAAAAGAACCATTTTTTGCA
>NW_012150916.1:11738-12129 GCF_000956105.1 Propithecus coquereli
CTTTCACCTTCTCTTTTTTCTTAATCCTGCTTCTATTTACATTTTTCCTTAATGTTATCTTGGCTAATTTGATATTTGCTCCTATATTTACATTTTAGAGACAACTGTTAACTTTCCTTGAAAAAATATACAATAAGCAATTACTTTAAAACTATATATTAATATGAGGAAAATTGGCATTTTCATCATATTTAATTTTCCTAATATCAAGCATGATTTATACGTCCATTTATTCAGGACTATTTTTATTTCTTTCAATAACTTTTAAAATGAATTTCCCAATTCGTGTCCTAAATATCTTATTTAACTTATATTTTGGTCAATATTATACACAGAATATTTTGGATTATTTTTCAACTTCTTTTTTTAATTTTTTTTATTTCAGCATATT
>NW_012150916.1:15000-15415 GCF_000956105.1 Propithecus coquereli
AATTAAAACAACAAAGTGTTCTTGGGGTATTGTTCTGCTCTTAATAGAAAATTGTGAAAGGTTTTGATTTACTTTTTAGGTAGTTAGCCTAGGAAACAAAGTCTCTGTGTTTTACCAAGATAATTTTCTGTGCTTCATGCTGTCTTTATTAGGTTTTTGATCACTTAGGAAAACTGAGTCCTTTTTATTAAAATAGTTATGGTTTTCTACATCTATATAACTTTCTGTGTTTGACTTTGAAGTCTTTTAATTACCATTCTGATTAAATATGTGATATTATTTCACAGTGACTTGCAATCTATTTTGAACAGGTGTTTTAAATCCTCGATATCTTTTTATACACAATTTCCTAATGAAAATTCTAAATCGAGTCTTTTTTTTTTCCGACCTAAATTAGCTTTGAGATATTCCAAAT
>NW_012150916.1:26760-27178 GCF_000956105.1 Propithecus coquereli
CTCAGTTGGTGAGAAGTTGGGGGAAAATCTCCTACCTTAACTCTCACACCCATTGTTTTGTTATTTGATAAACTAAATCAACATGTAAAATCATTTATTTCTCCTTTTAGTTCTAATTGTAAATGGATTAGAAATTTGTCACATTTTAACATGAAATTTCACAATCATAAAATTGAATAGAAATTCAGAAAGAGCTTTTGGTGTAAGAATCTTCTAAACCCCTTCTGCAAACAAACAACTTGAGGAAGTGTCAACATTGTTCCCTGGTTAGTATTACTGCTACATAGTTATTTCATATAATTATAATTCATATTGTGCAATATATCGATAAGTGGCTTTAGGAAGTAGAGTCTAGGGAACATAAAGTCAGCAAAAATTAGAATAGCAATATAGCAATATTAGCCATATGTCTTACTAC
>NW_012150917.1:0-394 GCF_000956105.1 Propithecus coquereli
ACCTGTGAAGGAAATGTAATAGTATCTTAAAACAAAAGATTTATAGGACGGGATTTTCTGTCATTGAAACATGGAGTGTGAAATTTTCAAATCTCGTTGCTCATGTTAAAAGTCATAAAAGCTATGATTACCTTATAATTTAGAATTTCTAGACTTAAAACTGGGGATCTTTGTAACAGTTTTAATGTTTATGTTATTACTGGATAGTCACTGAAGAATCTTTTAAAAAAATAATGCAGTCTGACCATCTTGATGGCATGAAGTAATAGATCCTAACAATTTCATTAATCATGAACAAAGGGGTTTTTTAGATACAGATCAAAAGCAAAGACCCACTTGAAGCTTTTAAAGTAATAGACTATCCTGGTAGGAGCACAAGGTGGATAATGTTATT
>NW_012150917.1:1994-2304 GCF_000956105.1 Propithecus coquereli
TTATGTAGGAAAATGCACTTTGTAAAAATACAATATGGGCATGTGCTTAAACAGTTATTTAGGTTATTACACACATTAGGAATGTATGCATATTTCATATTTTTAGAAAAATATCATAATGTCATAATTTATTATAAATGTATGTACTTGAGAATAAATGGGTAGGCCACCAGTAGAAATAAATGTAGGTGGAATTATATGTGTAGTTAAATTTTATTTTTAACTTGATTTAAATAATTATGAATTTCTTATGAGCCTTTTGTAGAAGAATGTTTCCCTGTTATTCCTGTCTTTTGATCCCAAGATAATC
>NW_012150917.1:5924-6662 GCF_000956105.1 Propithecus coquereli
CCGTTGTGAATTTTTGTTTATAATTTTGGAGTTTTAAAAAATATTTTTCTGCATAATTCTTTTTTTTGTAGTATCTGACAGCTGTCTATTTCTTTATCAGAAGTTTGCATATAGTACTCTTCTTAGTTTATTTAAATAAAGTAGGTTTGTTCAGATCAAAAATTCCTCTGCCCTTTAATTTAGGAATGGAGTTTCAGTTACCTTAGTTACTTCAAGGAAAACTAATACGCATTTGTGGTGCTCTAGAAGCAGGGTGCTCTGTAGTTTACTCATCACTTTGCCTGAAGGTCTAGAGTGTGTGTGTGCACAATTCCATAAACCTATCAATTCCATCATATATCTTTATACATCTGTAGTTTGAGCTCTTGCTAATTTTTAAGTAAATCATTCCTCAAATAGATTATCTCTTCCTTCTCTATCATATTCTTAGGTTTTCCTTAAGACTGTTTTTCCTTAGCACTTTTATTACTATCTAACACACTAAAAATTTTAGTTTTTTCTCTGTTTATCGTCTGGCTTGCTTAAAGGGCAGGTGGAAGAAATACTCCAATATCCTTACACTGAAGGCTATGCGTAGTTTCTTCTTTTTTCTTTTTGAGACAGAGTCTCACTGTGTTGCCTGGGCTAGAGTGCCCTGGCGTCAGCGTAGCTCACAGCAACCTCAAACTCCTGGGCTTAAGCAATCCTCCTGCCTCAGCCTCCCGAATAGCTGGGACTACAGGCATGTGCCACCATGCC
>NW_012150917.1:7930-8629 GCF_000956105.1 Propithecus coquereli
GTCTTATTTTTCTCCTTTTTGGTTTCCAGGCAGAAAAAATTAAAAAGAAGAGAAGTACAGTCTTTGGGACTCTACATGTTGCACATAGCTCCTCCCTAGATGAGGTAGACCACAAAATTCTGGAGGCAAAGTAAGAATATTATTTTAGCTATCTGTTCATTTATTATTGTGTTGAAATGAGTAGTTTATAGGCAATTTATATTTAAATGTATCATTTAATCATATATAATAATTATATAATTCACACTAATTCTAAGAGTGAGTAATTTCTTTTTGAAATTAGTTAATTGCCATGGTCTGTTCATGTAATTGCCTTTTTTTTAGTACCATATTAAAGACTCTTTGATGCAGTAAGTTATTCCTCTATTGGTTTTTCCAGGAAAGCTCTCTCTGAGTTGACGACTTGTTTACGAGAACGACTTTTTCGCTGGCAACAAATTGAGAAGATCTGTGGCTTTCAGATAGCCCATAACTCAGGCCTCCCCAGCCTGACCTCTTCCCTTTACTCTGATCACAGCTGGGTGGTGATGCCCAGAGTCTCTATTCCGCCTTATCCAATTGCGGGAGGAGTCGATGACTTAGATGAAGATACACCCCCAATAGTGGCACAATTTCCCGGTAAGTGGTGAGTTCAACAAAAAACATGGGTACGATTTTTAAAGTAACTTTCCACCATGTGCTTTTAGGAATTATATACCT
>NW_012150918.1:0-358 GCF_000956105.1 Propithecus coquereli
TTCAATTTCTTGGAATTTGGTGTGAATTTTTTTTAATATTATCTTTATATTTAAGACTGTTTCTATCTGTATACTATTGATTCCTGTGAAAGTACTTTTTGAATTAGGGTTTATAACAATATACTTCAATCAAGTATGAATTAATACAGGTTGGCAAATCTGGTTTAAATGTTTATAATAAACATGTATATGCAAAAATTGTGCATTGATAAAGTCCTTCACAGATTAGCAGAAATTAAAGCTCTTAAACAGAAACTTGAATTTTGCTACTCATTACTGTGACAGACCAATATTTAAGTATTTTATTTTTCTGAAAAATTACATTAATGGAACTCAAAATATTAATCTATTATATTTT
>NW_012150918.1:12198-13475 GCF_000956105.1 Propithecus coquereli
TTAATGTTTTTAATTTAAATACTTTGGTCTAAAAAGCTGACAAAGAGAATATTAAAAATATGATGTATACAGGGAACATATTTGAAATATTTAGGGTAAATTACATTAAGCAGATGCCACCTCACTGTCCGTTAATATCAGAACCTTAGTTTGCTTTTCCTGCTTCTTTGTGAGGTTTTTTTTTTGGTCTTATCTGAGTAATTTTTAGGTAAAACCTCATCCATTAGATATTCTATTAACCATTTTATTTATTTGCCCAGTCATGACATTAAATTCCCTGCCATGTTGCTAGATACAAAATCTGTCTACTACATTACTCATTTGAAATTTCATGACATTAAGGATTCAGACAAGTTAATGTAACCATATTTTTAGTTCTTGTTATTCCAAAATTATTTGACATTTGAATTCAAGTTATTTTCACTGGATAGAGATCAGTTATTTATGTTTGTTTTGTTTTGTGCTTATTTTCAACTGCTGTCATTCAGTACACATGTGTTCTACTCTTCCATTACTGTATTCTAAATCAGAAAAAGGAGACATTCAGAAATAGTTTAGGATATTAGATTAAGCACTACCACAATTCTTAACTGTGTTTTGAAATAACTCCAAATGGTAGTTTTCATCTAAGAACAAACTAAGCATTACAGTAAAAGAGGTGTGTAATAGCCATATAAACACTCCTAATACTAGTTCATTTTTTGGTTTACTAAGAACATCATTAATGAAAAAGTGGCAGGTTTTCTTTTTTCAGATCAAAATAACTACTGAGTTAATCTAACATCTTTATAACAAAATGGCAAAAATCAAAGAGACTGATAACTAAAATGCATCTGTATATATCTATGCATTAAAAAGTAGCCAAACCTAATTTCAGCCAATGAAGACATGACAGAATAAAAAGGTATAAGGTGTTTTTCATTAGATATAAATTGAGAATATGGGAAAAGAAAAGGGAAAACTCCAAGGGATAATGGACATTCTTACTTGAAAGATATTCATCATCATACAAATAAGTCATTCAAATGTAACATTGTCATTTGATGGTTTCCCCCTTGACTATATTGAGTAATTTCGTCAGAGAGCTTCTTAAACACATTGTTTTAAGGCCTGGGTATTTAGGTTAATTGTCAATCACTTTTATTATTGAACTACTTAAGTTTATTATATTTTCATACCTTGTATAAGGAGACTCATTCACTAAACACAGTACTTCTATGATTTTTTAGTGTCCTCAAGTTTAATATTTGAAGATATAAGCTAAAACACAAGAGTGA
>NW_012150918.1:15572-15940 GCF_000956105.1 Propithecus coquereli
GAGCCCAGGAGTTTGAGGTTGCTGTGAGCTAGGCTGACACCACAGCACTCTACCCCAGGCAACAGAGTGAGACTCTGTCTCAAAAAAAAAAAAGACAGGCTCAAAATTTATATTGATATAGACACATAATTTAAAACATGGCAGCGAAAGTAATAAATTATTGATATATATATTAATACATCACTATGTTTGGACAAACACATTTGAAAGAGAAAGCATAATCATAGAAGAATATGTATAATCCTATTTTATAATACAACTTTAAAAATAAGGTAAAATGAAATGATATATACTTAAGAAATGAAGAAATACATGGTAAAGTTATAAGAAATAGCAAAAAGAATTATTAATGACAAATTTAGAATAAT
>NW_012150918.1:18906-19266 GCF_000956105.1 Propithecus coquereli
GGAAAATATTTTTACATCTTTATTGAGGTATAAGTGATAAATAAAATTGTATAAATTTAAGAGGTACATTATGATGATTTGACATATGTATATATTATGAAATGATTACCAAAATCAAGTCAATTAACACATCCATCACCTCATACAGTTGCCATTTGTGTGTGTGTGTATGTGTTCGTATGCACAGTGAGAACATTTAAGATATACTGTCCTAGCAAATTTCAAGTACACAATACATTGTTATGAATTATTGTTACCATGCTGTACATTAAATCCCCACAGGCCGGGCGCAGTGGCTCACGCCTGTAATCCTAGCTCTCTGGGAGGCCGAGGCGGGCGGATTGTTTGAGCTCAGGAGTT
>NW_012150919.1:0-15748 GCF_000956105.1 Propithecus coquereli
CAACAGCTTCCTGTTATCTCTGCTTTACCACTTAACACTTTCTACCCCCTTAAAATCCTTGCCACCTCTTAAATATACCAAGCTCAGGCCCACATCAAGGCCTTGCTGTTTGCTCTGCTTTCAAACACTCTCACCCTAGTCTTAAACCAGTCTCTCCACGTGGCTGGCTACTTGTCATTCAGGACATCGACTTAAACATCTCTTTCTCAGAGAGAAGCCTTCCCTTAATTGTGTGTGGGGAAACAATTTAACTACTAACGCCCCACACCCTAGTCATTCCTTATCACATCCCAATGTTTAGTTTCATATTACTTAGCATAATTTGAAACATTATAGTCAGCCTTCCATTATCTGCGGGCTCTGCATCCACAAATTTAACCAACTCCAGATCAAAAATACTTGAAAAAATTCCATGTGTATTAAACACATATGAAATTTTTCCTTGTTATTCCCTAAATGATACAGCATAACAATCATTTACATAGCATTTACATTGTATTAGGTTATTATAAGTAATCCAGAGATGATTTAAACTATACAGGAGGATGTGCATAGGTTACACGTAAATACCATGCCATTTTATTAACACATCAGGGACTTGAGGGTGTGGATTTTGGTATCCGAGGGCCTGAAACCAGTCCCCCAAAGATAACGAAAGACAGCTGTTTTCTTTTTTCCTCCCACCATACTTCTGTAGTTACACATTCATAGCTTTTCTATAGGAGAGCAGACACTGTGTCTGCCCTGTTCACATCCGTATCACAACACCTCTAATGCCTTAATTATGTGCTGACTAAAACAACAGATGAACTGTCTTTTCGTATGTGTCCCCCATCCCCTTTAAAAATAGGGTTGTCTCATTAATTTCTAAGAACATACTGTAACTTAAGAAAGTTAACCCTCTGTTACACATTACAATTATTTTTTCCTACTTGGTCACATATTGACCCATTTAAATTAGACAATTAAATGGTTTTTAGTATAGCCATAGTTCTGAAATCACTGCGATTGTATAACATTCCATCACGCCAAAAAGAAACCCAAACCCTTCAGGAGTCACTCCCATTTCTCTCCAACCCCTTCCACCCCTGGGCAACCACTGATTTACTGTCTCTACAGATTTGCCTACTCTGGACATTTCGCATAAATGGGATCATACATGATGTGGTATTTTTTAAAAAGCTTTTTTCACTTAGCATAATGTCTGAAAGGTTCATCAATGTTTTAGCATATATCAGGATTTCATTCCTTTTTATTGCCAAATAAGATTCCATTGTATGGATAGACACATATGTTGGAGATATTGCAGGCTCAGTTTGAGACCACCACAATAAAGTGAATATAGTGAGTCACAAATGTTTTGGTTTCCCAGTGCAATTAAAAGTTATGTTTACACTACAGTCTTTTTTTTTTTTAAGGAGACACGGTCTCACTCTGTCACCCAGGCTGGAGTGTAGTGGCATAATCATGACTCACTGTAACCTCAATCTCCTGGGCTCAAGTGATTTTCCTGTCTCAGCCTCCCAAGTAGCTGGGTCTACAGGCATGTGCCACCATGCCTGACTAATTTTTTAAAAATTTTTTGTAGAGATGCGGTCTGGCTATCACACTATAGTCTATTAAGTGTGCAACAGCATTATGTCTAAAAAAACAAAATAATGCCTTAATTTTAAAAGTACTGCTAAAAATGCTAACAATCCTCTGGACCTTCAACAAGTCAATCTCTTTCCTGGTGGAGGGTCTTGCCTCAACGCTGAGAGCTGCTGACTGATCAGCGTGGTGATTGCTGAAGGTTGGGGTGGCTGTGGCAATTTCTTAAAATAAGACAACAATGAAGTTAGTCACATTTATTGACTCTTCCTTTCACAAAAGATTTTTCTGTAGCATGCAATGCTGTTATATAACATTTAACCCACAGTAAAACTTATTCCAAAATTGGAGTCAATCCTCTGAAACCATACTGCTGCTTTATCAACTAAGTTTATGTAATATTCTAAATCCTTTTTTGTCATTTCAACAACATTCACAGCATCTTCACCAGGAGTAGATTCCGTCTTAAGAAACCACTTTCTTTGCTCTTCCTTAAGAACCAACTCCTTGGCTGGGCACAGTGGCTGACACCTGTAATCCTAGCACTCTGGGAGGTCAAGGCAGGAGGACTGCTTGAGGTCAGGAGTTCAAGACCAATCTGAGCAAGAGAGAGACTCCATCTCTACCAAAAAAAAAATAGAAAAAATTAGCTGGGCATGGTGGCACACACCTGTAGTCCCAGCTACTCGGGAGGATGAGGCAGGAGGATCGCCTGAGCCCAGGAATTTGAGGTTGCTGTGAGACAGGCTGACACCACAGCTCTCTAGCGTGGACAACAGAGCAAGACTATGCCTCAGAAAAAAGAAAAAAATAAAAAGAACCAACTCCTCATCCATTCAAGTTTTATCATGGGACTGCAGCAATCCACTCACATCTTCAGGCACCACTTCTAATTCTAGCTCTCTTGCTATTTTCACCACATCTGCAGTTACTTCCTCCACTAAAGTCCTGGACTTCTCAGAGTCATGTATGTGGGTTGGAATCAACTTCTTCCAAACTCTTTTTAATGTTAATATTTTGACTTCCTGACCTACTTGAGGTCAGGAGGAGTTCGAGACCAGCCTGGGCAACATAGCAAGACCCCATCTCTAAAATTTTTTTTTTTAATTAGCTGTTCATGGTTACACACATCTATAGTCCCAGCTACTCGGGAGGCTGAGGCGGGAGGACTGCCTGAGCTCAGGAGTTTGAGATCAGCCTCTCAAGACCCGTCTCTACTAAAAACAGAAAAAAAATTAGTCAGGCACTGTGGCACATGCCTGTAGTCCCAGCCACTTGGGAGGCTAAGGCAGGAGGATCACTTGAGCCCAGGAGTTTGAGGTTGCTGTGAGCTATGACACCACTGCACTCTACCAGGGGCGACAGGGCGAGATTCTGTCTCAAAAAAAAAAATTCTTATTAGAAAAAAAAAAAAAAAATTCTATAACCAGCCACTTTATCCTGAGAAATGAAAAGTGGAATAAAGACATTTTCAGGGAAAATAAAGAACACTGCCAGCAGATCCACAATAAAGATGCTGCTCATCTTTAACATTAAATATGTTTCTCAAACAGAAGCAAAGTGAACCCACATGGCAGTATAGAATTCATTTAAAATTGAAGAATAAAAAGATATATCTAAGTAAATGGTTATATAAAATAATTTCTTCTGGGGGTTAAATATATATACAATTAAAATGCATAGTAGCAATATCACAAAAGCAGTGGGAACAGGGTCACTGGAGTTTGATACGGTTCTTGCATCTTCTAGGAAGTGATGAAAGCACTAATTTGTTAGATGCTAATAAATCCCTACAGTAGTCACAAAAAGAACAGTAAAAAAAAATGTTTAACCACCCATCAGAAAAGGGGCTGTTTAATTAAAGAATACTTGATTAATCTAAAAGGCGGCCACAGAAAAAAGAAAAAGGAACAGAGCACGAGGGAGTAAGACAACTCAGTAAAGATGATAAATTAAAGCATTTCAACAAACCACATTTAAAAAAAAAACCCAAAACTATAATTAGACAAAGACTGGCAGAATGGATTAGAAACCAAAATCCCAACTGTAAGACAGCATCATGTCTTAAAAACGTAAGGTCACTTACAGGTTGAAAATATAAAAAAAGATATGCCATTCAAACATCAAAGAAAGCTGGTATAACTGAACAAGTATCAAATAAAGTAAACTTTAAGGCAAAAGCATAAGAGATAATGAAGGGCATTTCATGAGTTACCAGAGATCAATCCAAAAAAATATGTAATTCTAAAACTTAATAACAGCCTACAAAAACCTATAAAGCAAAAATGACAACAACTCTAAAAGAAGAGATAGTTAAGACTACAACATCAGCTAGACATTTTAACACATTTCTCTTGGTAACTTAATAGAATAAGCGGATTCTCCCTCACCCCACCCCCAAAAAGAATATAGAAGACCTGAAATGTAAAATTAACAAACATAACCTAACTGACATAAACAGAATAGTGCATCCAACAGCTGCTCAATACACTTTCTTTACAAGTATTTACACAACATTTAACAAAGTAGAGCATATGCTGGACCATAAGGCAAGTCTCAACAAATTTCAGACTGAAATTATACGGAGGATATTCTATGATTATAGTGGAAATAAGATAAAAATCCATAACAAAAAGACAACAAAGAGTCCCAAATATTTTGAAGCTAAATCATACTTCAGGGGTCAAGAAGATGTCCAATAGGAATTAGAAAATACTTTCAACTGCATAATAATTAAAAAGAACTCACAGCTCATAGAATGCACTTAAATCCATCCTCAGGGAAATTTATAGCCTTTGGTAGATGTATTAGAAAGATTAAAAAAAAATTAGTGATCAGGCAGGGGTTGCGGAGAGGAATCAATGATCAGGGTGGTATCAGTGAAATGGCAGGAGGATCTCCAAAAATTCTTCCTACGTAAACTCAATGAGAACACTGTCAAGAATTGTCAAAATCAACTTTCTTCAGAACTCTGGAAATTAAACAAAGGCTAACAGCAATCTGAAGAGCATTTATTTTAAAAAATGAAAATAAGCAGCTGAATCTTCGTAAGAACACCACCAAGAAAGACCACCTTTGTGGTCTTTTAACTCCCACTATTCCAACCCCCATCCCTGCCTAGCTCTGCTATAAAACCCTGAAAACCAACAACCAGCAATCACAGTAAAAATTAGCAGCCTAGAAGTCAAAGACGGGACAGCACAGTTGGAGCTCAGGCCCAATCTCCAGAGAACTGTCATTACTTGACTTTTTTTTTGAGACAGAGTCTAGCTCTGTCGCCTGGGTAGAGTTCAGTGGCATCATCATTGCTCACAGCAACCTCAAAGTCCTGGGGCTCAAGTGATCCTCCTATCTCAGCCTCCTGAGTAGCTGGGACTACAGGTGTGTACCACCACACCCGGCTAATTTTTCTATTTTTAGTAGAGACAGGGGTCTGGTCTCAAACTCCTGAGCTCAAGTAATCCTTCCACCTCGGTCTCCCAGAGTGCTAGCATTACAGGCATGAGCCACTGTGCCCGGCCATTACTTGACCTTTTAGGTGGTTCCCTGCAAGACTTCACTTCAAGGCTGTCTTTACTTGACCTCCCTCAGAGTTCACCCAGTATAAACAGCCATTACCCAGAGGGAGTTTATTTTTCCTTTTTTAAATTTTTTAGTCAGCTTTCTCAGGTTACATCCAGGGGAAGTTTATTCAAAAACAATCAGAGGCAATTATTAAACATCCCATGTGCTGAGGCAGTAGGCTATAGTTTAGGGAAGCAAGAGGCTAGCTAAAAAAGCTTAAAAGAAAAGGCTGTGGAATGAGTTTTAGTGAGTTTTAAAAAGCCCAGTATATTCCTGGGAAGGCCACCCCACGCTTGGAAAAAAGACTTAGAAGGCTGTTAAGCTCTCATTTCTGATTAACCTTCAGACTCTACACAAACAGGACATGGAGACTACTGCAGACTTGGAAACTGCCTGGCTCAGTGTGGAAGGCACACTGGGCTCCATTGCTAAGACTGGGACACTTACTGGTTCTAGGTACGTAAGGCAGTTTCTGTCCAATCATTAGCAGACCACTAAGATAACCAAGTACAGACTTCAGTAACCACATATGAAAGTAAGTTCAAACTTCACAGAATTAGTTGAGAAAAGCCACTTAGACAAACAACAAATAACAATAATTCATCCTGTGGAGAAGATAAAATCTGATTTTCAGACTTGCCACATTAAAGTGTCCCAGTTTAACAAAAAATTTGCATGACATGCTCAGAAATAAGAAATCATGGCCCATCTGTAGGGAAAAATGCAACCAACAGAAACAATCCCTGACAGAGACCAAACATTACATGTATTAGACATATACTCCAGCTTTTTTTTTTTTTTTTTGAGACAGTGTCTTATGCTGTCACCCAGGATGAAGTGCAGTGGCATCATCAGAGATCACTGTAACTTCAGATTCCTGGGCTCAAACAATCCTCTTGTCTCAGCCTCCGAAGTAGCTGGGAATGTACCACCATGCCCAGCTAATTTTTTAGTATTTTGTAGAGATGGGGTCTCACTATGTTGCTCAGGCTGGTCTCAAACTTCTGGTCTCAAGCAATCCTCTCGCCTCAGCCTCCCAAACTGCTAGGAATATAGTCATGTGCCACCAAGCCCAGCCCCCAACTCCAATTATTTTAAATATGTTTGATGAGCTAAAGAAAAACATACTTAAGAAACCAAATGAGAGTATAAGAATAATGTCTCACCAAATAGAGAATATCAATAAAGAGATCGAAATTATAAAAAAAGAACCAATGAGAAATTCTGGAGCTGAAAAATACAATAACTGAAATGAAAAATTCACTATGGGGGCTCAACAGCAGACCAAAACAGGAAAAAAAGAATCAGTGATCCTGAAGATAGGGCCACTGAGATAAAAAGAAAAAAGACTGAAGAGAAATAAACAGAGCCTCAGAGACCTCTAGGTACAACCAAGTGTACCAATATACACATATTCCAAATCTGAGAGAAAGAGACAAAGAAAATTTTAAGAAATAATGGCAGAAAACTTTGATCAAAAATATTAATCTATACATGCAAAAAACTCAATGAATTCCAAGTAGGATAAACCCAAAGACAGTATATCAAGACACATCAGTAACTGTCAAAAGCCAGAGACAAAGAGAACCTAGAAAACTATTATACAAGACAAAAGCAACCATCATATGTCACAAGGGATTTTCAGTAAGATTAATAGCTGATTTCTTATCAGAAACCATGCAGCCAAAAGGCAGGAAGATGATCTACTAAGAGTGTTAAAATAAAAAACTCAACCAAGAATTTTATATCAGCAAAAACTATCCTTCAAAAAGGAGAGGCCAGGTGCAGTGATTGAAGCTGTAATCCCAGAGCTCTGGGAGGCCAAGGCAGGATGATGACTTGAGGCCAGAAATTCAAGACCAGCCTGGGCAACATAGTGAGACTCTGTCTCTATAAAAGAAATTTTTTAAAAAAAGTTAGATCAGCATGGTGGCGCACACACCTATAGTCCCAGCTACTCAAGAGGCCGAGGTAGGAGGATCACTTGAGTCCAGGAGTTTGAGGTTACAGTGAGCTATAATCGTCCCACTGCACTCCAGCCTGGGCAACAGAGCAAGATACTGCCTCAAACAAACAAACAAAAGAACCAATAACAGAAGGAAAAGTGCAAAATTCACAGACATGTGAAAATTAAATAATATACTATTTATCAATGGATCATAGGAGAAATCACAGGGAAATTAGAATTTTTTTTTTTTTTTTTGAGAGAGTCTTGCTCTGTCACCCAGGCTAGAGGTGCAGTGACATCATCATAGCTCACTGCAAACTACTGGGCTCAGGTGATCCCCCCTTGCCTCAGCCTCCCAAGTTGCTGGGACTAAAGCATGCACCACCATGCCTGGCTAATTTTTCTTTTCTTTGTTTTTTTGTAGAAATGGGGTCCTGCTCTTGTTCAGGCTGACCTCAAACTCCTGATCTCAAGTGATTTTTCTTTTTTCTATTTTTAGTTGCCCAGCTAATTTCTTTCTATTTTTAGTAGAGACGGGGTCTCGATCTTGCTCAGGCTGGTCTCGAACTCCTGAGCTCAAGCAATCCTCCTGCCTTGTCCTCCCAAACTGCTAGGATTTCAGGTGTGAGCCACTGCACCTGGCCAGAAAATACTTTGCAATGAAGAAACACAACACACCAAAACTTATGGCATTCACCAAAAACAATACTTGGAAATTTATAAACACCTTCATTAAAAAAGATCTTAAATCATAACCTAACATACCTCAGGAAACTAGAAAGAGAGTAAAATAAACCCAAAGCAAGCAGAAGGAAGGAAGTAATGAAGATTATTTGATTTATTTTTGCTTTAAAGACTAGAAAAACTATAGAGAAAAATCAACAAAACTAAAAGTTGGTTCTTTGAAAACATCGGCAAAATTGACAAACCTTGAGCTAGATGGACCAAAAAAAAGATCAAAGATTCAAATTATTAAAATCAGAAACAAAAATGGAAATATTACTATCAATCTTACAAAAAACAAAAGACTGTAAGGAATTATTATGAATAACTGTATGCCTACAAATTAGAAAACTTGGGTGAAACAAACAAATTCCTACAAGATACAAACTACCAAAACTGACTGAAGAAGAAACAGACAATCTGAAAAGACCTGAAATGAGCAAAGAGCCTGAACTGGTAGTCAAAAAACTTCCCATGGTCAGGTGTGGTGGCTCACAACTACGATCCTAGCACTTTGGGAGTCTGAGGCAGGAGGAAAGGCCAAGAGTTTAAGACCAGATTGGGCAACAAAGCAAGAGACCCTGTTTCTATAAAGAAACTGTAGAAAGAAACTGAGTCTGTAGTCCTAGCCACTTGGAAGGATCACTTGAACCCAGGAGTTCAAGGCTGCAGTGAGCCGTGATTGTGCCACTGCACTCCAGCCTCAGTAGCAGAGCAATACCCTGTCTCTAAAAACAAAACAAAACAAAACAAAAAACTTCCAACAAAGAAAAGCCCAGGACAAGATGGCTTCACTGGTCAATTCTACCAAAGATTTGAAAAAGAATTAGTATAATTTATTCATAAACTCTTCCAAAAACAGAAGAGGAGGGAACACTTCACAATTCTGCCATTAAGACAGTATTTCCCTGATTCCAAAACCAGATAAAAGAGATCATGAGAAAAAAAAATCATAGATCTATCTGCTTAGGTCTATGTGCTTATAGATGCAAAACTCAAAATACCAGCAAACCATATGCAGTGGCATATAAAATGGATTATACACCACGACCAAATGACATTTATCCCAAGAATGCAAACTTAGTTTATCACATGAAAACCAATAAAATTATCTTAACAGGGTAAAATACAAAAACACATTATCATCTCAATGCACAGAAAATAACAACAAAAATCCAATATCCTTTCATGATATAAAAACATTTAATAAACTAGGAATAGAAGGGAACATCCTCAACCTGTTAAATGGCTTCTACAAAAGACTCACATCTAACATCACACTTAATGATGAAAGATTCAAAGGTTTCAAGAACAAGACAAAGATGTCCACTCACTTCACCTGTACTCAAAATTGTACTGGAGGGTCTAGCCACGGAAATTAGTCAAGAAAATTGAAAAAAAAAAAAAAAAACACTATCTTCATACACGATATAAACATGACACACAAAGACACAATCTTGGATATAAAAAATCCTAAAGAATCCACAAAAAACTATTCGAGTTAATAAATGAATTCAGCAAATGGCAGGGTACAAAATCATTGTACTAAAATTAATTACATTTCTGTACATTATCAAACCTAAAAATGAAATGAAAACAACTTCATTTACAATAGCATTGAAAAATAAATATACTCACAAAGTGAGAAACTTGCATGATGAAAACTATAAAGCAATGAAACAAATTAATTGAAAGACATCCCTTGATCATGGATTGGAAGACTTTATACTGTTAAGATGGCAATAGTTTCCAAATCAACCTACAGATTCCATGCAATCCCTATCGAAGGCCAAATCAGCTCTTTTGCAGAGGTTTACAAGCTGATCTTAAAATTCATAAGGGATTTCAAGGGACCTAGAACATTCAGAATAATCTTGGAAAAGAACAACAAAGTTGCGGGACTCACACATCCTGATTTCAAAACTTAATACAAAGCTACACTAATCAAGACAATGTGGTACTAGCCTAAGGATACACATATAGATCAGTATCACTTTGTACCCCACAAATATATACAACCATAATTTGTCAGTTTACAATTAAAAAAATAAAAATAAATGGGCAAAGGATTTGGAGACATCTGTCCAAAGAAAATATACAAATGGCCAATGAGCTCAGCATTACTAGAGAAATGCATATCAAAACCATGAGATCTCACTTCACACCCACGAAGGCTATAGCCATCATCAAAAATGTTTTTAGGATGTGGAGAAATTCAAACCCTCATACATTGCTGATGGGAATGTAAAATGGTGGAGCCACTTTAGAAAATAGTTTGGAAATTCCTCAAAAAGTTGATCAAGTTACTATATGACCCACAAATTCACTCCTATGTATATACCCAAGAGCAATGAAAGCATATTTCCACCCACAAACTTGTGTGAATGTTAACAGCACTATAAATAATAGCCAAAAAAATGGCAACAAACAAAATGTCCATCAACTGATGAATGGATAGACAAAATGGGACATTGATATAACGGAATATTATTCAGCTATAAAAAGAATGACATACGAATTCATAGATTAACATGGATGAATCTTGATAATACAGTACTATGGTAAGTGAACGAAGCCAGCCACAAAAGACCAAATGTTGCATCACTCTATTGATATGAAATATCCAGAGTAGGCAAATCCCTAGAGACTGAAATCAGATTAGTAGCTGCCAGGGAATGGGAAAATGGTGGAAGGGAGTGATGGCTGACAGGTATGAAGTTTCTTTTCAGGGTGATGAAAATGTTCCGGTATTAAATAGTTATGACAGTTTCACAACTTTATGACTATATTTAAAAAACACTGAATTGTACACTTTAAAATGGTAAAGATACCATATACATGTGAATTTTATCTCAATCAAAAGTCAATGATCTAAGAACTTCCATCTCAACAAGTTAGAAAAAAAACAGTAAGTTAAACCCAAAAAGAAACTGGAAGAAAAAAATCAATGACATGTAAAAGCAATGTATATTAGAATGGCAGGGGAGGAAATCAAAGTCAAAAGTTCATTTTTAAGAAAGAATAAAACAAAGAAAAAAAGCAAATTACCAATGTCAAGAATACTATCAGCCCAAGCATGGTCACTCACATCCGTAATCCTAGCACTCTGGGAAGCCAGGCCAGGAGGATTACTTGAGGCCAGGAGTTTGAGACCAGCCTGAGCAAGAGTGAGACCCCGTCTCCACAAAAAAAAAAAAAACAAAAAACAGAAAAACTGGCTAGGCATTGTGGTCCCAGGTTCTCGGGAGGCTGAGAAAGGAGGATCACATGAGCCCAGGAGTTTGAGGTTGCAGTGAGCTATGATGATGCCACTGCACTCTAGCCTGGGTGACACAGCAAGACTGTCTCAGAAAATAAAAACAAAAAAAAGAATACTGTGAATTCTAAATCCTAAGAGGTTATTACATATAAATTTATGTCAATTAGGGCTAGGTGTTGCGGCTCATGCCTGTAATCCTAGCACTTTGAGAGGCTGAGGGGGGAGGATGGCTTCAGACTAGGAGTTCAAGACCAGCCTGAGCAAGAGTTGAGACTCCCACCTCTACAAAAAATAGAAAAATTAGCCAAGCATGGTGGCAAATGCCTGTAATCCCAGCTTCTCTAAGGCAGGAGGATCGATTCAGCCCACGAGTTTGAGGTTGCAGTGAGCTATGATGAGAGGCCACTGTACTCCAGCCTTGGAAACAGAGCAAGACCGTCTCAAAAAAAAAAAAAAAAAAAAAAACCACCCAAAATTATGCCAATGAATTTGAAAATGTAAATTAAATGGAGAAATTCTGAGAAAAACACATCTTACCAAAACTTATAAGAAATGGAATCAATTAAAAAAAAACCAAAAAAAAACTTTCCTTGAAAAACAAAAACAAAAAACACTCCAGGCCCAGATGGTTTTACCAATAAATTACACCAAAATTTAAGAAAGAATACTGTAAGTTTTACACAAGCTCTTCTAAAAAAACATAAAAAAAGAAACAGTCCAATGTGTTCCAAGAAGCTAACATGACTGACATCAAGGATATTTTAAGATTATAGGCTAATCTCTTAAATGCATGGATACAAAAATCCTAAAGACAACATGTGCAAATCAAATCCAGCAATATACTAAACGCAATATATTATGCACTTGAGTTTATTCCAGACATGCAAAACTGGTTTTACTTTGGTACTCTTTCCTGAATGTCATTCTCATATTTATGGAATCAAGTAGAAAAGTTAAATGAATTGATGTAGATAAAAACTGAAATAGTTTAATAACCGTTCATGATTTTTTAAAAAAGTTTCTCTTGGCAAACTCTGAGAAGAAAAGAATTTCCTTAATCAGATAAAAAATATCCACAAAAACTTTAGCATACTTAACGGTGAAATGTTGAAAAGTTCCACTCCCACACTCTCTCCCCTCCATGACTAGAAACAAGACACAGATGCTAGCTATCATCACTTCTATTTAACACTGTACTTAGCCAGTGACAAAAGGCATTAAAAAAGTAGGAAGATTGAAAAGGAAGAACTACAACTATTAGATTTCCAAACAACATGATTATGTATATAAGAAACCCAGAAGAAGAATCTATAGGTAAACTATTAGTATTTATAAGTAAACTTAGCAAGGTCATGGAATAGTGTCAATATACAAAAACTTTTCTATGTACAAACAATTAGGAAATAAAAATTTTAAAATACCATATAACATGAAAAGAAAAAAATCAAAGTTTCTCAAAAGTAACACAAGTAATATCCTTATTTCATTGAAAAAGGCAATGACTTAACCTTAATGCTAACCATTAATATAAATGTCAATAAAGAATTGAAAATGAAGAACTCATGTTCACCGAAAGACTAAAAGGCAAGCCAGAAAGTGGGAAATATTAGCAATGCATATATCTGACAAAGGAATGTAAACTGCTTCAATCTCTTTGGGTAAAGTTTGGTGTTATCTATTAGTTTTGAAGATAATCATACCTAGATATTCTACTCCAGCGTGTACAGTCTAGATGATTTGTATACCAAGATTCACACACAAGAATGTTCATAGCACCATGGCTTAACAGCCAAAACACTAGAAAACACAAATGTTGAACATCAGAATTGATAAACTGTGAGTTATTTCATGACACTATATACAGTCCCAGCTACTTGGGAGGCTGAGGCAGGACGATCACTTGAGCTTAAGAGTTCAAAACCAGCCTGAGCAAGATTGAGACCCTGTCTCTACTAGAAATAGAAAAATCAGCCAGGCATCTGTAGTCCCAGCTACTTGGGAGGCTGAGTGGGAGGATCGCTTGAGCCCAGCAGTTTGAGGTTGCTATGAGCTACGCTGATGCCATGGCACTCTAGCCCAGATGACAGAGTGAGACTCTTCTCTCAAAAATAAATAAATATTTTTAGGGATATATGCATGGGGATGAAAAATATACAGAAAAATCACACGGAATCAATGGTTGTATCTGGGGAAAGGAGATGTGTTCTTTAGGGGAAATATGGGGAATTTCTGGGATACTGTTCTTGACCTAGATATTGGTTGTGTACATATATGCTGTAAATTAAAATACACAAGTATTTTTATGCAGTTTTCTATATATATGCTATATTTAACAATTAAAGTCATGCAAGCTAGTTCTAAGAATGAAACAAAAAACAATGGTAATCTAAGTAATCAGAAAAATTACTAACGTCTAAATAAGTGCTGTGTACACACACACACCCCCACAACTAAAACCCTGATGTTATCAGCACTGAATGTGGGGCGAATACAACTTATTTGAACATAAAATTCGGACCTCTTTCAGCTTAGGCACCCAGTTCGTGAGGATGCATTCATTAAACAATCATACAACGTTACCTACTATACACCAGACGCAATACTGAGGATTAGTAATCCAAGGGTATTTAAGACCTAGTCCTTAAATATATTTCCTTCAAGAGACTTTCAGTCTAAACAGGAAACCACTAGTTCAACTTTTTAACATATAATTCCAGCAATGCTCTCACAACTGAATTCTTTCTAACACTCACACCATCACAATCACCATCTAGTGAGTAAGTGCAGTTACGTGCATTGTTTTAGGTAGTATTCAACACACGTATCTTACTGAAGCATCACAAAACCCCTATAAATGGGTACTATTACTATCCTGTGTTACAGCTCAGGAAATTTAAACTCCAAGAGTTGGCCAAGGTCAGAACACATAGGCAGCACACCCAGGATTTATTCTCAGGTCATCTACATCCCAGAGCCTGTACCCTACTTTGTGCAGGTTTATTACAAAATGGGCAAACAATGTATTTTTCAGAACTATTCCCTATCTTCCCATTTTGAGAATATATGTTTATAGTACCACATAGTGGGTCCAAGAACAAACAGAAAGAACAAAGAAGGACCTTACTTCATCTCATAGAGCCAAACAGACTACAGAACACAGAAGGCAAAAGAATGTGAGAAAATTTCCAGAGGTGACAACAAAACCAACATTGAATAAAAGCAGGATTTTTTTTTTTAGGAATACAGATTCAATTTAGTTGTCAAGTATGTAGCAGAAGAGCATTCCTTGCATGACTTCACCTAAGTCAGTGACTTTAATTATACAGTACATATGGAATTTTAAGAAACATCAGACACAACAGCATAAAGGAAAAGAATCCTGGAGTACAGTCCTAGAAACCTTTTCTGAGTTGACGCCAGATCCTATATGCTACACGTATTCTTTCCTTTTTTTGACACAGAGTCTTGCTCCGTCACCCTGGCTAGAGTGCAGTTGGATCATCATGGCTCACTACAACTGCACATGCTTGGGCTCAAACAATCCTCCTGTGTCAGCCTCCCAAGTAGCTGGGACTAACAGGCACGTGCCACCACGCCCGGATAGTTTTTTCTATTTTTAGTAGGGACAGGGTCTCATTTTTGCTCAAGCTGGCCTCAAATTCCTGAGCTCAAGTGATTCTCCTGCCTTGGCTATGTGTATTCTTTTAACTATGGAAAATATTTTATAATACAAACAAAAACAAAATTCAATTGAATTTATACCCATAATTGACTGAAATTATGAAGTATAGCAACACCTAGAGTCTACAAGGCTGTGAAGAAAAACTCATGAAATCCTGACAGCCTTGGAAACTGGTAAATTCACTTTGAAATAGTAGTTAGCAACTTCAAGCTTGAAGATAGTATACCACATTTTGCAATTCACTTCTAGGTATGTTTTCCCAAGAAACTTTTGTTACATCTGCACAAGGAAATATAAACAAGGATGTTCACCAACATACTGTTTATGATAGCAAAAAATTAGAATATACCTAATCAGTTACCAGTAGAGAGATAAATACTGTATATATTTATGTAAAATGTTACTACAAAGCAATTAATGTAAGGATTTTACTTATAAATATCAATATGCACGTTATAAATGATATGTGGAAAAAAGCAAATGCCAGGAACATAACATATATCATACTATTTGCGTAAAGATTTAAAACACATAACAATTAGGAAGAAGTATGGGGGGGGTCTTCTTAGGTGCTGGTAATATGCTATTTCCTTATTTGAGCTTTATTTTACATGGGTGTATTTGCTTTGTGATAATTTACCCAGTTGTATACTTTAATTGTACAATTTTCTGAATGTATGTTTTACTTACATAAAAAGATGAAACAAGGCTGGGCGTGATGGCTCACACCTTTAATCCTAGCACTCTGGAAGGCTGAGGCGGGCGGATTGTTTGAGCTCAGGAGATCGAGACCAGCCTGAGCAAGAGCGAGACGCCGCCTCTACTAAAAATTAGAAAAAAATTAATCGGCCAACTAAAAATATATAGAAAAAATTAGCCGGGCATGGGGTGGCGCATGCCTGTAGTCCCAGCTACTCGGGAGGCTGAGGCAGAAGGATCGCTTGAGCCCAGGAGTTTGAGGTTGCTGTGAGCTAGGATGACG
>NW_012150919.1:15798-176682 GCF_000956105.1 Propithecus coquereli
TTGCTACTAGTCAACAAGAAAAAGGCACATAACCTAAAACACAAAATGATGTTTATGGACATACACATAAAAGTACAAAAACATGAATGGGAAGGAAATACACCAACTTCAGCAAAGTTGGTATCTCTAGGAAAGTGAGTAAAGAGACTTAAGTACAAAATTTTTACTTGATGTTTATATTGTCTGATAAAAGATCTGAATCAAACATTTCAAAATCTTAACGTTTACTGAAAATGGGTGGTAGGTACATAGGTATAATTAATCTTGTGTTCTTCTATTTTGAAATACTTAAAAGTAAAAATCCTATAAAAGCAACATATGTGCATTTAAATCCTACCAGAGATAACCATGTTTAAAAAATGTTAAGTTGAGGCATAAGTGACATACAATAAACTGCACATGAAGTGTACAATCTTATGTTTCACCTGTGTATATCCATGAAAGCACCACCACTATCAAGATAATAAACATATCCACCATCCCCAAAAGTTTTCTTTATGCCACTTTGTAATCCTTTCTCACCCCCATCTCTGGGCTCTCCCTGCCAGGCAACCATTGATTTGCTTTCAATCACTAAAGGTTAGCTGGCATTTTCTAGAATTCTGTGCAAGTAGAATCGTAGTATGTACAATCTCATCTGCCTTCTTTCACTGAGCATAATTATCCTGAAATTCATCCATTCTTAGCATGCATTAATAGTTTATTGCTTAGTATTCCTTTGTATGGACATACCATAATTTGTTTATTCATTCACCTGTTGATGGACATTTGGGTTGTTTCCAGTTTTTAGATGTTATAAACAGATGATGAACATTTGTGTACAAGTTGTATGCTGATCTATGTTTTCATTTCTCAAGTGTGACCACTACTACTCAAAACTGTCAAAGTGTTCAAGAACAAGGGAAGTCTGAGAAACAGCCAAGGTCTAGAGAAGCCTAAGGGGACATGATGACTAAATGAAATGTGATAGTCTGGATAGGAGCCTGGTACAGAAAAAGGACATTAGGTAAAAACTAAGGAAATCCAAGTAAAATATGGATGACCGCATCAATATTGGTTCATTAGGTGTGACAAATGCATCATACTAATGTAAGATGTTAACAATAGCAGAAACTAAGTATGGGATATACAGGAACTCCGTGGTATCATTGTTAACTTTGCTATTAATTGAAAACTATTCTAAAATGTAAGTTTACTTTTAAAAACACCTAAGAGTGGAACTGCTGGATCACATGGTAAGTAAATGTTTAACTTCTTAAGAACTTACAGTATTTTTCAAATAGTTACACAATTTTGCATTCCTACCAGCAGTCTGAGAGTTCCGGTTACTCTACATCCTTGTCAATTCTTGGTAAGGTCTTCTTAATATTAGACACTCTTACAGTGTCTTACATTAATTTTTCATGTATATTTTGTTGATATATATGACATATACACACGTGTATGTGTGAGAGTACATATATGTATTTTTTTCAAACAAGATCAGACTTCCTGGTTCTTACAGGAAATTGACAGTTGCCTAAATCCAAATCTTTTCATACATCCTTCAAAACCCACACAGATCAACAAAAGCAGCAAAACTACTGAATATTTAGGAGACAGAACTTACTTTTCACATAAGAGGAACCCAACTGTCCAAAACCTAGATGTCCATTTCTGGAGCCCACACTAGAGAGAACTGTTGTAGCAGCAAACAAATAGAAAATAACACTAAAAAATATAACTTACAATTGCATTAAATGCCCATCAAAATCTAGAGATAAATCTAACAAAGGATGTATATTATGTCTATAAAACATTGAGAAAAATTAAAGATTTGATAAATAAACGGATATGGACTTTATATACCAGCTTCGTGGATTGGAGGACTTTGATTCACAGATTCAATACAATCCCAATCAAAATCCCAGCAGATCACTACGGGGTGGGAAGGGTGGACTGGCAAGCTGAAGCTATAATTTATTTGTAAATGCAAATATCCAAGAAAAGCCAAAACATAAAGGGCAAAATTGGAGAACTTCACTACCAACATCAAAGCCTATTACAAAGCTGTAGTAACTAAGATACAAGGATAAAGATAAATAGATCAAAACAAGAAAAATGTATCCAGAAACAAATCTGTATATATACTATGGATGTCTGATTTATGAGAAAGGTTTTTAACAGTTAAGTGATAAGGATTTAACTTTTTATTGAAGTATAACGTACATACAAAAAGGTATGAGTGTACTGTTCAACGAATTTTTATGTACTGAACACACCTTGTATAATCACTCACATATACAGAGGTAAAAACTAACGGTACAGCCGGGTGGGGTAGCTCATGCCTGTAATCCTAGCACTCTGGGAGGCCGAGGAGGGTGGATTGTTTGAGCTCAGGAGTTCGAGACCAGCTTGAGCAACAGCGAGACCCCGTCTCTAGCAAAAATAGAAAGAAATTAATTGGACAGCTAAAAATTAGCCAGGCATGGTGGCACGCGTCTGTAGTCCCAGCTACTTGGGAGGCTGAGACAGGAGGATTGCTTGACCCCAGGAGTTTGAGGTCGCTGTGAGCTATGATGATGCCACGGCACTCTAGCCCGGGCAAGAGAGTGAGACTCTGTCTCAAAAAAAAAAAAAAAACTAACTAACGGTACACCTCAAGCCTCCTTGCGATTAAAAAGGATTTTTTTTTGACACCTAAATCTTTTATTGGGGAGGGGAATGGGCCTCTTGGGGGCAAGCAGAGGGACTTCACCGCATGGCTTGTTCATTGGCACTGCTTCTTGAGTCCTGGGGCTTTAACACATCAGGCAGCTCCAGCAGGCTAGAGAAGGGCTCAGTGCACAAGGCCTCAAAGATTTCTTCTGCCCAAAGGCCGGCACCACTGTGGCTGGGGCTTGTGGCCATGCCCTTTGGCTGGTGAAGCCACATTCACCCAGTGTCTTGTCATCATCTAGGAGCTGCTTGTCCTTGTATAGCTGCTGGTCGTGGGGCGGCTGCTTGAGAATGCCCTCGATGCACTTCGGATTGAACACAGTGCTCAACTCCTTGGCATCTGTGAAGATGGTGGTCTTGTGGCGCCAGAACACGTCCTTGGGGCAGCAGGCCAGCTTGAGCGCTGAAGTCCACCCCTCCACATTCCCCTACACTGTCCTGCCCGCCACCCCTTCTCCAAAAGGAATTTTTCCCCCTCTACTGTCCTGGGTGAACTGGCTATTTACACAGAACAAAATTAACCTTGACCCTCTACTTTATACCATATATGAAACTAAATTCCAGCTGGGTTGTAAATCTAAGTGTAAAAGGTAAAACAACTTTTGAAATGAAACATATACTACTTTCAAGACACCGGAATAGGCAAACATTTCTTAAACAGGCCGCAAAACACTAAGTATAATGGAAAAAAGTCAATAAATTGTACTTCATTAAAATTTAAGTTTTGTTATTTGAAAGACACCAATTAAGCACATAAAGACAAACCACAGATTGGGAGAAAATATTTGTAATACATATTTCAGACACAGAGTCAATATGCAGAATATATAAAGAATTGCTACTAGTCAACAAGAAAAAGGCACATAACCCTAAAGAAAAACGAATTCAAGTCCTAAAGAGGCTTGACTTTAGGAAAGAAGATATCCAAAGGCTGACAAACATGAAAAGGTGCTCAACTTCGTTAGTCATCAGGGAAACTGAAACCACAATTCATCAAAATAGCTAAAATGAAAAAGACAATATCAACTGTTTGTGAGGATGTGGAACAACCCAAACCATCACACACTACTGCAAGTGTAAACTGGTGTAACTGTCATAAAAAACTGGCAGCATCTCTTAAAGATGAGTATATGCCTACCCTAGAACGCAACACTCCCTTCCTTCCTAGGAATATACCCAATAGAAATAAATTCACCAAAAGATGTGTTCATAGCAGCACTATTAATTATGGCCCCAAATTGCAAACTACCCAAATGTCTATCAACAGTGTAATGAATAAGCACTGGTATATTCGTACAATGGAATGCTGCACAGGAACGGGAGCGAATGACCCAAGACCAGTGGTTGCAACATGGATGAATCTCACAGCTAAAGAGTACATATTTATGATTCCATTTATATGAATTCAAAACCATGAAAAATTAACCTATGCAATTAAAATTCTCCACAGTAACTGCCCTTCATGAGTTAGAGACTGAAAGGGATGCAAGGAGGCTTCTGGTGTACCATTAGTTTTTGCCTCTGTATGTGTGAGTGGTTATACAAGATGTGCTCAGTACATAAAAATTCATTGAACAGTGCACTTGTACTTTTTTGTATGTACATTATACTTCTATAAAAAGTTAAATCCTACCCGAAGGATGGACATATTTGAAACTCGGACTTGGGGGGGGGCAACATATGTAACCTAAACATCTGTACCCCCATAATATGCTGAAATAAAAAAAAAAAAAGTTAAATCCTTATCACTTAACTGTTAAAGCAGTCACATATTAAGGTTCCAAGAAAAATTTTATTTTGTGGGAAACAAGACTTCCTGAGAGTAATTTCAATCATCTCCTGCTAGGTGGGACTGAATGTATTAAACTTTGTTTTGGAATAGTTTTTCAGACAATTTAGTGGTGATACTGTTTATGATCCTGCAAAATAAAAAAGGAAATCATCTCAAATATTCAATATTGGGCTACAACTGTATAATTCCTAAATTAAAAGTCAGCAGTCCATTTATATCTGGGAGCTGTTTCCATGGTTAAGTTTAATAAAATTGGAGCTCTTCACCTATGATACAGTATGTATTTTCCAGTATGTGTTAATACTTCAGATATATTAAAAAAAAAAAAACCTTTAAAATCAGCATATCAGTCCTAAACCTTGCTTTGAACTACTTTGGCTAATCAAGTCCTTTTATAAACCTCCAAGCTACTTTAACTGGTTATTGAAAAGTCTCATCTCCATGAGTTAACACGAAACTTTTTTCCTCTAGTCACTGCCCCCAGCCATACTATACATTTAATCTCCCTACTCACATAGCAGTTAAGGTGTCCCTTAGTGATGTCTTACCACTTTTCACACCTTTACAGACACTGTTACTAAAAACTGTTCATAAATGCTTCAATCACATGTCCATCTGCAGCCCATTTCCTCCATTCCCCCACAGAATACAACAGATCTGTGCTTAAAGGACTAGGAAATGTGCAACGTGCCCTCTAGGTGGCAGGCATCTCTCCCGTGAGGAGCACGCACACCCCCACTGCAGTTGCTTGGGTAAGGAAACCCAGCTCTGGCCTGACCTTCCAAGCCCAACCCCTCACGCAACAAGGACCTTTTCGGTGGGGCACAAGCCAACAAGCTCAGGCCTTAGGCAAAATCCCCTTAAACCACAGGAAGTAACTTTGTGTGTCAACAGGGAGAATTCAGACACTCCAGCTATGTTCCTTCCCTGGCCCATCTCCTCATCATCTCCCCTCAATCAGGGGTAGACGGGAAGTCTGCTGTCTAAGGGCTCGACTTTGCCTTCTCTTCTTAGAAGCACCCTGAATCTATACAAACGCTTCCCTTGGAAGACACTCCCCCCTGCTGTCCTGAAAGAGAAGCTGCATCCCACTCCACCCTCCTCCACTGAGAGGGGGAAGGAATCTCTTCAAGTGCCTCCCTCTCCCTATGTGGTCTTCTTATAGACCAGGGAAGGGCTGAGATAATGCTTGTGGGTAGCAAGGAAAGCTGTGTGGCCTTTTGCTAAGCCCCACAGGAGATATCTGGGCCCACCTCTTAAGGACTCTCATTACACCACAGGTCACTTTACACCTCTTTATTCTCAGCTTTGGGTCCTAATGGCCAATTCTGGGGCAACAGAAAAAAAAATCTATTCAACATCCAGTTAACAGTTAAATAATTTTAATTCTCTTTAAAGCCTATTTCAAATGCTGTTTCACCCAGCAGTGTTCACCTAGGTCCCTAACCAAAGTGACCTCTCCCTGACCCTATCACAGCACTTTTCCAATAATGCCTTATCAACTGGGCATGTACTTCTCTATTCTCAATGCTTACCATGCAATGAAATTTATCACAGCTAATAGTACAGCCTCACAAGTGACTTATACCAAAACATTTGTTCAAATGAAAAGTACATAAAATTTGCAAAGTTAAGTACATCTGTGTGAAACAAGTGTGCAATTTTAATTCTAATGACAGATAACTGAGTAAATAAAATGTTAGCAAGATAGCAGGAAAAGGATCTTTTCCTTATGTCAGAGCCCAGCACTGAAAATGAAATGTGATCTATGCAAAATGCAACTAGCCATGTGAAATTCTGCATTGGGATATACCATTTCAAAAAATTTGTTTATTACAAAATGTGTTATAAAAAAAAAACTGGTGAGGAAAAGCCTACAGAAAAAAATTACCCATAACACCTTCATTGTCACATTTATAACATTCTAGTCTTTTTCTACGCATATACACATACTTAAGGCCATACTGTTTTGTACTTTGCTTTCTTCATTTCAGATACAATGGTTATCTTTTTTTGATATTAAGCAGTCTTATACAAACATATTTAATGATGAAGAACATTCCACGGTATGTCTATGCTATGATTTACTTAACCTTCTGTTGTTGCCAAATTTTCCCTAGTTATAATGTCATAAACAATCTTAAGTTTCTACAATTCTGATTATTTTCTTAAGTAACAAAATTACTCTTGACGAGAAGCTACAGGTTCAGGTTATTTCTAGAGGTTTTTCATAGAAAATATATATATCCTAGTTTACTTCCTCATTAACCTCAAATGTGGGTATTTCTGCTGGCCTGTTCTATATGGGGTTCTTCCTGGGGAACACAAGGAAAATGCTCTCTGCTATACACCAAGCATCCTTGCTTGACCACTCAGGAACAAGGGCCCACAGCCCTGAGCACATATCTCAGGTGGGAAGTAGAGAGGGCTGACCACACAGGAGAGCTAGGCAGGTGTATGTGAAGGGCTTGGAAGACCACCTACCTTGACAGGAACCTTGCCCACAATCCCTTGAGCTCCCTTAAATCTGAGGAACTACCTTAAAATCTGAGCCCCATAAGAAACCTGTCAGTCTGGTCGGGCAGGTACCATTCCATCCTACAGTTGAGAAAACTGACCTCTTTACCTCACTGCCCAAGATCAAGCTTAGAATCCAGGTTCCCCAATCTCTTCAAGGTACTTTTCCCACTGTACCTCTTAGAAGGATCCTAAGAAGGGTTGGAAGAGGCTGAGAAGTCTATACCTTGTAGCTTGGCCAGCCACTGAGTTGGGCAGAATGTAATGGTAACACCCGCAACAGAGCCTGGCATCTTAGCAGTGAGGCCGCCACTGGGCTCCCTGGCCAATTGCAAATATACACTCCTGAAAGCTCCTGTCTCATCAATCATGGGTCCTTTCCCTTAGTTCAACAACTTAGCATATTTTCCTATAAACTAGAAAAGTTTCCAGCATGTCTGATGCAACCCAGTGAGGTTTTAAGCCACTGTTGTCATTCTTATTGAAATATAATCCATGCAGTTTTCTCAAAGGAGAAAAACATGTATTAGAAAAAAGAAAGGACTCCTTGAACATTTTTTTTTTTTTTTTGGCATGACAGGGTCTCACTCTGTTGCCCAGGCTGGTCTTGAACTCCTGGCCTCAAGCCATCCTCCCACCTTGGCCTCCCCAAAGTGCTAGGATTACAGGTGTGAGCTACCACACCCAGCCAGACTCCCTAAACTTTTAACTCAGGGTAAGCTAAAGGAGAACAGGCTCATGACTTGTATTTTACATAATACTTTTTTGGAAGTTAGAAGAAACAAGAGACCCTCCCATACCCCCCAAATGTGCCCTTCTTTCATTTGCTTTCCTGTACAATTTAATAGAAATAAATTCTACAGATGTCACAAGTCGGTCTCCTTAAGCCTTTCCCTCGAATGTTTAGCTATTTAAACATTTAAACATATACTCCTGAATCTTTGTGGGAATTATTTCCAAGACCAAGCTAAAAAATAAAAATTTATAAGTAGTATAGTTTTCCCCTTTAGTATATGCAAGGATTAGTTCCAGGATCCCTTGAGCATACTCAAGTCCTGCAGTGGGACCTGCAGAAGCCTTCTATACTTAAATTTAGCCCTCCATATATTGTTTCACATCCCACAAATACTGTATTTTCAATCTGTTTCATTGAAAAAAATCTGTGTGTAAGAGGGCCTGTGCAGTTAAAACCCATGTTGTTCCAGGGTCAACCGTTATTATCAGTCCTTGTTGTGAGAATCCCTGTTGTTGCCAAGTTTCTTCAAGGTTCATTTAAAAAATTAAAAAGATATCCTTTCGTCTAAAATAATTCAAACTTACAAATATTATGTACGCATAATAATTAAAAATAAAATAACTAAAAAAAATCCCATCAATATTCTTAAAATGTGCTGCAACTCCTGGAGAGGATTATGAAACACTGTTAGGATTCACACCTCCTTGGGAAGAGTCAACTCCAGGACACACTGCCCTCTCCCTCCACTATTCTGTGAAGTATCTTATGATATCCTAAAATTTAAATGCTTGTTGACTTGCACTCATGCTTAAAAGCTATTAAAACATTCAAGAGCTGCACTGTCCAATGCAGTAGCCATTAGTCACATGCGGCTACTAAGCACCTGAAATATAACTAAGTCCATAGTAAGATGTTGTAGATATTAAATATACACAGGATTTTGAAGTCTTAGCACTAATAAAAAACATACCTCCTTATAGTTTTTACATTAACTTTATTGACAAGTTATATGTTGGGTTAAATAAATTACTAAATTAATTTCATTTGTTTCTACTTTTTAAATATGGCTACCAGGAAATCTATAATAAAGTATATGATTCACTATATTATTTCTATACATAAATATTCTTATCACCTTTGGCCTATTCTTTAAAATCTTCCTGTGTATCATAAAATATTATAGATTTCTATATCCTAATCAAAATCAGTCTTCACCCAGAGAGGGATTCAATCCACAAAGTAAACCACAAAAGGAGCAAGTATTGCCAGAGACTCAACCATCATTTCTCACATGCTTCCCATGGAAGACCACCTGCATGCACTGCCTAGCAGCTGTTCACACATGTATCCAAGCCTAGTGCAACCAAGTTTTCAAATCTAAATCACCTGACAAATGATCATGAATTCCCCGGTTTATGGGTGTCGTGCAGACTCTACTGAAATCCAGAGAGTTATCCAATATGGCATTTATCCTCCGAAAGATACTGGCATTGCTGCAAGTGGAGAGCGCAGGTGCTTCCTGGTTGTCCCAGCAATCTTTTATCCTTCCCGCCTCTTCTTCCTAGACACGGAGAAAAGGTATTTAGGTTTTCCATGCTACTTTCTGATAAAGAGACTTCACACTCTATTTCTCTCAACGCAATACCATGAATTAGACAAAGTAACAAGGACTTGGGTTTCTTGCTTATACACTAAAATACTTAATGAGTATTTACTAGGAGGAAGGTACTCCAAGAGAACTGCAAGAAGGAAAAAAAACACCAAAATATGAAGGCATTTCCTCAAGAACCTCCTAATCTAATGGGATACACATATAGTAATTAACATGACATGGTAGCAGCATGAGCTTCAGAATGTAAAAGCTATAATGAGACCTAGTTCAAATCTTGGGATATATCCATACACTGGAATATTGTCTGGCAATGTAAAGGAATACAGTACTGACACATGCTACAACACAGATAAACCTCAAAAACATTATGCTTAGTGAGAGAAGCCAGTCACAAAAGACTATATATTATATGAATTCATTTACATGAAATGTTCAGAGTAACTAAATCTAAAGATTAGTTGCCTAGGCCTGGCAAAAGAAGGAAGGTTAGGGTCTGTTGGATAGTGGGTACCTGGTTTCTCTTTGAAATGGAAAGATTCCACAATTAGATTATGGTGATGGCTGCACAATTCTATATACATAGAGGTGATCCTTGAACATAGGTTTTAACTGTGTGGGTCCACTTATACATGGATATTTTTCAATAAACACATTGGAAAAATTTTTGGAGATTTGTGACAATTTAAAAAAACTCACAAACCACATAGCCTAGAAATATCAAAACATTGAGAAAAAGGTATGTCACAAATGCATAAAATATATGCAGATGCTAATCTTTATTTACTACCATAAAATATACACAAATCTATGATAAAAAGTTAAAATTTATCAAAACTAACGCACATAAACACAGACCATACATGGCACCATTCATAGTGGAGAAAATATAAACACATGTAAAGATGACTATTAATACATTAATACATTATTATTAACATTTTAAAATAACTGCACAAAATTAACTGTGGTATATACTGTACTACCGTAATAATTTTGTGGCCACCTCCTGTCGTTACTGTGGTGAGCTCAAGTGTTGGAAACATCCACTTAGAACACTGTGTGAAGCTAATCTCCATGTGAGCTGTTTGTCTCTCTGCTAAATTGCTTAGCGCAGTAAAGTGATCTCTCATGATTCTCCTGTATTATTCATCGTGTTTAGTGCAACACCATAAACCTTGAATGATGTCATGAGACCCATATAAGTGATGCTGGAAGTGCTTCCAAGAAGTCGAGAAAACTCATGACATTACAAACAAACAAACAAAAAAGTTGAATTGCTTGATCTGTACCATAGATTGAGGTCTGTAACTGTGGAAGTCCACCAATTCAAGATAAAGGAATCTAGCATAAGGACCACTGTAAAAAGAAAGAGGAAGGAAGGAGAAAGAGAGAGAGAGAGAGGCAAGAGAGAGAGAGAGAGAGAGAGAGAAAAGAAGGGGAAGGTGGGGGAGCAAGAGAGGAGGAGGGGGAGGAAAAAGAAAATTCATGAAGTCATTGCTGCAGCTATGGAGCAAGCGTGGGAACTTTGCACTTTTTGTGAAATATCTTTCAAATCTCACGTTTACAGTGCAACTTTTATATGAGTGCAGGAATGCTGTAAGAAAGGCATACCTATAGACTCTAATGATTTGAGAAAAAGTGAAATTGTTATATGATAACTTAAAGCAAAAGGAATGTGAAGGATCTAAAGCTGGAGAATTTAATTCCAGCAAAGGACCGTTTGATAGTTTTAGTGGTTTGGCTTTAAAAAATGTCAAGATAACAGAAAAGCAGCTTCTGCTGACCAAGAGGCAGATGAGTTTCCAGATGCCCAGAAGCCATTAAGAAAATCATTGAGGAGAAAGGATATCTGCCTTAACAGGTTTTTAATGCAGATGAAAGTGCCCTATTCTGGGAAAAAATGTCACAAAGGACATTAGTAAAGAAGAGAGCACCAGCATTTAAGGCAGGAAAGGATAGGTTAACTTTGTTTTGTGCAGTCAGGTTTATGACCAGGACTGTCCTTATCTATAAAGCTGTTAACCTCTGAGCTTTGAAGGGAAAAGAAACAACAGATACTAGTCTTTTGGTTGTATGACAAGAAGGCCTAGACACAGGCAACCTTTTCTCTGGATTGGTTCCACTAATGCTTTGTCCCTGAAGTCAGGAAGTACCTTGATAGTAAAGGACAGCTTTTTAAAGTTCTTTTGATTTTAGACAATGCCTCTGACCATCCAGAACACTATGAGTTCAACACCAAAGGTGAAGTGGTCCACATGCCCCCAAACATGACATCTCTAATTCACTCTCTAGATCAAGGGGTCATAAGGACATTTAAGGCTCATTACACACAGTATTCTATGGAAAGGATTGTCAATGCTATGGAAGAGAACTCTGATAGAGAAAACATCATGATAGTCTGGAAGGATTACACCACTGAAGATACCATCATTGTTACAGAAGAAGCTGTGAAAGCCATCAAGCCTGAAATAATAAATTCCTCCTGGAGAAAACTGTCCAGATATTGTGCGTGACTTCACAGGATTTACTACAGACCCAATTAAGGAAATCATGAAAGAGACTGTGGATATAACAAAAAAGGGGGGCAGCGAAAGGTTTCAAGATATGAATCTTGGAGAAATTCAACACCCAACAGATACCACACCAAAGAAATTAACAGAAGACGACTAGATGGAGATGAGTGCTTCTGAACCAGTGCCAGACAATGAGGAAGACGATGTAGGAGAAGCAGTACCAGAAAACAAACTGACACTAGACAATCCGGCAGAATGTTTCTAATTATTCAAGACTGCTTTTGGTGTCTTTTACAACACGGACCTTTCTATTACACAGGCACTGAAATTAAAGCAAACAGAGGAAGAAGGATTAGTACTATATAGAAACATTTTTAGAGAAATGAAAAAGCAAAAAAGGTCAGATAGAAATTATGATGTATTTCCATAAAGTTACACCAAGTGTGCCTGCCTCCCCTCTACCTTGGCCACCTCTTCTGCCTCTGCCACCCGAGACAGCAAGACCAACAACTTCTCTTGCTCTGCCGGCTCAACATGAAGACAAGGATGAAGACCCTTATGATGATCCACTTCCACGTAATGCACAGTAAATATATTTTCTCTTCCTTATGATTTTCGTAGTAACATTTTTTTCTGTAGCTTAAGAATACTGTATATAATATATATAAATATATACATAACATACAAATGTGTTACATCAACTGTTTGTATCATCAATAAGGCTTCTGGTCAACAGTAGGTTATTAGTAGTTAAGTTTTTTTGGGGGGGTTAAAAGTTATACACACATTTTCAACACAGATTTTCAAATCTGTGGGGGATTGGCACCCCAACCCGTGTTGTTTAAGGGTAAACCGTACTAAAAGCCAACGAATTGTAACATTGAAAGGTGAACAGATGGTATACAAATTATATCTCAATATAGCTGTTTCAAAATTTTGGTTCTGCCATTTACTAGCTGTGTGATGTCAGACAGTTACTTAACCTCTGTGCCTCAGTCTCTCCATTTGTGAAATGGTAGGAACAGGTTACCTACCAACTTTTTTTTTTTTTTTTGAGACAAAGTCTCACTCTGTTGCCCAGAGTAGAGTGCCGTGGCATCAGCCTAGCTCACAGCAACCTCAAACTCCTGGGCTCAAGCGATCCTCCCTGCCTCAGCCTCCCGAGTAGCTGGGACTACAGGCATGCACCACCCCATGCCCGGCTAATTTTTTCTATATAGATTTTTAGTTATCCAAATAATTTCTTTCTATTTTTAGTAGAGATGGGGTCTCACTCTTGCTCAGGCTGGTCTCGAACTCCTGACCTTGAGCAATCCACCCACCTCGGCCTCCCAGAGTGCTAGGATTACAGGCGCGAGCCACCGCGCCCGGCCATACCTACCAACTTTTTGATGATATGTATAATTAAAGCAGTTAACATGGCATACAGTACCTATTTTTATATCTGAAACATAATTAAGTACAAGAGAAGATGTAAGTATCAAAGTAATGCAAACACCACCCAAAGGTAACTGGTTAAATAAGTTATACAATTCTATGTGGTCATTAAAAGTACATACAACTCCATTCAATGGCATGAGAAGATGTGTACATTATTGAATGAAAAAAATTCCTAGATATATAATCATGAACTGAACCCTTACACAAAAACTATTCTTTTGATGATCTCTATCACAGTAAATAACAACACCATCCACAAAGTTGACTCCACCATTCTTCACTCTTCACTTTCCCTTATTCTTCCCATTCAATGCCTAACATACTAAGCAATGAAATATTGGCTGACAGATTAAATATTTTCAGGAGAGTCTGCCTCACCAGTTCTACCATTTCCAATTATCTCGGGGAAAACAAAAAATAGACTAAGTAAGGAAAGTGGCACTTAATTTCTTCTAGCTGGTCAAGTGAAACAAAACAAGGAGAAAGGCTGGGTGCAGTGACTCATTCCTATAATCCCAGTACTTTGGGAGGCCAAGCCAGGAGGACTGCTTGAGGCTGGGAGTTCAAGACCAGCCTGGGCAACAGAGCAAGACCCTGTCTCTACAAAAATTTTTTTAAATTATCCAGGCATGGTGGCATGTGACTGTAATCCCAAGGGACTGAGGTGGGACTGCTTGAGCCTAGCAGTTGGAGCTTACAGTGAGCTGATCTTGCCATAGCACTCCAGCCTGGGTGACAGGCAAGACTGTCAGAAAAAAAGGGAAGAAAGACTTCGGGAAAGATAGCCAACTAGAAGCAGGTGTGCTGCCTCCTCCACAGAGAGGAACCAGCATAGTAAGTAGATACATTTCATACAGATTATCCAGAAGAGAACACTAGGATTCACCAGAGAAGTGACAGGAAGCACCACAAGTAACTAAGCAAAGGGTTCACAGGAGCTTGCCTGGCCAGGGACTGGCTGAGAGCCAGGAGAAGCTCCTGGATGAGGGGAAATGGGAGCGAAATTCCCAGGGCTTCACACTCTGAAATGGTCTTTTATAATCTTGGCTATGGGAGAACCTCTCAACTCACACAGGCCTCCTGCCTAACATAGGGAGCTGCCTAGAGACTGCACAGAGACATTGCTCTAGAGGGGAAACCCACACAGAATCCCACCCACAGGCATCACAGCCTAGAGCTCCTCCATCTGGGTGCCATTTTGAGCACCTAGATGCAACTGCTGCCACTGTGGTGCTACGGATGGAGAAGGGGTTCCCACGTAACCTAGAAAGGTCCCCACCATCCTGCTATGGGCTGCTATTGAGACTGCAACTTGAGCGGATCACGCTCCCCACAGCTTCTTGCCTGGAAGGGGCCCCAAGGTGTCATTTTGAGAGCTGAATGCTGGGCCAGGTTGCACTCTGCCTCCAGGCTGAGTTCGAGCCCACGTAGTTGTAGCCACCACCTGGCTGGAGAGAGAAAGGGAAACCGGGCTCTCAAACGTATACACAGAATACCCACTGCCCTGCCATGAGCTGCTGTGAGACCTAGATGAAAGTGGACTGTACTTCCCACAGCTTCTTGTCCACACTTCTTGCCTAGGAGGAGCCCCACCCTCCCTGGTCACAGGCTCAAGGCATTTTTTCTTTTCTTTCTTTTTTTTTTTTTTTGGGACAGGTTCTCACTCTGTTCCCTGGGCTAGAGTACGGTGACATGATCATCGCTCACTACAACCTCAAACTCTTTGGCTCAAGTGACCTTCCTGCCTCAGCCTCCCAAGTAGCTGGAACTATAGGTGCGCACCACCGCATTCAGCCAATTTTTAAATTTTTTGTAGAGATGGCGTCTCGCTATGTTGCTCAGGCTGATCTTGAACTCCTGGCCTCAAGTAATCCTCCCACCAAGGCACCATTGTGAGAGTTTAATGCTGGGCTGCGCCCCACCCTCAGGCTGAGTTTGGGCTGATGCAACAGCAGCTACTGCCCCAGTTGAGGAGGGATATGGAAATCAGACTCTCCTACGCATACCTAGGACAATACCCACTGTCCTGCAATGGATGGCTGTGGGACTGGAGACTAGCCCACTCAACCAACTGCAGCTACCAACACCACCACCATAGACCCTTTGGGTCCTAGTGGATTGCTCTACCACTGCTACTGCCATCACCCACATCACATCAGCTGCCTAGGGGCCTGAGAACCCACCCACACACCAGCCCACTGCTCTGTTAGCTTCAGAGCAAGCCCACGTGGAGGTCTAAAGAATCGGCTCTACAGTATCCACTAACACCAGTGCCAGAGTAAGCTGCTTCTGGGGCCTAAAAACAGGCAGTCAGCCCCCTGGTGCCACCACTGGGGCCTAAAGACTGGCTCAGTTGGCATCCATGTCCCAAGCAAAACTTCACCATAGCCTCAACTAATAACTGTACTCTAAGCCACTGAAGAAATCACAGATACCGCTGACCCTGTGTACTGCTGAAGAAATCACATAAAGATCTCACTACCATAGGCACCCATAATCAAAGCCAAAGTGTCCTACTCAACCAATAACATATATGTATCTTCAGGAAAAAACTCTCCCTGGAAGGGTGGGCACAATGGCTCATGCCGGTAATCCCAGCACTTTGGGATGGATGGATAGATAGATAGATAAATAAATAAATAATAGATAGGGAAAAACCCAAGCCTGCTGTCACTCTGTTTAGCCTATTAAAATCCATCTACAAGATGGATTAGAACGACCAGGAGCATTCATAGTTTTATCCGCTCTGCAAGATGACCTTAAAGGAACAACCTTGAGCCCCATACCAGCCTTAAGCCCTTGAAAAAACTGGTATCCTTTGCAAACTGTGAAGATGACCAGAATACACAATTCTGGAAAGGTGGTTTTCACAAGCCCTCTATAGTAGCATCACTGTGAACTGTTAAATCCACTGACATCCAAGGCCCTCTTCACAAATGTAGATTTCTAAGATGATATTCAACTTCACTAAGGCAGCTCCACAAAGACTGAGATACAAGTGTGTTTACAATCTGCAGATCTTTAAGGTTATCCCCTTCATTCATTCACTGCCTAATAAACACATTAACCAACTGCCTACGCTCTATAGTGAGCACCCCAAGGGTCAGCAGCTTAGAGAGTCAACCAAAAGTTAGTTTTGAAGTCTAGAAAGGGAATTAAAATCTGATGTTATAAACCACCATAAAACAAGCTATAATGTGCTGTAAACATATACTGTCCTCTGAGTGACCTAAGGTGGCTCAGAAGAGAGAACATGCCTGGAAATGGGGGTAAAGAGGAAGGTCTTGAAGAACACAAGAGATTAGAGAGGCATTAACCAAAGTGGTAGGGCATTACGTACAGAAGTGAGAAGAGTGGAAAGGCAGCCTCATCCGCCAGGTTAAGGTGTCAGCACTGTCTTCTATGTAAGAGGTTGCCAAACTTTAATAAGCCCTTTAAATACACAAAATTAATCTAATTTTTATTTATTATAACAGAAGTACTATACATAAGGATTTCCAGATCCTGGCCACATCTAAAGGCAAGTAAATGACAACTGTAATTAAATCTTAGGAGACCACCAGTAACTACAAGACAAGAGCAGGAGGATCAGCGGTAAAAGTGCCACAGTAGTCTAGGGCTATAGTCCCCAATCCCCAGGCCATGGCCCAGTACCAGTACATGGCCTGTTAGGAAATGGGCCATGCATCACCACCTGAGCTCCGTACCACACCCCCGCACAATGACACCCCACCCCTGGGTCTGTGGAAAAACCGTCTTCCATGAAACCAGTCCCTGTTGCCAAAAAGGTTGGAGACCACTGGTCTGGGGGTGCAGATGCAGCCTTGGGAGGCCTTCTGGAAGAAACTTATTTCTCGGGAAGGGAAGGAAATCTTACCTTTTCAAGGAGCCTGAAAAAAATCTAGTTTAGGAATATGTCTGGCCACCCTGGCCCACTCCTAACCCAGTTAAGAACATATACCACAACCTCCAAACTCAAGGAAAATGGTATCTGACATGCTCCCCTCCCCTTCTCTCAGGTATACCAAGTCAGATCTAGTTTGAGATGACTCGGTGTAATTAAAGTAACTGAGGTGCTCAATTTATAACCCAACTGCTTGATCGTATCAGTAAGCACCAATGTTTGCCTTGAATAACCAATTTGGAAGGAAAAAAAATCAAAGCCAGCATGCTCAGATGCGGAACAGATCTGCCACTCTCCTTGTATGTACAATATGGATAGAAATACTAGTATCTCACAGGGCTTTTGCGAATTAACATACATAAAGTACGTAGCACAGTGCCTGGCATATAATTCTGTGCTGAACCAATGAATGCTACCAGTGGCAGTATCAGTACACCATGGGGTCGGAGGCCACCACAGGGATCCTTAAGGAAAAGGATGTATTTGCTCATTAAATGAGACAAATGAACTAAAAATCTAGAGCAACTATTCCTTTGAAGACCCCAAGCCCCTCTGTGCCTGGAACCCTGTAACTCTTCCTCCTAATCATTTGACTTAAAAAGCTTAATTAAAAGACTAGAGATATGATACAAACAGAACTACCTAAAATCTGAATCTACTACAAGTCAAGCATCCTTCATCTGAAATGCTTGGGACCAAGAAGTGTTTTGGACTTTTTTTTAAGATTCTGTAATATATATGAGCTATCTTGGGGATGGGACCAAAATCTAAACACAAAATTCATTTATGTTTCACATACACCTTATACACATAGCCTGAAGGTAATTTCATACAATATTTTTGATAATTTTGTGCATGAAACAAAGTTTTGGCTGCATTTTAAGTGCAACCCACTAAGTCAGGTGTGGACTTTCTACTTAATGATATCGTATCGGTGCTCATAAAGTTTCAGATTTTGGAGCATTTCAGATTAGAAATGCTCAAACTGTATAACATGTATTGATCCTTTTAAACTCTTCGGTTAAATGAATTAATAGTTTCTCATTTTCAAAATGGAAACCTATTATCCCACCTCCATACTAATAGACCTATTTATTTGTATAGTCTGTCTTAACTTTGATCAGTGTATAGGTCTGACTTCAGACCAATGTTTTGCTATGAGGAAATTCTATTGCCTGACAGCTTCTGCAGTTACTTTGGCATATTTTGCCATAGAGTGAGAACATCTGCAGTTTTTGACCTTAGTTGGTTTTTCACTGTAGCCAGCAAAGTAGGCTTTAAGATAGATCAGAGACTTAAAGAGTACAAACTTTAATATTACTGAAAATCAGGAGTCAACAGGAAGAATCACTTGGCAATGCTAGAAAAGAAAAACAATAACTCTTTTAAAGTTTAATGCTGATGATACAGTAGAAAAATGGCCTCAGATAAAACTAGTTCTACATACCTATTATTAGAAAGAATAGCTGATGAGGAACCTCTACTAATACAAGTTATTTTAGATCAGGTCTCAATTTTCTCCTCTTGAATAGATAAAAGAAATGACACTCCCATCATGAAACAGTGGTTTCCTATAGCCACTGATCCTCCTGGGACACGAAAAGGGAGGGAGGAGAAAGTCTAGAAAAAAAGCATTCCCCTTTTCCACAAGGGAAGAATCCTCCTCCACAAAACTTTACATCACTGTTTCAAGAAGCGGAACGACCACAGGCTTTGGAGTACAAACACCAGGTCTACCACTTAAGTACTGCTCTGAGCCTTGGTTCCCTGAGGTATAACAAACGGGGTACCACCTTCTTTGCAGACTCTGTAGCAATCATTAAGTACATAAAGCACATGAATATGCTCAATCAACAACTTACCAGTGGCATATGTTTAATTCCACATAGGTGATTAAACTTTGTTGTTTAGAAATATGTTTTCAACTTACCCTAACCAAGTTCACCAAGAAGCTTATTCGTTCATTTTAGCATATAACTGTGTTTCGTTTTTTGCATCTGTTTTAAAACTATCACAACTTTTTCTTTAAAAACATGAACTCCACACCATGTGGATATGTTTGCTGGTTAAAGAATAAGATCCCCAAATTTTATTCCTATTTGTATGGTAGAACAAATCTACAATTGTCTAATTTGGAAATCCTGGCGTTGTCTTCAGACACCATACTCCTCAGGTTCAACATGGTGATGGACAGCCATTCCCTTCAGGCTAAAATCCTGATTTGGGGATATTCACCTGTGATAAATAAATGCCAACTCTACCATCTCTGGGTTGATTTTTATTCAGTTTGCCTTTAATCAATACCACAATACCCAATACCACAATACCAACACTGAAGATCCCTTTAAGACTATCACTATAAATCATCTACTATGGATTCATCACAAGCCAGTTGAGAGATGATGGAAGATTTGTCTGAAGGGCACACAGTTTACTCCTCCAGACTGAGTTTTAAAACTAGGGTCCATGGATTGGAATCTAGTGAGCCCCCTGCAAAAATATGTTCACATTAAAATTTTTTCTGAGAATAAGACTTTTTTTTTCATTTAATCAGGTATTTAAGTGCATTGGGCTTAAACATTTAGACTTTTGGGGGGACGGGGAGTGAGACAGAGTCTTGCTCTGTCACCTGGCTAGGGTACAGTAGCATCACCATAGCTCACTGCAACCTCAAACTCACTCCTGGGCTCAAGTGATCCTCCTGCCTGGGACTACAGGTGCATGCCACCACACCAGCTAATTTTTCTTTCTTTCTTTCTTTCTTTTTTTTGTAGAGACAGGGTCTTGCTCTTGCTGAGGCTGGTCTCAAACTCTTGGGCTCAAGGAATCCTCCCACGTGGGCCTCCCAGGGGAGTGTTAGGATTATAGGCACAAGCCACCGCACCTTAGACTTTTTTTTAATTAAACCAGAGCACAGAATTATAATTAGATGCCCCAAAGAACTGGTTCTGCCGAGTTATACTTTGGTAATTTGCCATTAGTTTTATACTAAGTAATAATGAAGGTAAACAAAATCTTCAACCTCATGAGGCTGAGGCAGGAGGATCACCTGAGGCCAGGAG
Source organism: Propithecus coquereli (assembly GCF_000956105.1). Lineage (NCBI taxonomy): Eukaryota > Metazoa > Chordata > Mammalia > Primates > Indriidae > Propithecus > Propithecus coquereli. The sequence goes on from NW_012150919.1 coordinate 36,072, forward strand.
TTTTTTGTTTTTTTTTTTTTTTTTTTTTTTGAGACAGAGTCTCACTCTTTTGCCCGGGATAGAGTGCCGTGGCGTCAGCCTAGCTCACAGCAACCTCAGACTCCTGGGCTCAAGCGATCTTCCTGCCTCAGCCTCCTGAGTAGCTGGGACTACAGGCATGTGCCACCATGCCCGGTTAATTTTTTCTATATAGTTTTTAGTTGTCCGATTAATTTCTTTCCATTTTTAGTACAGACAGGGTCTCACTCTTGCTCAGGCTGGTCTCGAACTCCTGAGCTCAAACAATCCGCCAGCCTCGGCCTCCCAGAGTGCTAGGATTACAGGCGTGAGCCACCGCGCCCGGCCGAGGCCAGGAGTTTTGAGACTAGCCTGGGCAACACAGCAAGACCCCATCTCTACAAAACTTTAAAAGGTTAGCTGGGTGTGGTGGCACGCACCTATAGTCCTAGCTACTGCAGAGGCTGAGGAAGGAGAATCACTTGAGTCTGGGAGCTCAAGACTGCAGTGAGCTATGACTGTACCACTACACTCCTGCCTGGGTGACAGAGGCCCTGTCTCAAAAAAAAAAGACTAAACTAAGAAAAAATTTATTAGGTTGGTCCATATGAAATGTTTTTCAACCAACAAAATGGCAATTTCACATAGTTCAATCGGATATTATTTCATAAATACTGAAAACCTGCTAGGTTAGATGTTGAGATTACAGAGATAAACAAAACATAATCCTTGCCCTCAAGACAATTAGTTAAGTGGGAGAAAGAAAACTTAGCTAAGTAGAGATCAGGAAAGCACAAAATGCCACAGGAGAAGAGAGGAATAAATCAAGGTGTCTAGAATGGTTTCACAATTCAGACTTTTTAAGCTAGAAAATAAAAAGCAGAATTTCAATAAGCAGGCATGAGAAAGAGTACAACAGGCAGAGAACAAGCAATGAGAGGCTTCAGAATACAGTAAATTCAAGGAAGGGAAGTGGTCCAACATGGCTGAACAGGGAGGTTTCACCAAGCCTAAAGGAGAGATAAAGCTGCAAAGGCATTTCAAGATTTAGGGTTTTAAGTTGGGACAAGAAAATTCACATGAACAAAAAAACAAAGGCTCCACAGTTGTCTCAGAGCTGTTTCCTGACCTGGGCTCCATCTCCTCTCCAGACACAGTTTCTCAAGCTGCCCTGATGCAGAAGGAAGAGGGAGTTTAGAGTCTAGGATTCCAATTTGAGGCCCAGTGCTCCATTAACTGGTTGCCTTTGACCAGGATTTTCAATTTCTCTAAACATGTCTTTCTCTCTGTCATGTGTAAATGACAGAGTCAAATTCTCATGAGGAACAAAAGCAACTAAAAGGCTCTGGACAATTGGTCATACAAGTCCTATTCTTGCCCTCCCCAATTTGACATAGCTTCTATTACCATTCTTTTTCTCCAGGTATTGAAAACTGATTATTGAAAAGTCTGTCTTTTCTCACACCCTCAAGATCTCTTGGTCAGTTATCCCTGTCACATCTCTCACCTCTATTTGTAACCATGATCAGCTCTCTCCCATGTTTAGACCTTTCCTTAACCTTACGCTCCCCTTCAGTAGCCAGCCTGTCTTTCCTCAGCTTCCCCACCAGGCTTCTGTACAGAATGACAGTCCTGTCCCTACTGCCTCACCCTCACTGCTCTCTTTAATCCTTGAAGGCAGGCATCAGATGCTTCTTCCCATCCCACACATGCAGTTCTGAAAGACTTTTTAACCAAGCTCACTGTGCCCTAGCGAGTCCTAGGGACATTTCTTAAGTCTTTTAAGATGTTTTCATTCCTCCTTGGATGTTCCTATTAGAGCTTTGAAAAGCACAATCTTGATCACCTACTCCATCAGGCAGTGCTTCTAAAGCATTGTGGTATCAGGACTCTTTTAATGCTCTTAAAATTATTGAGGACCTTAATAATACTATTGAGAGCTTTCATACAGGTGGATCATATCAACATTTACCCATCAGAAATTAAAACTAAAAACTAAATTTATTTACTAATCACTTAAAAACAAACCCATTACATATTAACACAAACAACAATTCTCCAAAAAAAAATTTAAGAGGTTCTCACTCCGTCACCCAGGCTGAAGTGCAGTGGTGCAATCATAGTTCACTTCAACCTCTAATTCCTGGGCTCAAGTGATCCTCCTGCATCAGCCTCCTGAACAGCTAGGACTACAGGTGAGTGCCACCATGCCTGGCTAATTTTTTTAGTATTTTGTACAGATGGGGTCTCACTATGTTGCTCAGGCTGGTCTCAAACTCCTGGCCTCAAGCCATCCTCCCTCCTTGGCCTCCCAAAGTGCTGGGCGTATAGGCTCAAACCACTATACCTGGCCCCAAAACACAAAAAAATTAAGAAGTGGCATTCTTTGACATTTTTGCAAATCTCTTTAACATCTAGTTTAATAAAAGATAGCTGGATTTTCCTGTCTGCATCTAATCTGTTTCCTTTCTGTCTGTAGTTAATCTGTTGCCATGTGTTGTTTTGGTTGAAGAAGAAAATCGAGTCTGAAAGTATATGAAGTCTATGAAGAAAATGTAGTTGGAAAAAGGAGGAAAATTTAAATAAAAACCTTTTCAAAAATTGTGGCTATTCTTCTAATACTACACCAACACTCTCAACAAGTGATAACTTCTTAAAGATTTAGTTGCAACTCAGACTCCAAAACCAAATGGACATACTCCTGATATGCTGTTATATTAAAACACACAAATCTATCTCCACTTTTGATGGACCTTTTACCCATGTCTGATTTTATAAAATGAGTTAGTCATCTGACAAATACTGGTTCACTGAGTTATACGAATATTGCAATTGTGGACACACTAGTTAATAGCACCACCAATCTCATCAGGAGTCTGAGTACTGGGAAAGGTATCAAGCTCATATGGTAGCAGATAAAGGTATTCCAAAATTCTTTCTTCTTCAGAGCTCAAATTGTATCATTAGCAACAAATATTATCAGTTATTTGTTACGAAACGACTGGTTTGCTTTGTTCATTTTCAAGAAAATGTCTATCAAATACCCAAAGTTGAATAACCTGTTTGTCAGCTGTTCTATTAAAAAAAAAAAAAAAGATGTTTCACAGAAAAATAAAGAGAGGCTTATTCTTCTTGAAACTCATATACCTTTCCTTGAGGCAGTCACTGCACTTGGATATGAAGCAAAAGTACTTTACACTGACATTTCATTTGTCACACAATATTAAAGGCATATACTCAAGGGCTGAGATTTAATGAAATTAATTTTTACTGCTTCGTCAAGGACATTCGTAAGTGAAACTGACTTTTTCTGGGAACGTGCAGCATGAAGAATACGATGACTGCTACAACAGTTTCATGTCATTGCCCTGATTCCTGCTACGGTGCCAGGGGTTTTATCCACCCCTGCTGCTTTTGCACCATCAATGCAAATGTCAACATGGTGGTGGTGAGGGGAATCAACTGATGTCATCTTAGAATTATGAAAATAGTTTGACCGTGAATCTCTTAAAGAACTGTGGGGACCACAAGGGGTCCAAAGACCTAGCTTTGAGAACTGCTGCCACAAAATAAAGGCCAAGCTCCTATGGACAGCATATAAGGCCCTTCACAGTCTAGCATAGCCTAGTGGCCAAATTAGACCTCTACTACTTTAACTGAGGGATAACACAGTAAAGGGCACTAATTGTAAGTGTGTAACTTGATCAATATTCACTTATTTGTATATACTTGAGCAACCAGCACACACATCAAGATACAGAACATTCCCGCACCCTATAATGTTCTCCGGTGCCCTTACAGTTCACTATTCAGACTCCTGGTGTTGCCAATTACTTTTACCTACTTTTGAACCTCTTATATAAATGGAATAATGTAGGTATGTTTTTGAGTCTGGCATTTTTTCACTTAGAGATTTCTACATGTATGTAGTGTAGTAGTTTATTATTGTGTAGTACATTATAGATGTGGATATATCACAATGTATTTATTCATATTCCTGCTTACCAGTATACAGAAGAGTTAAAATAGCAGGTCTGACTGCTGTCTTTTGGCTGCAATCTGGGAACTTGGATTGTGAGTTCCCACCATTCCCATCAGTGGAAAATATGAGTTACTATACCTAAACTGAACAAACAGTACGGTTTATGCCGAGTACCTGCTCTCCTCCTGGAGTCTGGAGTTTTGGTACATTCCAGGCAGAGGCTGCCTATTTAACCAGCCCTCAAATACAAACAAAACACACTCTGGGTGCCAAGGTTCTAACAAGCTTTTCTAGCTGGCAACATTTTATGTGTGTTGTCAGTTGTGGGGGAATTAAATGGTGTGTAACTTCCCCTGGGAGAGGACCCGTGGAAGCTTTTACTGAACTTTGCCCCAAACGCCTTTTCCCTTTGATGGTTTTTCTCTAAATCCTGTAGTTGTAATCTCGGCCATGAGTACAACTATCTGCTAACTCCTGTGTATCCTCCCAGCGAATCATCTAACTTGGGTACCATCTTAAGGACTGCTGACAGAATGGACATTTGGTTTTTTCTTCAGATTTTGAGTATTATGAATAAAATTGCTGTGAATATTCTTGTGTATGCTTTAGTCATATGTACTCATTTCTCTTGCTATTAGGAACATAAGTATCATTGCTAGATCACAAGACAGTACCCCTTTTACACTTAAAATCCTAATCATATTGTACCTTCCAGTTACCTCAAAACAGTCCACTGTTTCATACCTCATCTTTGTACACATTCCTTTTGCCTAGAATAACCTCCACATCCCCTATAATACCTGTTTTGGCAAAGCCTTTTAATTTTTTTTTTTTTTTTTTTGGTGACAGAGTCTCACTGTTGCCCAGGCTAGAGTGCCGTGGCATCAGCCTAGCTCACAGCAACCTCAAACTCCTGGGCTCAAGCGATCCTCCTGCCTCAGCCTCCCGAGTAGCTGGGACTACAGGCATACACCATGACGCCGAGCTAACGTTTCTATTTTTTGTAGAGATGGAGTCTCGTACTTGCTCAGGCTGGTCTCAAACTCCTGAGCTCAAGTGATCCTCCTTCCTTGACCTCCCAGAGTGCTAGGATTACAGGCATGAGTCACTGCACCTCACCCCTTTTAATCTTTCATCTGCCTACTATCTCTGCATATATTTATTGATGGGCTTACAATACAGTATATAACTTATTTATGTGCTTGTGTTCCCATTAGACTATTAACTGTTTGGAAGCTGGGACTCTATTTACCCTCTTGTTTCTTATTTACCCAGAGTGGCCCCTGGAACATGACAAGAAAGCAAAAAAATAAATAAAGTTGTCATCTTTGGATTTCCAAGCATCAGACTATATTATTCATGGGTTCTTTGTTTTTTGTTATGTGGAATTGTCCTTGATCCAAACTTAAAACCCCAAATCCTGAAATGGCTGCTCATGGCTGAGAGCTTTGACACTGGGAAGAGATAGAATTGGTGAGTGAATATTTATCTTTATCTTATGGGGGGGATGCAGAGGGGAATAGGAAGGATCCAGGAAAAGGCTCCCTCATCCAGAGTTCACCATCCAGGGTAGGAGATACAATAATCCACTAAGATCCAAGGACTGAGGGTCAGGGGCATATGTCTGGGGAGCAATGACAACACTAGTGAGGCAGAGTTCCACACGGTGGAGGATGTGAGTAGGCAAGAACAATTAAGGACAGTGGAAAAAGTGAATTGAAAATATTCATCCTAGGGAGACCTGATCTAGTGACCTAGCAATGGGAATGGAGAAGGAATGAAAGGATACAGTGGCCAAAGGAGACACAAACTTGGGATCACATCAAAGCTTTATAGTTAAAGAAACTGGGAAAAGGTTTCCAAAGGAAAGCTCCAAGTAGGTACTTACTGAGCATTCTTCTGTATTGGGGCCTCTAATGGTAAAACAAACAAACAACTCACTCACCCATAGTTCTTACCCCCAAGAGGACAGTACAATCTAGTTGGAAAAAATTAAACTGGGTGGAAGGGATAGAACTGGATTAGCCCCAGGGGATGAGGAAAGGAAAGAAAACTGATTCTATTTTTAGACCTGCTGGGTTTAACATGCCTGTCAGATATATGCATACAGAAACATAGGTCTTCAGAACCACCAAGGCTAAAGAGCTCAACCTAAAACTTGGACATGTAGAGAACTGGTACTTCTATAGGAATAACATGGGCCCCCTGAATAAAGAGACAGGAATGATCCAACAGACTGAACTGTAAAAAAATGTGCATTCAGGGGGGAAAAGAAGCCCGTAAGTGCCAAGACAAGAAAAGACTGGTCAGATAGGAAAAGAGAAATAAGAAGCCATAGTCTTATGAACCAAGTGGAAATTTTAAGTAAAATAAGATAATCAGAGACCAACATAGCAGAGGTTGAGGCATATGAATTCTAGAAATAGCACTAGTCTAGGAATGAGAAAACCTGGATTCCAGTTCTGGCTCTATCATTCATTTACTGTAAAATCAGAATAATCACTTTTCATTCTAAGATTAAGTCTCCTTGTCCATGAAAAAAGGGAGTCAGATTATAACCTGGGTTTAGTATTAACTCCAAGTTATCCCTGGGAGACAGGTCTCTAACACCTTTTGAGCTTCAAAACAATTCCAAGATTACAGTTTTAAAAGAAGGTCTCAGGAGAAAGGGCAGACTCAGGAGACAGACGGATGGTGTCAGAGCGGGAACCCAGGAGCACAAAGCCAGAAAGCACAGGTGTTAAGTAGTGAGAGATTAAGTGTTCTGTCAAAACACAAAAAAACCCTAACCCACCCTTCAAGGCAACTGCTCTCCTTCCAGCAGAGGACAGCTACTCCCCACACCTTTTATCAAAGGGGACTGCAGGCAGTGGCACTGTATCAGTCAGGATGGTACTTATAGTAGCACATTACTTTGGCCAGGAAGAAAGAAGCCAGTAATAATATTAAATTACTCCCAGAATGAACAGCTACTTGCAACTGTGACCCAGTTTTAGCATATAAATCAACCTTTAGACCAGCCCTCTGGGGGATTCTCCAATTACCTCAAGGGAAGTCATCACAAAACACCTTAAAAAAAAAAAATTAAAACAAAGAGTGTTAACTCACTGCCATCTAAAAGGACTGGTCCACCACAGAGGAATTATAACAATAAAAAAAAAACACAAAAGTAGAATTCAAACGTTATCCATGCCTAAATGTTCTCCTCAACTATTGAAAGCAAATCTTAACCCCATGTAGTCAGGAATCCCTCCCGCACCCATGTTATTCAAAAACACATTATAAACTAAGGCAGCAAAATAATCCCTAACAGGAGTCTTTTTAAAACTCAACACCAAAACTCACCGGAATTACAACTACAATGTGAATTTAAGACTTTGAAATTTGGATACTCACTTTTTACAGCAAGTCAGTAATTTTCCTATGAAAAATATAAAATATTACACACAGCATGTACCTTTTAGCTCAATCTTTTCAGCCAGTTTACTATAATTGAGAAATACCCTGTTTGGGGGTCCTATCTTCACCACAAAAACTTGCAGCATTTGGAATCTGTGCTCCCAAGCAGATTTAACTCTAAAAAGACTGCAACAATGGCAGGAAAAAACACAGGGCATTTCCAGAGCTACGATGTGGGGGGCAAAAGAGGGAGAGTTTGTAGCTTATGAAACACTGAAAGGGAGCAATCAGTGCTTCTTGGTTTTAGTTCAAACAACAGAAACAAAATTCTTTACGTAACTTCTTTGACCCCAACCTCTAGGTCCAATCCCCTTCTTATCCCTACGTTCCAAGGGCTTTCTGGCAAATTCTCTCCAGAATCACTACAGTCTATACACTGCCTAGGAAATACAGATTTGCAGAACTGGATGAGATTAGCACAGCTTTTCCATAGCAGAGAAAATAATTTGCTATTTGAGTCCATGAATCTTTTGTCCTCAGAGTTAGTAGTGGAAGCAGCAAGAGTTTAAACATTAATATCCCAGTTTGGTATACACTCCTGTCCCAAACTTTAAGCCAGAAATACAAACCCACTAATTAATTCACCCCTTAAACAAACATAATTTTAAGATTTGCTCATTTAGTTAAGGGACCTAAATGAATGAGAAAGCTTGCACAGACAAAACCTAGCATATAAATGCAAAAATACCAGCAGAGAGCTATTTAGTCACCTCTATCCTTCCCCATCCCGCCCCCTGCCAAATCTGGGAACTGAACTCACAGCTGAGCATTTGGTTGCTAAAAAGCTGCTAGGAACCGGTAACATTTTAAAGTTTCCATCTCTCCAAAAACTTTCCAGGATCCAGATAAGCAAGCTATCAAGCTTATACTGGAGTTTCATTCACACAGGAAAACAAAAAACAAAAGCCTTCACAAAACCTCTGAATAATGCTCTTTACTGCTTTAAATCCTTGGGAGTAAGACAAGAAAAAGTACATACTGCTTCACATCTGCTAGTGTGACTGTATGTAATGCTAGGATTCTAAGTTTTACCCAGAATTGAAATCCCACCCCCTCATTCCTGGGCCAGGGCCATTTTATTATGCCCTAGGAGTTCATCCCAGATGATTTTACTACATACTGCTAAAAAGCTTTTATTAATTCTTCCTGGAAATCTCAGAGATAGGACTGTGAGAATTTTGTAAGATCCATTTTACTTGTATAGGACTTGAATAATTATAAAATTTCAAAATTGACTTGCCTGAGAAGGAAAAAGTTATGGAAATTGTAACTGTTCTGAAAAAGGAGTCTTTTGTGCAGAGGGTTGGGAGGGTTATTCCCATAGTGGGAGGAGCCTGCTTTCTCCAGACCTCTGGCTGTCTCAGGATCAACTAACTGCTCCGACACCCATCACGGAATGGTAGACACAGCACATTCCTCCTGATATCAGCACTGCTATATTAACCTTCAGAAGACCCACGCTGACTTCTACAGCAGAGATTCCCATCAACGTAGTTAAGGTTCCTTGCCTGTAAATATGATTAGACCACTACTCTTTTTCTACAATGTATACCACCAATGACCCCTTGATCCTCTGACATACCAGAATACACATAATGTAAAAGGATGAGCTATAGCACCAGAAAGGCCTAGGTTCACACTCAATTCCATCACTTAATAGCCTTGTGACTTGATTTCTGAGACTGTTTCCTCATGTGTAAAATAGGGTGGAAATCCAACAGGGATGTTTTAAGACAGATCCTAACCTAGGCCTCACCTCAAATCCAACATTAGACATGATACATTTGGTCCACGCAAGGTTTAAAGTTTATCTGCCACATTTAAAAGCCAGGGAATTCATCAAAATAGAGATTGCCAGACTAGAGAAAAAGTCAAAGATCGAGCAACTCTGGGCCCACATTTTTGCTTGGCAATCATCAGCCGGTGGCTGCTCCCTTTAGAAAAGCATATACTCTGTAGTTCAGCAAGCACTATTTTCCTTCCTTTTCCTTTACTCACTTATGCTACCTCGGTCCCCTGTAGCGTTTGGGTTTGCAACCCATTTTAAGGATTAACAACAACATTAACAGCTTGTGGCCAATGAAAATGCTTATTAAGGCAGCTATTATCATTAGTTTACTCCTTAACAAGTTTGGTGCTGAGCCTAGAGTCTTACTACTTTACCACCCTCCTCCCTTTTCTGTCTCATGGGCGCTGGTTTGTGTACCACAGTGACAGAAAAGCCCACGGAACTATTCCTGTATCAAATGCCTATGGCCTAAGTCAGACTGCAAGTATTTCCAAGATCATTCTCCACATGCATCAGCTCTCTAACCTCTTATTTGCTGCATAGGCTGGCACAGCCTCCCTCCCACACATGGGAGCCTAGGCGGGGAGCTGTTTATAAGACAACAGTTTGGAGAGGAGAAGACAAGTATTTTTACACGACAAAGACTGACTGACGTCCAGGGTAGTCAACTTCCACAATCTATTTCTATAAACTAGGCATCCACTGTCAGACTACCCAAGTTTAAATCAATGTGACCAAAAACACCCAACTCTCATCATCGTGCGCTGGGATGATAGTACATAATAAAAGACTGGTGGTGAACCTGAAGGCTACTGTCCTTACGGGCTCTTGACAGCCTAGAGCCCCACTGAGCTCCAGAAGCAGAACTTCCACTCTTTTTCTACCTATGAGAAAAACAAACCAGGAAAACAATCCCCAGCGTGTTTAAATTCGTTTTTTAATCTTTTAACCCAGGCTGTGTCCCCAGATTCAAGAAAAACCTGAACTAAGGGTACAAACTATCCTCAAGAGACACCTTTCCAGCTAGCACAAAAGAGGCAGGTGGCACATCTGCGTCTTCCAGATAACCAAATCGGACCCACTTGCCCCTTGTCCCACCGAAATGAGAAATGACGCACACCAGTCGTTTACTCAGGTGCCAAGAGCGAGCGGGGGAGGGAGAGCGGTAGCCAGGGAGACCAAAGCAAGCAGTTGCCAGAGAAACGCAGCGTTATCAATCAGAGCCCAGCCCAAAGACGGCGGGCGGACGGAAACGGCCTCCCCCCGGCCCGGCGGCAGGGCAGCAGTCACCCGCAGCTTCTCAGAGCTGACTTGGCGTCTTCCGCACTTCCGACTTTTCCCACATCGGCAATCCCGTCTGAGAGCACCGTGCACAGAGGCAAGGCCCGCACGGAGCTAAGCGCCGCAGAACACCGAAGCACGCGCACGCGAACGTACCAGAGGTTCGCTAAGTAGTTCTCGCTCCCTGGGCGCGCGGCCACTTACAGACACTTCGGCTTTGCAGGGCCTCTAGGAACAGAGCCACAAAGCCACGGTCGACTTGACCTCCGAGAAACCCACTAGGGGGAAAAGCCCGGGAAATGCTGCCAAGTGGGACCACCGAAGGGGAGGACCCTTTTCTGAGTCCCCACCCTCCCCGGAGACTCCAAGCAGACACAGCCTTCCTAACCACCTGGCTCGTCAGGCAAACCGACCAGTCCGCTCCAGCCACTGCGCCGCCAAACCCGAGGCCGAAGCTGAAGGCCGCACCGACCTCGCACCGGAGCTGGGCACCTGGCCTTGTCCCAGACTGAAGAGGATGACTGGAACGCTGAGGCCACATGCACACCTCTCGAGACGCCACAAAGGCCCACAGGAGCACGGTCTGGGGCCACTCCCGCCGCGCCACCTCCGAGGCCTGCCTGTGTCCCCGCCCCCGCCCATGTCCCCAGGACCCACCTCAAAGCCCCCAGACCCGCGAGGCTCCCGGCCTTGAAGCCTTGCCAGCCACCCTCGCGCACCCTACCTGGCCAACCCGCCCCGGGGACGCCAGCGCCAGCACCACTCCAAGGTGTGAAGCCACGTGATCTCCTGAGCTGGGGAAGCCCGTGGTAGCACGAGGGGATCGATCCCTCCGCCTTAAAGGGGCCGCGCCCGCTGCCGTCGTGCGCTCTCCGCGTCGGCGCGGGGTCTACGCCATCAGCAGCCGGGCTCTGCCCCGCCCCCGCCACCCGCGGGGCGCGAACGAGACTCGCGGGGGGCGTGAGGTAACAGTGCAGGTGGCTTCGGAACTCACGTGCGAAGGCCGTGAGAGAAGGCAGTGCTGGGGCGCCGGGGTTCCTTTCCGTCCGGCTGGCTCCCGTCTGGACATACGCTCGAGGCCACCAGGAGTCCCCGTGCCGCGTGGCGGCCCCACCGGCCTCCCCCTCAGGGTTGCGGCTCCTTTAAGCCCAAAGGCCCTGAGTCACGGGGAGGCTCCCTGCCCCCCTCGCCATGCACCCCTCCACGCGGCCCCACGCCCGCGGGCACGTGACCCACGCCCCGCCCGGGACTCGCGCGCACGGGGCGGGGGAGGGGACCGCAGGGCGGCCGAGGCTGCGCGCGGACCGTTAGCTGCGCCTGGACGCGGCCCCGCCCAGCTCCGCCCAGGCCGGCGGGCGGCTCTTACCAGCGGGAACGCCATGGGCCCGGCGTGCCCCTGCAGCGCTGAGGGACCGGGCGGCGGGCCGGCGCGGCCAGGACGCGCACACGCGTGGGCGCTATTTTTGCAGCGAGCCGCACGCAGCGCCGCACCCCGGGCGGCTTATAAAGCTCCGCGGAGCCGCCCGCCGGCCGGATGCGAAGCACCTGTGTCGCCCCGCCCGGGCCCTCGCCCCCGCCCTGCCCCTCCCCCCCGCAGGCCGGGCCGCGGGCGCCGCCGCCCACCGGGAGCCGGAGCCGCGCGCGGGGCCCCAGATGGGGGCGGGCTCTGCAGCCGCAAGCAGCAGCCGCTGCTGGCCAAGGCCCCCCGGGGAGCCAAAGGCCGAGCCTGAGCACGCCACTCACCTAGTGGCCCTGGCCAAGTCACTCTGCCGCCGGCCTCAGTTTCCCCCTTAGGAAAGAAAGCGCGAGTCACAAGCGCTCGCGACGCGGCGGCGATGTCCTGTGCCAGACCCTGTGTCCGCGCTGCTTCTCGCCCAGTCACCTCTCCAGGGTGGGCGCGAGCCCGGCGCCCCTGCGCTCACACCTCAGCGCCGGCTGCAGGTGGCGTACTCACTGTAGACCGGCTGCTCAGTGTGCAGGAGAGGGGGGCCGCGGGCGTCAGAGGATTCCAGAAAGTTCCAAAGATATCAGGGGTCCTCTTTGGAGGACCCCTCCCCCTGGGGAAACTGCTTCTGACGCTTCTGCCAGACCGAGATAGGAAATTTCACAGAGAGGGGACAAGGGACAGGCCGGGACATGGGCGAGAGAGACCACCGTGGGCCGGGCTGTTGTCGGGAGAGGCTCTCGGGGCAGCTGGAACAGCAGCGGACCGGAAGCCCCGGCAAGCGCGGAGGCGGAGATGGCATTCCAGGCGGGGACACCCAGCGAAGGCGGAGAGGGAGGACGGAGCAGAGCGCCTCGATCTGGGGACAGAGGATGATGTGTGCGGATACCGCAGGAGGGAAGCCTGGGCCCAGTTTGTAAAGGACCTTTATTCTGCGGACAGCGGAAAACTTACTAAAGAATGGTAAAAGGAGCTGGTAGTTGTCAGGTCTCTTTTTAGGTGTTGCTGGAGACTTAATAGAGATTGGACAGAAAAAGGGCAGAAACAAGGGCCTGGAGTGGGGAGGAAAGGGACGAGAGTTTATACGGCATTACTGAGTGTTTTACACGTGTTACCTTATCATCATGACACTATTTATTAAGCACTTGCTATGCTCAAGCCTTCCCGGCAGGCTGGTGAGGCTGGCCTGCATCTCCTGGCTAAGGAGAGGGGCAGGTAACGAGGTTTCTGCCTGAGGTGAGGGAAAAAGAGGAAGTCGATGGGGTAGCCTAGTGTTTCAGAAGGATTAATGGGGGGAAGGTGGTGAGGGCGAGGACAAATGCCGGTGCAGAAGTCTCCGAGGGGGCTGAGGGACAGTGAGTGTTGGCCAATCCCCATCCACCCATAGGTCCACGTACAGGAGCTTCCTTGGATTGTTGAAGTCATGGGCCCAGAGGGTGAAGACTGCAGGGGCAAGGCAGGAGCAGCTTTGCTGGGACCTTCCTGCAGAGCCCTCCCCATCCCCCCACCAGCAGCCCACTCGCAAGCCTCGCCCTGGCCCACAAGCAGCGTAGGACAGCTGCTCCCAAGTGGTGGATCTTGCTTGTCCTTGCAGGGGGTGCCACGCCCAAATGCCTACAGCACGGGAGCCAAGTGAGGCTGATTAAGAATACTGGAGACCCAAGGCGCAACTAAAAGGCTGTTAGCTGACCAGCACCATGCAGGAGTGAAGTTCCAGTCCAGCCAGATCTTTCAAGAAAAGCTGGAAATAGTTTTAAAAAATAGTGAAACCTTTAATGTGAATTTTAAATTTGGTTACTAATTCAAATTGAAAGAGCTAAGCCCAGCATGTCCAGGGACCCCATGCAGCTCACTGGCAGTGGGTTTGTGATCCCTGACATCCTTTCTTTCTCTCTGACCCAAAATTGAGCAAGATAAGAATCTGAAACCTGGAATAGTGCCCAAGGAAACATGTCTAGCAGCATTTTCGTATTTCAAAATTTCCAACCAGAAGAATACTAAGGCATCTTTCGGGTGACTTAAACAGAAATTTCTGCTGCTTAAAATCCCTCTTCCTAAACTTCCTGTTGCAGGTCATAATAATAGCTCATCTTTACTGAGGTACCTACTTTGTGCTTGGCACAGCTCTAAGTGCCTTGCCTGTGTTAACTCATTTTGCAGTTGAGGAAACTGAAGCTCAGCGAAGTCAAGTAACTTGCCCAAGGATTCCCAGCTAGGAGTGGCAGAGTAAGGACTCAACCCAGAGTTCTTCTGGCTTCAGAGCTTGAAGTCTTAACCAGATGAGAACAAAACTTCCAGCACCCTTATGTGTGCACTTCCCTGTGAATGACCCCAGAGCTCACTGCAGACGGTGAGGGAAGAGGCGACTGAGTCCAAATAAGGAGTGGGCTCAGGTGTGGGTGAGTCCTTGCTCCCTGCCCACACTTGCAGCTCGTGCAGGAAGAACAGTCCCTCTGGCTAGGTGTCCACAGTCCACAGGGCAGGGTGTGGAGAGCGGTAGAGGTAGAGATACTAAATGACTCAGTCAAGTCCCCACGGCTGGTCACTGGCAGAAGTAGCGGGGGCAAACAGGCAGCATTATCCATTCTCCAGACAACAGTCTTTGAGCCCAGCTATGCCAGGGACTGTCTCTGCAGTCAAGCCCCAGATTTACAAGACAGATTTTAAGTGTAACTATGCTTGGCTGGATTTAGTTTTAAATACATGTACTGGGGGACAGGAGGGACCCTGTAGTCTTTTATATTATGCTCAGGTGGTCAGTGCTTCCACCACAGGCTGAGAGAAGAGAGGAGATTCCTGGGAGAAAAGAATTTCCTGGTTGCAAAAGAGCAGAAAGGGGATTCACTTTGGAACTCAAGACCACAAGGTAAAGTGGACACACAGTCTCTGCTCAAGTTTTGCCAAGCTCTGTACAGAAAAGACCGTGTTGTTTTTTTCATGTCCTTTTAAGTAGGATAAAAGAGAGTGGATCAGCCCCGCCTTTCATCATACCCACATGTAAATTTAAAGTGGGTTAAAGATATAAATGTGAAAAGCTTTACTTGAAATATTTTTAGAAGAAAATATAGAAATATAGGAGAATATTTTTATTACTCAGCCTGTGGATGAATTTTGTAAATTAGAAACAAGCACAAGATAGAAGATGATAAATTCAACCTCATGAGAATCAAAACCTTTGGTTTATCAAAAGATACTATTTAAAACTTGAAAGCTGGGCACAGTGACACATACCTGTAGTCCCAGCTACTCAGGAGGCTGAGGTAGGAGGATCACTTGAGCCCAGGAGTTTAAATCAAGCCTGGGCAGCATAGTGAGACTCCCATTCCTGAAAAAATAAATAAAAAATAAAAACTTGAAAAGACAAGCCATGAAGTAGAAGAAGATATTTGCAATTTAACTTCTACTATCAATGAGGGGAAAAAAACCCAACTCCATAGAAAAATAGGCAAAAGATGGGAATAGTCAATTGACATGAGTGAAAATCCAAATGGCTAATAAATATATAAATAGATGCCCACCCTTACCAGTAACCAGGGAAATGCTAGTGACACCACAATCGAATGCCATTTCACACTCCCCAAATGGACGAAATGTGAAAGTCTTGCTGTCCCAAGAGCAGTGTCGCTGCTGGTGAGGGTGTAAACTGGTTCAGCCACTTTGGTTTGTGCTTTTGTTTTGTACATGGGGGGATGACACACAGTGCATAAAGTGGACAAATCTTAAGTGTACAGCTCAATGATTTTTTTATCGACATACATACCCAGGTAACCACCACCCACATCAAGACATAGACTCTCTCCAGAACCCCCGTAGAGTTCCATCATGTCCCTTACCACTCCCTCCTCAAGGTAACCATTATTCTTACTGCTTTCATCACAGATCCATTTTGCCTGTCCTAGAACTTAATATGAGTTTTGGCTTCTTTCATTCAGCATGTCTGTAAGATCCATCCATGTGTTGCACGTAGCAGTAGTTCATTGTTTCGTATTGCTAGGTAGTATCCCATTGCATGGATATACCATAATGTACTTCTCCAGTCTCCTGTTGATTGGAATTTCAATTGTTTCCACTTTGGGGACTATTATGAAAAAAGCTGCTACAAACATTCTTGATATGAAGTACAGCCACTCTGGCAAGCAGTTTGGCATCCTGTAGTTAAGCTGAAGAAGTATATACTCTATGGCCCAGAAATTCCATTCCTAGGAAAATATGTTAAGGGGCATGAGTAAAATGCCTGTAGCTGTTTTGTACGTAGTTGGAAAAACAAAACAAAACCAAATAATCTTAAATGCCCACAAACAGGAGAGAGTGGATCAATAAATTGTGGCATAGTCATACAATGGAATACTATGTATAAGTAAAAGTAAATGAACTAAAAGCTAGTCATGTCACCATGACTCGGAAACAATACAGTGAAAAAGGCAAGATGTAGGAGAATACGTACTCTAAGATGCCATTTATATAAAATTTTAAAACATGCAGTACACTGCTATCAAAAAGTACAATACTGTGTATCATTCAGGAACATATCTGTGTATAGTAAAAGTACAAAAATACGTGGCATTGACAAACAAAATTCAGAATGGTGATTTATTTCTGGTGGGAAAGGAAGAGCTCATGAAATGAGGGTGAACTGGTAAGTGCTTTCATTCTTAAGTTGAATGATCAGTACACAGGTATTATATTCTTTAAACTTGAAATACATCATAATTGCTTAAAGAGCCAGAGGAGGGTGTAATCAAGGGCAGTGATGTGCTGGTAGATGTTTTGCATTTGGCTGGGGGAGGGAAGGGATTTGTAGTACTCGCCACTTTGCATGGCATAAATACTCCCACCAGGGTGATTTCAAACTATCAGTGTGACATCATGCGGCTCACAAAATTCCTGGAAGGGTTAACAGCTCTCCTGAGCCAGTCCGAGCGGCTCAGGCATCACTCAGACACCGAGCGTGCAAGCAGAGTGCTCTGAAGGCCAGAGCTGGCGACCCAGGCACCCTCTGAGGACTTTTCCAACACTCTAAGAAATGAAGTGAACGCTGGATTGTATTCATTTTTTTATTGCTGTTCAGTTACCCCCAAAACTAAGCAGCTTAAAACAGTAAGAATTTATTATCTTGCACATTCTCTCAGAGTCAGGAATCTGAGAATGGCTTAGCTGGACGGTTCTTGCTCAGGATCTCTCAGAGGCTGCAGCCATCTGGAGCTTTTCCTGGGGCTGGAGGATCTGCTTCCCAACTCACCAACGTGGGTGCTTGCAAAAGCCTCATTTTGTTCTCACCTCTCCATTGGGCTGCTCAAGACAGGGCAGCTGGCCTTCTCCAGAGCAAATATGAGGCACGGGGCCCCAACAGAGGTGGAGGTACAAAGACTTTTATAACCTAATCTCAGAAATGACATACTATCACTTATATCCTATTATCTACACACACACATCCATGATAAAAATGTGGGGGGGTGGGGATGACTCAAGGGTGCAAACCCTGGGAAGCAGGAATCACTGGGCGCTGACTTGGAGGCTGAAGCTGAGTGCTCACTGGTGGATGCCCAGAGACGCTGTCCCCTTTGTTTTGCTGGGGAAATTGAGACGTTCAGAGATTTACTTGAGAAGATGCAGCTCTTCTTGTCAGGAGGGTCCGGAGTCCAGGGTCTCAGTCTTGCCTTGGTCCCCATGAGAAGCACCAACCCTACCTCTCCCTGACTTCCTTCTGGAGGTGCAGATGCTGGGGTCCCAGCATATCAAGAACTAGATCAAGGTCACCTTGCCCAAGCTCTCAAGAATTCCTTCTTCCCTAGGCTGTTCCGTTACACTCTCCCCCAGCCGAAAATAAGAAGACAGCCCTGATTATCTCCACATCCCCCAGCCCTGCTGTGGGGCTATTGGTAACACATCGCTAGCAGCCCCAGAGAGAAGCACATGCCACTGTGTTGGCATTGTCAGACACAAGTCCATGCTGGCTTTGTGTGACCCCACTGCCATTCGGAGTCTGGTGTTGAACAACAGTTCGACAGGGCTCAGTATTTCAGGGCTGTGTAATCTCTGAGCAAAATAAAACACTGCCTAAGCTGGAGGGAGGCAAGAGGAAGGTGTGCTGTCATGCTGCTTCGTGATCTGATGTTGTTTACATGGGTTACAGTCTACGAAAACTTAAGTTGTACGCTTGTGATTTGTACAAATTTTAATGGGAACATTATACTTAGAAATTTATAAATTATGTAAATGTATAAATTCATAAATTTATTTTTTTAAACTAACCCAGAACTTAGCAAATAAATTCATAAATATAAATATTAAAACTTAAAAAGTTTTTTAAATGGTCCCAAAAACGGGCATAATGTATTCAGGGCCTGGAAAGACGGGAAGCATTCTTCCTGAGCTGTTGCCAATCTCTGTCCTCCAGGGACGGCACGGAAGCGAGGCCTCAGGGACACCACAGCGTCTTCTGCAGTGACGGGGTGGTGACGGGCAATAGTGAGGGCTCCCAGTGGTCGGGATCAGCGGTGTGTCCCTTCTAATAGGGCAGTGGGATGAGGGATGGGGGGAGAGACAATGGGGTCAAACCAGACCCATTAGGAAGATCCAAGAAGGTACACCCAGCTTCTTCTCCTTGAGTGTACCCTCCTTTCAACTCTCGTTCTCCATATCCCATCCTGGGCTTCACAGTCCCAGGCACCAGCTCACCATCCTTCTCTTGACTGCAGGAGACAAAACTGACCACGTAGTGACAGAACAAAGACCCAGGGCCAGGCCCTCTGGTGGGCCCTCAGGATTTTGTTTTCCCTTTCCTTTTCCAGCCAGGACAGGGAAAATCCAGCCGCTGAGCTATATATTCAACATCCATCTCTTTGATCTGGAGGCAGGGAGGTGGCCCTCAAGATGCCCAGCAGAATGTGCTGAACTGGCACAGGGGTTTGCCATGGGGGCTGGATGGATGGGGGTTCAAGCATGGGCACAGCTAATGCCCCAACTCCAGGGTCCTTGTAGGGGTTTCCTCAGCATCTCTAGATGGATCCATTCCCCAGGGCCACCAGCCCATCCAACCATTGCAACCAGCCAGGGGCAGTAGCCTGGCCAGAAGCTGAAGTCATGTCTCTTACCTACTAACCAGGGCACTGCTTTAAAGCCACCCTGGACTGAATTCCAGTTCCCAGCCGAGCTCATTGTCCTCTGACTTGCCGAGGCCTGTGGTCAGGTTCAGACCACACTCAGACCTCCTGGGTCCCCACTGATGCCCTATCCCAGCCTTGCGAGGCACTTCCTGCCTCTGTGCCAGTCCCTCTGCTTCTGTTCAGTTTCAACCCCCTTCCACAACCCTTCCTGTGCACCAGCAGGTTCCTAAGCATGCTTCCCAGTCTGCCCTGTGGTCCTAGGCCAGCTCCTGGGCTGCCCCATCAATGCTGCTCAAGGGAGGCATTTCCCTGCCAGCTGAGATCCAGGCAGCCTGTGACCAGGCCCCAAAGGCCCTGGAGACATGGCGTCACCACAGTGGCAAAGACCTGGGCCAGTAACAATGTATAGGATATCATATGGGAAACAATACTGTGGGAGGAAGTGGAGATACCTCAGCCTGTGCGTGTCTGCCTTGCTTTCACCTGTGTGTGCTAGGCAGGCCCCGTCTCATCCCTGGAGACTCGCTCAGGGACGCTGCCGTGGCAGGGCCGTGGCGGGTATGGCTGTGGACCTAGAGTCTCGGAAGAGATGGGCTGGGCTGGGCTGAGAACGGGGGCAGGCGCCAGGGGTGGAGAACCTGCTGCCTTAAGGCCACATGTGGCCTTCTAGGTTCTAAGTGTGGCATTTGACTGAATCCAAATTTTACAGAACAAATCTTTTCATTAAAAGGTGTGCAGCAGAGAAAGATGAAGCTTTTCTTGCCACCCCTGCCTGGCTGGGAGATTGCCACCTCAGCACTGCAGCCCTCCCACCTGGGCTCCTCCTCCTGCCCAGCGCAGTCATACCCCGCCCCCCTCCATCTTGCTCTCCTGCTTCCTGCCTCTCCCCTGCCGCAAGCACCGAACCCGTTTCCTTACGAAGAGCTGTTATTGCTAATCCCAAAGCCTGGGACACGTGCCAGCAACGTCAACACAGAGCTGCGCCAAAGTCTCCGGCTCTCCGCGCTCTCACTCCAGGCCTGAGATCCCGGTGCCCTTTCCAACAGGTTCTGGGAACCTCGGCTGTGACCCACATGAGGAATGTTAAGGGACCTGCCTTATGACACTTCTGGTTCCTACCTACGGAATCCACGTGGGGGGCTTTGGTGCAGAATAAAGACGGGTCAAGAATTCTCTGATGGTCACTGTTCAGGTGTCTTAGGAAGTGGCCCCACCCTCTTTCTCAGTGCTGTGGGCAGGGCTGATCCAGAGGCAAAAGTGAGGATGCGTCCACTATTCGAGTGGATGCTGACTAGCGGATCAGTTCCATCTCAGAACCTGCAGTGACAAAACAGTGATTCCAGGGAGACTTTGGGGACCAGCTCTCAGGGAAGCAGCAGCTCCAGCTGCTCTCTGGTGCCACGGTGCCTGGCAAATCCCCAGAGCCAGAGGCAGGGCTGTCCCCTGCCACTGCCTTTGTTCTCCCTCCTTAAGAGGAGGGCCACACCTGCTTCACTGTCCTACCCATGAACAGACTTGCCCAGGGGTGCAGAAGTGGCAGGGTTGTGGGGACGTAAGGCCAAGGAACTAAAGTCCTGGTCACGGAGGATCGGAGGCTCAGGCACCACATCTCAAACTATCGCTGGGCTGTGCTCCTTGCAACCCGGCCAATCAAGATGTTCTGTGGGAAAAGCATTCCAACATCAAAACCAAGTTTGGGGAACTGCAAGCTCTAGCCCCTTGAGAGGGAGAGATGGTCACAATGCACGTTAGCATAGTAAATGCTCTGAGCAGGCCTGCGGGAAATGAACTTATTTCACTTAAATTCAAAATTCCTAAATTTATTTGATCTTGGACTTTTTTTTTTTTCCTGGCAGAACACATGCTAAGGGAATGCCTTTTATACCTTTTGGAACTGGTGACCACTCAGCCTCTTTCTTACCAGGACAGGTGTCAGGGAGGGCCCTGACCCTCACTGCACGCACCAGGTTCATCCCAGGCGTGGAGACTCATCCTCACTACTGAAGTGTGGAGCAGCAGCAGCAGCTGCGTACCTTGTCGAAATGCAGAATCCCAGGCCCCACCCAGACCTAGTGATCAGAATCCACACGCTGACTGGATGCCCAGGTGACTTGACACAGGGGGGTTTGAGAAGCACGGTTGCACCTCTTCTCCTTGTCCCCTCTAGGATGGCCAGGTGGGACATCCTACCAGCCAGGTTGGGGCCTCCACACCCCATATTCACATGTACTTAACATATCTTGAACTGAGCACCTTTTTCAGGAATTCCCCATGTTAGGAGTCCTTCCCAAGGGCCCATGAGGGGACCAGGGAGTCTGCCAGCCATTGCAGAGGACTTGCTTTTGCAGAGGCTTCTGGAAAGGACCAAGGGGTTCTTCCTATTTGGCCTCCCCATCCCTGCTCAGATGTCTCTTCCCTGGAGATGCCTACAGCCTTCTAGGCACCCTGACCTAGGGACGGTAACCTTGGGGATCCAGCCAGAGTTGCTCCTGAGAGTCAATCATAGCCCCCCGCACCAAGGTCACAGGGCCAAACACAGCCACCCTGAGCAGCCTCCCCCAACCCCCTTAGAAGGCGAGGCGAGCCAGCCTCTGGGGAGAAGGCATTTTATTGAGGCTTTGCTACGTAAATAGCTACAGAAAGCTGGGAGGTCTGAAGGGAGCAGCTGCCATCTCCCTCTGCACAGGTCACTAAGGAACTCATGGGGAGGGGACTGGGGAACGGGTCTGGCAATGACCAGAGGAAGAGAGGGCCCCTGGATGCTGTCTGGCATGAGCAGGCTGATGAGAGAGAGAGAGAAGATAAGTGAGAGGAACTGACAGCCCAGATGTCATGGCGGAGGCATGGGTGGGGGCCAGAGGGGTCACAGCACTTGGGAGTCACTGGGTCAGGGCCTGTGTCACATCCTTCACCAGCATGGTGCCAATCACCATTTTCTCACTGTTGACAGTCAGCTGGGCAGCTCCAGCTGGCTGGGCGTCCAGGGTCAGCAGTACCAGACTCCCACTGGTCAGCGTCCTCCCGGCAAACCTGGGGTGAGAACAGAAGAAGAGGCAGGGAGAGCAGCTAAAGTACTGGATTTGGAAGGGTGTGGGGCCCTTCCTTCAAGATAGGCCCCCCAAGAGCCCATCTCTTCTCTACTGGTGGCCTAGTACCTGTACTCATTGGATGTCCCACAAGGGACACGGCCCAGGTTGGCAGTGGCAGTCACTTTCTGTACCACGATGTGGTCACTCCGACAGGTGTCTGGAAGCGTGAGCTTCTCTGTGATCTCGTTCATGCCCATCAGCTTTCCTGGGGGCAGAGGTCACGATGAGGGCACAGGCGTGGTGGGTGCAGAGGCCAGCAGCTGGGTCTGCTTACAAACGTCCATCAAGCTCCCCAGGCCGGGCAGGCCTCACGCTATGGGCAGGTCAGAATCTCCCTCATCAGTCTAGGGAGGGGATACTTCCCTCTTGGGCTTGGCCCTCAGTCAGGAAGCCTTTGTCAGCCTCCCTACCCCCACACCCCAGGGCTTCATCCACGATGACCAAAGACTGATTTGGCACTTACGCCTGTCAGACATCTGGCCAGTGGACCTGGTGGCCAGTCGGTTCTTAAGAGGGTTCCCCTACCCTGGACCTCACACTTTTTGGTCTTTCCTAGGCGGCCCTCAAACTCCCGTTCAATTCCCTCCCAGCCCTGGAGGTGGAGCCCTCACAAAGAGCTCACAGGCGGCTGCCAGACTCCCGGCACAGTCCGGCAGTCACGGGCAGCGTGCGCAGACAGGCTCCCAGCGGCGCCTCTGCGGCAGCAGCTCCAGACCAAGCCAGAGCTCCTGAAGCCCCCAGGCCCTCACAGCATCCCCAGGGCCCCTCGCTCTCCAGGCTGACCTCTCCTCTCCACGCACAGCCTCTGGCCCCGTGTGAGCTCCTCCCTCTGTCCCCTGCACGCTAGCAGCCTTCTCTGCAGCCTCTCTCCTCCCTCTGCTGCTTCTCCACTCTCCTCCTTTCAAGAACTGACACCCCTCTCCTGTGTCTCCCATCTCCTTCATTCCCGACGAATAACGTTTCCTTGCCCTTGTCCTTTCAATCTGTTCATGTCGAAGTCTCCCTGTTTCCAAAAAATCATTTCTGGAAGTGAGATCCTTCATCCATGGCCTGTCTCCCTCCCCCTTCATGGCCAAAGTCCTCCAAGGAAGACTCCATTTCCTCAAGCCTTGGTCTCCCTCAACCCTTTGCAACTGGCCTCTGTCCCTCCTTCAGCAAGGACCCGCTCGCCCCAAGGTTGGCAGCCGCCACCTGCACGCTGACTCTGAAGGTCTTTGGTCGGCGTGGCCTGCAGACCTCCCTTAGGCACCTTCTGCCTCGTCACCTCTCCTGGTTCTCCTCGCACCTCTCCCTCTGCTCCTTCTCTCACCGCTCCTCCCTGTTCCTGTGTAGAACACAGCTTTTCCCCAAGGTTCTGCCCCTGGCCGCCTGACTGGTACCCCCATGCTCCAGGGTCATCTCACTCACACAGCTTCATCACCACCTCTATGCTCCCGACTCCGGCCTCCAAGTGTTTCCTGAGCACAGACCCACGTTTTCGATCACATACTACTAACAAATATCTCCTCATGAATTTCCCAAATGCATTTCAAAACCAGCTTATCCAAAACTAAGGGAGGAGGGATCGTCTCTCTTCTAGACAGGAGATGTTACAAACTACAGCCTACAGGCCAAAGCCAGCCCACCACCTGTATGGCCCATGATGTTTTTTTTATTTTTAAAGTGTTGGGAAAAAATCGAAAGAAGATTAATATTTCATGACACATGAAAATTATATGAAATTTCGGTTTCAGTGTCTATAAATAAAACGTCTTTGGAACACAGCCACACTAACTCATTTACATATTGTCTATGGCTGATTTTGTGTTAAAACAGCAGAGTTGAAGTAACTGCAACAGATACCACATGACCCTCAAAGCCTAAAACATTTACTTTTTGGCCCATTACAGAAAAAGTTCACCAACCCTGGGCTAGATGAAGCGCACCACCATTCCCACTACCATCTAAGCCAGAAATTCTAAAATCAGGTTTTTTTTAAATTCACTTTTGAGCACCTGTATGGAGTCGGCTTACACACATCCCTCTGCCCCAGTCCCCGCTGCCCACTCCTGGGGGGACTCACCCTGCTCCTTCTTGAACTCATTCTCACTCATGAACACAGGGGCCATCAGCTCCCCCACCGGCGGCTGAATGGAGACGTAGAACTGTCGGTTTTGGGTGCTGGGAGGGGTGGGCGGAGACAGGGAGAGGAAGTAAGGCCAGCACCTCTCCTACCTTGTCGAGAGGCAGCAGGGGAGTGAGGTCAGACCTGAGGGCCTGGGATGGCTTCCAGACCCACCTGATCGTGACATATCCCCGCTGACGCCACCTGCAGCTCTGGTTCACTTGACCCTGCCTCTCTCCAGCCCACCCTCCGACCCACAGCACGAGTTGGACACATACCACAGCTGGAAGTTGGCCGCCTGGGTTGAGTCACAGAAATTAATGCCCATTACAGCAGTGGCAGATTCTCCAGGTGCCAGGGACTCTGAAACGGCGTGAGGCAGGGGAACAGGAAGGAGGGGAGCCATCACCTGACAGGTCTGGAATCCAGCCTAGCCCCACTCTCCCCTCCACTGTCAGAGCTGCCCAGCCCTCTGTGGAATCCTGGCTTTCTGGGCCCCTGGAAACTGTTCCTGGTTTCCTCCTGAAATCGAAGCACCCTTCCCCCCACCCACCCTCACCCCCATTTAAGTCAGTCCTGAAACAACCAAGGCCCAGGTCTTCTGCCACAAACACCTCCTGCCCTGATACGGACTCACGTGTTTGCTAGTCTATCTTATCCACCAGGGCATGGACGTTAGATGCCATCTCTATGTCCCCATAGCCTGACCCTGGCCTGGCACAGGAGGGTATCTCCCCAGGGGACTCCTCCTCCTCCACTCCCATCCAAGGCCCTTCCGCACCGATTTCAGGAAATTCCTGGATGCTGATGCCAGCAGGTAGTTTGGGGGTGCCCACGCGCAGGCCCTTGATGGGGGTATCAGAGTTGTTGGAGAAGTAGATGTGCACAGACACCATGTGGGGGTCCCCGGAGAAAGGCTGGCGGCTGAAGGCATAGTCCACAGCCAGCCCCTCGCCCGCTACCCGGTGCAGCAGCTCCTGGCGCCCAATGCTCGCCACTGGACTCAGCAGCTAGAGTTGGGCGGGGATAGAAATGAGTAAGAAAGAGCGAGCCTGTCCCAGCCTTGCCCCTACCTGCGGCCATGCAGCAGTGGGGACTCAAAGCTATCCTCTCCATCACCCCCCCACGCACAAATGCACACCACAGGCTGCAGCACAGAGACGTGTCCCTCCCCACTCCTACTCACCGAGGGCGCCAGAGAGGAGTCTGTGAGTGTCAGGCCCTCCAGGTCAGCAGCCAGACTGCTGGACACGACCGCGGGGGGAGACACGGGCTGGACACTGGGAGGGGTGACTGTGGGAGTAGAAAAGGAAGACGATGATGAGGGAGAGGCAAAGTACAGTCGTCTCAGGTTGAGCACGGAGCCCCGGGCTCAAGGAGCAAACAGTTCAGCACCACGGACAGCGAGGCACACGGCTGTCGAGAATACCCGCCAGACCCCAGCCCCAGACCTGGGGGGTGGCCTGCTGCCCTCTGAGGCCTGGAGATGTGTTCTGTCTGCCCTCTGCACCCCACCCCACCCCCTCAAGACCTAAAAGAACCTGATCCAGAGCCCCGTGGACCTTTCTAAGTCATACTCCCAGGCCTCCTTCCCCTGGAGACTTCTACCACCCAGACTCACAGTCCTCTAGATCAAGCAGCGAGACCTCCTTGGCTGCAGGGGCACTTTTGCTGCTGGGAGGCTGCGAGAGAAGGAAGGGACGTGGCGTGAGGAAGGGTGCGGGGAGAGATGCCATGGGGACTGTTCTGGACGGTCGGGAGCCGGCGGCAGGCGCCCTGGCCCGTGAGCACACCCCTCTCCGCCCCAAGGCTCTCACCGTTCTCCTCCTCCAGGAGGCAGGCTCCAGCCGCTCTTCCTCCGACTCCGACGTCGTCTCGGACTCTGACGAGCTACTGCTGGCATCGCTGCCCTCATCTGAGGACGAGCCTTCGCCTTGTCCCTCTGGCACCTTCTTCCTCTTCTTCGTCTTCCTCTTTTCACCTTCCTCCTCACTCTGTTCGCTGGAGGAAAGTGGGCCAACAGGGCTCAGGCCTGGCCTGGGCACCCCCTCCTTGCCTCACAGAAGCAGGCGGAGCCCTGCAAAGTGGGGTGGAGTGGGGACCTGGGCTCCTACGGCTGGGCCCAGCGAGCGCTTTAAACCCGCTCGCGCCCCTCAGGCTCCAGGCCCCCGACTGCTTCTCCCCGCCTGCCCCAGAGCAACCGAGGCGTGAGCTGGCCAGAGGACGAGCTGGGGGCTCTGAGGGGACTGGCGAAGGCTGAGCGCTGGCCCTGCTTTTCCGCAGGAGACCTGGCGCCCCCCCAGCCATCTCGCTGGCTCCCCTCTCACCTCTCGCTGCCTCTCCCTTTCTCCTCATCCTCATCCTCATCTTCATTATCAGACTCACTGCTGGACTCCCCAGAGCCGCTGTCGCTGCTGCTCTTACTGTCCGACTCACTCTCAGACTCGGGGTCTGTGGAGGAACCGCATCAGGTCCCCCGCCACGTGCAGGCCCCCGTCACACACAGGCCCCCCCCCACATGCAGGTCCCCCCCCCAGGTGCAGGCCCCCTCTGGGTTCCGAGCAGGCGCCCTGGGCTCCCAGCTCCAGGCTCAGCACTGAAGCCTCAAAGCCATCTGACCTCTCCCGGCCCCAGATGCTAACTGGAACCGACTGGGACGCAGACGGCTCCCTGGACAGAGACCTGCACAAGCACTCACACATCTGGGACACGCGATCCCTCAGGTGCACAAACACACGCACAGCACCTGACGAGCAGGTGCGCACCCCTCAGACACAACCGTGCACACACGCACACCTCGGGCAGTCACGCAGGAGCACCCGTGGGCAGAGCGCAGAAGCCACACCCTGCCCATCTCCTCACCGCTGTCTGCAGACTCCGTGGGGCCTGACTCCCCCTCAGAGTCTGAGTAGAAGGGTTTTTCCTTCTCCTTCCTCTTCTCCCGATTTGAGCACTTGGTCCACTCAGGTACCTGGGGAGGGGGTGGCGTCGTGTCGTCACGGTTGGAGGTGGGGAAGGAAAGCACAGGCCTTTCTTACCCTTTGCCCAACCTCTTCTGGGGGCCCTACCTGGTCCTGTCCCCAGAAGGGAATAATGGGGGAGGGCGAAAGGGGCCCTTGTCCATGGAGGGGAGGGGACACTGCTCACAGAGGGGCACTGCCAAACCAAGGAGGGGACAGCGGAGGGAAGGCGCAGGCACACAGCACACGGGGGAGGGGAGAGAGCACAGCACACAGAGGTGAGACCTCAGTGTATTCGCCCAACAGGCCCACGCGGGTCTCAATAAGGGAGAGATCTTCTTCCTGTGTGTAGGGAGCGTGTCAGAGGGCTGGACCAGCACTGCCAGGGCTCCTTGCCGTCTGTCCCCTGCTGCAACACACACAGTTCCACCCTTCCCCGCTGCTGACCTCCACATTGCGCACAGATGGGTCCGGGGCTTCCTCTGGCCAGTCTGGGAGCTCCTGGTAGCCTGTGGCCTTGGCATTGAGCAGGTGGGACAGTGAGCCCAGCTGGAAGTGGTCCCGGTCTGCAGATAGGTTTAGAGGTCAGGCCAGTAGCAGCAGCGAGGAAATGCCCTGGGAGTTGCTTCCTGGGTGGGGCTGGGTGGCAATTCTGGCCGGGACTCCCTGGCTGGGTAGCGGAGGGGGATGGACGTGTCCCCCAATGGCTCTTTCATGCTGACCGCACCTGCGGGCCCACATGCTGGAAGAAAAGGCTGTCCCGCCAGGCCAGAGCAGGGACTGAGGGTCAGGGAGGTAGCCTGCAGGGGTGGTCAGGAGGAGACTCTGGGCCCAGAGGTGCTGCTGGCCTGTCTGCTCGGATCTCCCATGGGGAGGCAAAAGCGTGAATGTGGCTTCTCCCCCAGGGCAGTGGGGCTGTGGGCCACTGCACAGCCAGGCCTGGGAGGGAGGCCCGGGGACGAGGATGCAGCTGTAGTAAGAGGCCGGCCAGGCCCCATGGGGAGGTGAGCAGTCACGATGGGAGTGTGGACAGAGTCAGGGTCAGAGGCCAGGCCTGGGCAGTGAGGGAGAAAGGGACCGTTGCCCTTCTTCTTTGCAGATTTTCCAAGCTGCCCCCACTCCTCAGAATATCCCTGTTCCGGAGGCCCAGGGAAGGGAAAGGGGACAGAAAGACTTGGGAGAACCGAGCTTCGTGGAGGAGGCTCCTCTCCTGCGTGGCTTCCTGGGGTCCAGAGAGCCAGCTGGAGGGCCCGCCGGTCCCAGGCCCCTCTCAGAGCCCTTGTCATGGGAGAGGGGCCTAAGGGCCAAGCCCATGACCAGAGGCAAGGCTGGAGGCTGGGGTTCGGGCTGACCTCTAGTGACTCAGCGCGCAGAGTGCCACAATGGCTTTCTCAGGGCCTTTATAAGCACACGCCTCTCCTTTGTGTGCTGTTTCACGTTCTGCCTTCCTGCGCCCTTGGTATTTAAAATCTCGATGTAGACCCCCAAGCCTGTGCCTGCTCAGGGAGGGAGATGAAGGGGGAGCACGTGGAAGGGCAGGAAGGCAGACGCTCAGGTGAGAGATGGGCCGTGGCTGTGGGTGGGTGGAGGGGCGAGTGAGCCTCGGTGCTGCAGGAGGGGCGAAAGGGGCGAGCGAGCAGGACTGGCATCCCCAGGGGTCCTGCCCACAGAGCCTGGTGCCTGGCTGAGGCTGGGCCCGGGGGAAGCTGCGGCTGGGACCCTGGCCAATTCACGGCCTTCCCATCGGGAGGTTACCCTTGGTTTCAGCTCCCACCTTTGAAGGATGACTCCAAGACTGGGGCTGGTTTGGGTGCCAGGAAGAGCTTCTTGGCATGGCGGCTGAGGGCCCCGCCCTGCTCCGAAGGGACAATGAGCTGCCGGGTGAAGCGTGCTCGGTCGCGGATGTCGTAGTTCTGGTCGTACTTGGCCAGACTCAGCACATACTGGGTCAGCAGCTTGGTCTGGGGGAACGAGAAGAGGTGGGTCAGCAACTGACAGAGGGTGGGACCCAGGAGGCTCTGAGCCAGATGATCTTCAGGCCGCCACCTCCGAGCAGAGCTCCTCCTCTACCCCTCGTGACTGGCTGCCTCCACCCGGCATTCCCTGCCTGCCCTGCCACGGCTCTGGGCTCCCGTTTCCTCTCGTCTCTCTGGCCCTGACCCCGACCCCAGCTTTGACAGCTTCCCCTTGGGATCCTCCTCCCTCTTGGCTCTAGACTCCAACCTTCCTCAAGTTTGTGGTCCCACCACCCGAGGCCCAGCCAACCTCTTTACTCTCGGGTGGCAGGGTAAGTGGAGGTCTGGAACATTCTGCTAGACCTCACGGTTTCTAGGCTCCACCACCTGGGGGAAACCAGACAACAAAAACAGAGCGGAGATAAACGGGGCTCCCTTTGGCAGGGGCTGCCCTCATGCCCTATCAACCCACAGAGTAGTTTCTGAGCAGCCCAGGGGTCTCAAAGCGCCCAGTCCTTCCCTAGAAGGTTCTAATGAGATCAGAGCAAACTGCAGCTGCCCATGGGTTTGCTGAAATCACATGGGGTTCACAGTCTGCAGTCAAGGCAGCTATATCCAAGGACACAGAAATCTCCATTTTCTCCCTTGATCGTCCAGGGGCGGGGAACCTGCGGCCTGGGCATCACGTGTGGCCTTCTGGATCCTCGAGTGTGGCTCTTTGACTGAATCCAAATTTTACAGAACAAGAGGGATTTGTTCCGTGGACTTTGGATTCAGTGAAGGGGCCACACGTGGGGATCTGGAGGGCCACATGTGGCCCTAAGGCCGCAGGTTCCCCACCAACACAACAAAGGCAGCAGCCCTCGTTGACCGAGTGGCCTCTGGCACTAAGCACCCAGCTAGGTGCTCCGTGCCATCTCGTTTAACCTCCCCAACCCTTCGGAGAGGTCTGCGTCACTGCTCCCACCTTACGGAGGAGAAGCAGAGTCATGAAGTGACTTCTCCTGGCGGAGGAGCCCATCAGTGCTGTGCCCAGCCTGCACCCATTGCAGCCGCACCCCGTCTGCTTCCCTTCACTGCCTTCCTGCTGGCATAAGGAGGCTGCCCTGACCCAGGCCTCACTGTCTCCATCTCTTGCAACCAAGATCAAAACCACCAAGTAGTCAACAGCCAGAGTGCCCAGGGGCAGCGGAATCAACAGGAGGGAGCCCAGAACCGACTCCGGTCTTCCTGAGGTTTACGGTGACATACTGTCATGCCCAGCCTCGACAGGGCTGATCCAGCCCTTCCGGCAGGGACATCAGGCAGATGTCTAGGAGGGGCAGAGCCGCACGATGCTGACCCAGAGTCAGAGCAGCTGCTGTGGCAGAATTGCCCCACACCGCTCTAGAGAGCCACTGTGGCTCCACCTTCCTACCTACAACGTGGCCCACAAGGACTCCGGTGGCCTCACATTCAGCTCGGTCTCTTACAGCACAGCAGCACCTGCAATACTGTTCTAGTCACAGATAAGCACCCCCACGCATGCTCCCCTAACAGAATGGATTAAAAAATATGAAAATAAGATGGTGCTATCGCAGTGGACTTCATTGCCAACCCGCCCCTCCCCCGGCCAGACACCATCTGCCCAGCGAGCTGGTGGATGCCCTTATCAACATGGTCCCTTATCAAGCTGCTGCCGATCCCCACTTTGGCTTGGACAGTGTCATCCACAGACTCCCCAGCTGCCTGACCACAGACTGCCCCCTCCCCCTAAAGTCCTTGCCTAGTTCTAGAAAGAACTGCTCAGGATCTGGATCCATCTGTCAACAGCCAACAAAAGGCAGCACTGGTTCGCCACCTCAACACTGCAGGATTTGCCTGTAACAATTCGTTACCCTTCTCCACCCCAAGGAGCCCTGCCCACCTAGCCAGGACGTGCAGGAACGACAGGCTGCTCAAGAGGGCCTATGAGACATGCTTCGGCGTGCCAAGAACAAAACAAGGTTCCCACTGACCAACGGGCTCCAGCTGCCGGGGAAGAATCCTAAGTGGGGAACACTGACTCCCCCCTTTCCACAGCCTATGCCAACATACCTGCTACCTTGCAACCACCTGTTAAATCATACTTAGAAAACTGGCTTTTCAGGAAAAATAAAATAATCCTCACCTTACACACTACACACAAATAAGCTCTAGATGGATGCGGCAGACAGACCCTAACTAAGGTCTTCCTTGCCAGTCCCTGCTTCCTGGTATTTGTGCCTTTGTGCAATCCCCTCGCCTTGGCTAGGGGCATGACCTGAGACTTGCTTCTAACCAATAGGATATGGCAAAGGTAATGGGGTGAAACACAATCTTAATGTCTCATAAGATTATGTTTCACTATGCAAGACTCCATCTTGCTGGCAGACTGGCTCTCGAGGCTTTCTTCCTCGTGGCTTTGAAGAAATACGTGACCATGTCAGGAGCCCCACATGACAAGGAGCTAAAGGTGGCCTCTAGAAGATGAGGGAAGCCCCCAGCTGACAGCCAGTAAGAAGCCAAGGCCTCAGTCCTACAACTGCAAGCAGCCAGATCCTGCATCATGTGAGCTGGAAGTGAACCCTTCCCTGGCAGAGCCTCCAGATGAAAACCCAGCTGTGGCCGACGCCTCAATCGCAGCTTCGCATAAGACCCAAGCAATCCACACCCGGACGTCTGACCTATAGAAGCTGCGAGAAAATAAACAAGTGCTGTTTGAATCCACTAAATTTACGGTGATTTATTATGCAGCAGTACAAAACTAACATAATGGATTAAAAAATGTGACAACAGAAAAAAATCTGGAGGAAATTCTAAGTGAAAATTTTAATTGATATGTGAATGGAAAAAAACTTTCTAAATATGAAAGCATTGGAAGGAAACAAATGAAAAGATTAAAATATTAGACAACACACAAATGTACAACTTCTGGATACCTATATACAGGCACCAAAAAGTTCTTTTTAAAAAAGCTAAGGAAGTATAAGATTAATGGTGGTCTCTTCTAAGCGGTATATTTATGGATAGTTTAAACTTTTAATCAGTATTTTTCTGGATTTTCAAAATGTTCTATGAGGAGCATGCATTACCTTTAGTATATAAAAAAAAATGTTAAGTATTTTTCTTTCTGAATTCTGCAGAATTGATCAGAATCTTCCATTCACTGTAGAGGAACTCAGATGGGATGGTTGTAGCTCCCACTGTGCCCCCGGAAGACCCGCCCACACACGTCTCACCTGGTGCGTAACAGCGAACTCGAACTCGCCCAGCAGAAGCATTCCAGGCCATTGCCCCAGGTGCTACATGTTCAAGTGACTGTAACAACCACCGCCCCCTCAAGCCCACTGTCACTGCATCTATTGAGCCTTTGTGGCCTCTGGTCTAGAATCTGATCATCTGCTGATCAACAGCAGGGCAGAGGCCTCATCTTGGTCATCTCCTTGGCCTCAGTGTGGGCCAGGATCTGGCATGCAGTGGGGTAGGAAGCTGGGGGCAGTGACTGGAACTGCTGGGGCCTTTCAGTAGGCCCAGACTATCACCCCAGTACCAGGAGGGGAGCATCACTGCTGTTTTGCAAGGATAGTCATGTGTGTATTCGAACCACCTCCCTTCTAGTACAGCAAGGATCCCCTCTCTCCACAAGTCCTAGCAGAGGTTGGGAAGAAAGAAGGGAGAAAAAAAGGGAGGACAAAAGTTCTCTTTATTAAATCAAAGAACCATTTTAAGGGGCCTGTGTCTGCAAAGACCCACCTTCAGGTGAAGGGTGGCCTGGAGGTCAGTGTCCATGTGCCTGAGCAGCCTATTCTGGATGCCCCTCGTGCCCTGCCTTGGAGGGGGGTTCGGCTGTACATAGCTACAGTTGTCTATGTTAAACCTGGCTACAGCTCTTACTGCTCTGTGCTTAGAATGTTTATTTTTGTCCTGTTTCTCCTACTTGACTATGAGCATTTGGAGGCCAATGGCATGTCTCACTATTAGCCACGTCCCCAGGACACAGTCCAGTGCCAGGTAAATAGAAGGCACTCAGGGAACGTGTGCCGAATAAACGAGAAAATGCACACGCAGCCAACAGCAACAACCTGGGGAAATGCCCGCGGACAGGTGCAGGCTTATGAAAACGTGTCAGCCTTGCCGCCCTGGGGCTCGGAAGCCTGTCTCGGTCCTGGCATGTCAGGAGCCTACCTGGCGGCTCCCCACCCGTGCCGCTTCACCTTCCAAACATCTCTCCCACCGGCTCCTTCCTCCCATCTGAACAAAGGAAGCACACAATCACTTGTTCAATGACTGAATGCCTCCCCACAGCGCTCCCTTCTAACTCCCCTCTCTCTGGTCTGCTTCCCCGCAACGCCGCCGAGACCCACAGGCTCAGCACCTGGTTGCCTCCACGTGGAGCTGCTGTCCTTTCTGACTCCGGATCAGGGTTCCGGCACTTGGTGACTGTGCCTACCCCAGCATGAGGCTCTGGAGCTCACTCTAGCCACCACAGATCAAAGGAGTCACTGAGGAAGCACAAGTGCCACCATCCAGAGACTCCCAAGGGATGGCATCTTTAGGGTTGGCAAGGATGTTACCCTCTCCAGGGTACAGGCCTGCTGCAGAGCCCAGCCACTCACCCAGATGTTCTGCTTCAAGGGTTGGTAAACTCTTTCTATAAAGGGCCAGAGAATAACTATTTTAGGCTTTTCGGGCCATACAGTCTGTTGCAATTAGTCATCTCTGCAGTCGTGGCACAAAAGCAGCCATCGATGACACGTAAATGAACGAATGTGGCCGTGTTCCGAAAATACTTTAAGGCGTATTTATGAAAACTGGCAGTAGGCTAGCTTCGGCCCATGGGCGGTAGTTTGACAATCTCTGTTCTGTTTAACTTAGTGAACAACCAGTGTGGAAACTGTCGTGGTGTTAATGTCCCCAACACCTTGAAAAGCTCTGTACGTTGTACTTTATTCTTAGGAGAACCTCTTGGAACCACCTCAGGGGATGCAGACACCCACGAGGGTCTTAGCACCCTGCTATTCCTGCTTAGATGCGCTTCCTTCTTGGCTACGGCACCGCTGGTAACCCTCCACCTTCAGAATGACAATGGCCACCAGCAAAGCCCGAGCAGAGACTTGCCCCCTTGTCGCTGGCACAGACAGGCCAAGCATCGCCAAGCTTTCAGAGGCGGCACAGACCACGTGTCCTGGGAGGCGTGCTCCCTCAGGAGTGGCAGGCACTTCCTTAGCCCCAGCCAGATGTGCTTCCTCACAGCTCCACTGTTCTAAGGGTGGCAGATACAGACACTGCTACTAGCAGACTGGAGGTCACAGTCTCACAGGAGAGCCATTTCAACAGTGACCACCAGCCTAACCAGGCTCTTCGGTCCCCAGAATAGCTGTGGACACTGGGGTAGCATTGGTTACCTGGGCAGACCAGACACCTGCCCTGATTTCCCTTTTATGCAAGCGGAGCTGGTGGTAGGGCCTGCCTAGGGAGGGCCAAAAGAAGGCTGGCTAGGCAGTTTCTGGGGACCAGAGTATTCTGGGGGAGGGCATCTCTCAATTTTTACCTGTTTTTTGTTTGTTTTTGAGACAGGGTCTTGTTCTGTTGCTCAGGCTGGAGTGCAGTGGCATCATCATAGCTCACTGCAACCTCTAACTCCTGGGCTCAAGTGATAAGGAATTTCTGCCTCAGCCTCCCAAACAGCTAGGACTACAGGCACATGCCAATACGTCCAGCTAATTTTTCTATTTTAGTTTTATTTTTTTGTAGAGACAGGGTCTTGCTAGGCTGCTTAGGCTGGTCTTGAGCTCCTGGCCTCAAGTGATCCTCCTGCCTTGGCCTCCCAAAGTGCTAGCATTACAGGCATGAGCCACCGTGCCCAGCCAATCTTTACCTGTTTGGAGTTGGTCAGGTAGAGCTTGGCTGCTAGGTTGATGATCTGCAGTTTGACAATATCCTCTTCTGCTGTGAATGACTTGGCCATTTTTCTCAGGACATCAGGTGCAATCCTGGGGACATGCTCACAGTACTCCCCAATGAGCCACAGGATGCTGGCTCGGGCCATGGGCACCTGCCAGTGTGGGAGAGCAGTTAGGGCTGGGGTAAATGTGGGGACGTGGGTAGGGACATGGCACTCCACTGCGGCGGAAATGGCACTCCTCTCATCTCTGCTGGCCTGTGGTATTATGGGTTCTCTGGAAATGGGAGTGGGGGGTGGTGGGCATTTCCTGGACAGCATCTCTCCTCTTCCCTAGGGCTCGTTAGCATGGGTGGAGCCTTCAAGTCCCAAAGTCAGTCATGGTTTAAAAGACTGATTTTCTGGATTCATTGTACCCTCCCTACTTTATTGCCATGTTACTCTTCCTGAATCTTTAGAAACATCTTCTTTGGATGTTTCAACTGGGCAGTGCAACAGAAAAACACAGGATTTGTAAGTCAGCCATCCTTGGCTTCAGAGAGAAAACAAGAGTGGCAGTAAAGGCCACAGAGCTCAGCAAGGGGTCCCCAAAGAGAAGGCAAATCTTGGGCAATAAGGTCAGGGTCACATGGTCCAGCATCTTTCCTCCTTCTATCTGAAGACATTTCAGAGCCAATGTGGAAGGTTTGGAAGTTGATTTTGATAAGGCTAGGGTATTTAATTACAGGGTCTTAAAATCATGGGAAGGACACTAGGGTGAGGAGAGAAACATGTGGCTATTCCCTCACCTGGATGTTGTCCGTGAGCTTTGCCAAGTGTTTGATGATCTCTCCATGTTGTGCCGGCTGCATCTGCAGCAATTTCTTAATGACGACCACTGACTCTGCGACCACAAGCTCTAGGGAATGAAAATGAGTGTGTGGACCCCAGGACAGTCGAATGGCCAAACCCAGGCAGTGGACACATCTGCAATGTCCCCAGGCCCTGGGATCTCTTCCTCAAATCCCTCAAATTCTCTAGCAGCCCTCTGAGATGCAGGAACACCTGGACACCAATCAAGGCAGACAGACCAATGGACACACATTGTGCCTAGACAGACAGGTGGATATCCACTGGCCAGCGGAGTCAGACATGCGGGCACCCCTGATCATCAAGGTCGGACACTCAGACGGCCAAACACTGACCATCGCGGTTGGACAGCAGCTGCACCAGGCCGTTGAGGCAGGTGTCACGGACTCGGCCGATGTTAGTTGCACAGCGTCCAATGGCCTGGATCGTGGCTGCCACAAAGTCCTTGTCCATGCTTCGAATGTAGGTCTGTGAGACACCATGACAGAGAAACCCTTAACAGGTAGTGACCCTTTGGTGACTCCGCAGGCCTGAGGGTGACCTTTAGGAAGGCTATGAGCCCTCATTTTGACTCATCATGCCAGAGACTAAATCTCGGGAGAGGGAATGACACTTCCACGCCACACTCAATGACTCCTCAGCCCAAAGCCAGCAGAAGGCACTGGAAGGGAAACTGAGGTAACAGTTTGTCCTGCTTTGGGCTCTTACGAGGAGGTTTGACGCGCCAGGGCAATTTTCACTGAGCATGGGGATCTGAGGGGCCCCTCTCCTGGGCCCATCCAGCTGGAAGCAGCCCCCACCCCCGGCTTGTACCTGGAACTCCCGTAGGACAGTAGGAATGTTGGTCTCATTGGCCAGATTAGTCAGCACCTCCAGCTGCAGGGACGGGTGGAGAGACAGAAAACAGGTAGGGTGGCCAGTGGGCTTTCTACGCTTTCATTTCAGACCAGAAAACAATCTTCAGGACAGCCCTGCATCATCCTTAGACTAATGACAGAACTGACGGGTCATGAAATTTGTCTGAAATTCAAGAGGACTGGTTTGCCTTTTAAGTGGATCCCCTACAGAGTGTGCTTAGAGTATGATCACGTCGGCCCCATTGAAAACTCAAAGCTTCCTATTGATTTTAGGACAGAGATCAACACCTTTACCATGGTAAGTTCCTGAATGGTCTGCCCGTGGTCTACCTCTGCTCTCCCACCACTTGCCCTCTAGCCCTTTAGGCCCAGTCCCACACCCCTTCCCGTGTCCTGTGTGTGGAGCGGTTCTCTTCTCCATCTCTGCATAATTCATGCTCAGTTCTCAGGCCTCAGCTCAAGCCTCATATCGTCAAGGCAAACTTCCATAACAGCAGACTACGTGAGGTCTCCCTTTTTTATGTTCTAACAGTGCTCTGCACTCTTTCTTACCACATTTTGTTTTTAAAATTTTGTAGAGACAGGGTCTCACTGTGTTGCCCAGGCTGGTCTCAAGCGATTGTCCCACCTCAGCCTCCCAAGTAGCTGGGATTAAACGCATGAGCTACCAGTCCAGCTTCTTTCTTACCAAATTTTATGAACAGATTTTTACATTTATCTTGTGATGAGCCGCTTAATGTCTCCTGTTCCTTGTAACCAGATTGTAAGTTCCACAAGAACAGGTCCCTGATTAGTTTACTCCATCTTGTACCTCTAGATCTGCAGTCCCCAA
This sequence comes from Propithecus coquereli, assembly GCF_000956105.1. Lineage (NCBI taxonomy): Eukaryota > Metazoa > Chordata > Mammalia > Primates > Indriidae > Propithecus > Propithecus coquereli. The sequence goes on from NW_012150919.1 coordinate 73,678, forward strand.
CTCCTAGGCCATGGCCTGGTACCGGTCCCTGACCTGTTAGGAAACAGGCCGTACGTCACCAACTGAGCTCCGCACCCCTCCACCCCACCCCCAGTCCGTGGAAAAATTGTCTTCCATGAAACCGGTCCCTGGTGCCAAAAAGGTTGGGGATCTCTGGTTTAGGTGCAGCAACATGGCTGATACACAATGGATATTCAGAAGGGTTGGGAGGATTAACTGTTGCTGAAGGAATCACTCAGCAACGAGGGGGCAGCGCAGGAGTGCAGTGGAAGCATGGGCTCCTACCACTCTTCCTGTCTGCGTATTTGCACGAAAGCCGGCAGGGGCAGGTGTGAGGAAGCCGTAACACTGTGGGTGGGAAAAAGAAAGCTGCAGAGGGAGAAGCATGAACCTTGGAGTCAGCAGAGTTGTGTGACCTTGGGGTAGTTACCTCGCTTTCCCGAGTCTGCATTTTCATACAGTGGAGATCATGTACGCTTCCTGGAGTTATTACGAAAGTCGGGTTACTTCATATGTGAAGAGTGGCAGGTGTATTCCAGATACCAGGCAAAGAGCAGTTACCTGCCCCCCACTCTCATTGGCCCAGCTCCCTGAACACACAGCTCCAGCTGGGGCAGCCATGGGCTTTGCCCCAGAAAGAGGCACCAAGAGGGCGTCTGGGCGTTGTTTGAGGGGGTGTGCGCGGTAGGGAGGTGTGGAAGCGCTGCATGCACCTCCGTCCATCACTCACCTTTAGGATCTTGATCTGGGTGGGGTCGGTGGACCTGATGTAGAAGCTCTTCAGGTAGGGCTCAAACATACCCTGCACGAGAGGCAGAGCCAGGCAGCTCCACCGCAGCCCCAGGCCTGCCTGTCCTCCACAGCCACCCTCCTCTGCTGGCCCGGGGCCCAGGATCCTTCCCACCTCACCACTGTCCTCCACTCAAGTCTTCCCTCCTCATCTCAGATCTGACTGGCTCTTTATTCACTGGGCACCCCCTCAGCGGCCCTTCAGGATCCAGGCCCTGCTCCCGCCTGTATTTGGGGTCTCCCCTTCCCATGCTCCGCTCAGCCAGGGGTTCTCCCATCTCGCCTTTCCTCCGCCCGGGAACCGCCCTAACAGCGCCCCACAGCCCGCAAGGCCGGCCCGGGCAGCGGGGACAGGCGTGGTCGCATGCTCACCCGGCGCTTGATGGACATGGTGGCCACATTCTGCAGCACGACATACTGCACCTCACTGCGGAGAGGACCGGTCAGAAGTCCCCGGACCCCTCGGTTGGGGCAGGGGCAACGGGTGAGGGGAAAAGGGGCGGACCGAGCAGTTGGGAGGAGAGGACCCGAGGGAGGCGGGTAGGCTTATGGTGAGGAGGGTGGTGGGGCCGGGGGCGAGGCAGGGGCGGGGCCAGAGCAGCCCGGGGCGGGGCCGGGGGCGGGACCAGGGCGGCGCCCACCTGTGGCTGCGCAGCAGGCGCACCAGCGCCTTGGCGATGACGCCCACCTCCGCCTTGGGCGCCAGGTGGAAGTACAGCTGCGCCACCGCCATGACCACGGCTGCGCTGCGGCTCTGCAGCAGCGGCTTCGTGTTGCGCAGCAGCAGCCGGTGGTCGGGGTCCATGACGTAGGGCTTCCGGGCGGGCAGGGTCGAGGCCGCCGCCTCCTCCGACCCCGCACCCTTGGCCTCGTCCTCCTCCGAACCGTAGAAGGCTTTCTCCGGGTTCTCCTCCAGCAGGGATTCCTGGAAGAGACGGACGGGCGTGGGCGCCGCCCCGGGCGCCGCTCCTCCCCGGGACGGGGCCCACTTACGTTCTGGGTGGGGCTCAGGAACTGCGTGCGGGCGTAGCGCGTGAGCATGCTGATGATGACCACCTGGCCCCACTCCTCCACGTCGATGAGCAGGTTGCACAGTTTCCGGTAGTTTTTGTGTATCAGGTCGATGCGCTCTGGGCAAACCTCCTCGAAGGCCATCACCACACTGCCCGCCACCAGCTGGGGAACGGACAAAGCCAAGAGAGGGTGACCGTGAAGGACAGAAGGGCCACTGTCTGTCACCACCCATCCCGGTGTGCCCATATACACGCACCGTGGTCTTGTCCGCCAGAAGCTTCTCAATGACTTCTATCAGCTGGTCCTTCTGGTCAGAGTCCAAACTGAGGGGGAATTGGGGAGGGGAAGTTGACCCCCGCCAGCCTTCCCAGCGTCTGCCCAAGCCATGCTCACCTCCTGCACCCCAACCTCACTCATGAAGAGGTGTGAGCCCCACCTCCGTTGCCTTTCATCTGTCAGTTCCCCAAACTGTCTTAAACTCTCTGAGGAGCAGCCTGCAAGACTTGAGAGAGGCCAGGGGCGCGCTCCAGCCCCCCGAGGGATTGGGGCATACCTGTAGAGTTTAGGGATGGCATGGGCAGCCGTTTTCCGCACATAGGGTGACATGTCCGAGGCGGCTTCCTTGATGGCTAGCATCATGATGGGCACTATGATGGGCACGCGGATGCTAGAGAGGACGCGGAGGGCACTGGCACGAATCAGCTGGTTGGGGTCCTAGGAGCAGAGGTGGAGGCAGAGCCATGAGAGGGCACCAGGTGCCCTGATGGGGGAGGCCACAACTTTGGAAGTCACTGTCCCCAGCTACCACCAGCTCTTGCTTCCCTGCCTCCTGACCTGAGCCTGGATGATGTGCCAGTGCTGGCTACCTGGGGGGACACTGACTCTTGGCTCTGGCTGCAGAAATCTGACACCTGAATAGGTGTCGCAATGGGCAGCTTCACTGTCACAGAGAGTGAAAAACATTCAGACACCTAAAGGTCCTGAAACACCTGCAATACCTCCTGTTCCTCAGGGTGGGGGGGGGGTGTCTCTGTGTTTATGCCTGAGGTGACAGTCCACCAGATGCAAGATGGTCTCCATTCCAAAGAGTTCATCCTTGCATTCCTCTCTCCCAGCAATCGCTCAAAAGCTGCTCTTCTTCCACAGTGTTTAACAGAGTAAGTGTGTAGGCCCCTCCTCTTAACTCCTGTTACATCCTGTACAGACCTTATAAACATTAGGCACGATGTATTGTGACCATGAGGCTTAGGACTGTCTTCCCACTAGCAGCAGCAGCAGCTATAAACTACAGGCCTACTTTGGAGATATTGCAGGCTGGGTTCCAGACCACCGCCATAAAGCAAGTATCAAACTAAGCAAGTCACACAAACTTCTTGGTTTTCCAGTACACATAAAAGTTATCTTTACAATATACTGTAGTCTTTTGCATGCAATAGCATTATCTCTAAAAAGCAAATGTACGTTCCTTAATTTAAGAATATTGCTAAAAAACGCTAACAATCATTTGAGCCTTCAGCGAATCACAATCTTTTTCCTGGTGGAGGGTCTTGGCCTCTATGTTAACAGCTGCTGAGTGATCAGGGTGCTGGTTGCTGAAGGTTGGGGTGGCTGCGGCTCTTCCTTAAAATAAGACAACAATGAAGTTGGCCACATCGATTGACTCTTCCTTTCACAAAAGATTTCTCTGTAGCGTGCAATACTCTTTGACAGCATTTTACGCACAGTGGAACATCTTTCGAAACTGGTGTCAATACTTAAACCTTGCCAATGCTTTAACAACTAAGTTTATGGGACATTCCAAATCCTTTGTTATTATTTCAACAATGTTCACAGCATCTTCACCAGGAGTAGATTCCATCTCAAGAAACCACTTTCTTTGCTCATCCTGAAGAAGCAATTCCTCATCTGTTCAAGTTTTATCAAGGGATTGCAGCAATTCGGTCACATCTTCAGGCTCCACTTCTATTCTAGTTCTCTTGCTGTTTCCACCACAGCTGTAGCTACTTCCTCCACTGAAGTCTTGAACCCCTCAAAGTCATCCTAGAAGGTTGAAATCAACTTCTTCCAAATTCCTGTTAATGTTGATATTTTGACCTCCTCCCATGAATCACAATTTTTTTTTTGAGACAGGGTCTCGTTCTGTCACCCAGACTAGAGTGTAGTGGCATCATCATAGCTCACTGCAACCTCAAACTCCTTGGCTGAAGCAATCCTCCTGCCTAAGCCTCCCGAGTAGCTGGGACTACAGGCCCGCACCACCATGCACAGCTAATTTTCCTATATTTGTAGAGACAGGGTCTTGCTCTTGCTTAGGCTGGTCTTGAACTCCTTCCCGGCCTCAAGCAATCTTTCCACTTCGGCCTCCCAAAGTGATAGGATTACAGGTGTGAGCAACTGTGGCTGGCCACAGATGTTTTTAATGACATCTAGAATGGTGGATCTTTTCCAGAAGGTTTTCAATCTACATTGTCCAGGTCCATTAGAGGAATGAGAAAAATCAACTATCCATAGCCTTATGAAATGTATTTCTTAAATAATAAAACTATTAATTCTGGAGAATGATGGACAATGGGAGGGGAGCTAGAACACTAAAGAAAGATAGATGTTACTCTGATTTCCTAAAATGGAGAAACAGAAGATCCACACAATTACAGCTAAGATTGATGGGAATCCCTGGCAAAATTCTGGAATTGGTTTTTAAACATATGGTTAGAAGCTCTTATTTAAAGAGGAGTCTATATTTTCTTAGAGACAAATCTTGTCACATCAACTGCTAAAACCTGTTTTCCTTTTTTTGTTGTTAATGTTTTATTTGGAAATGGTTAGAGATTCTCATGAATTTACCAAAAAAAAAATCTGTTTTCCTTTTTGATGGGGTGACTAGGATGGTAGATATTAGTACTATGTATCTTGATTTCAGCAAGGTGTTTGTGGGAGTCTTGCAGCATTTTCTGCATTGCCATTTTTGAGGTAGGCCTTTTGTTTCACCTAATATGCATTCATTTTAAGAGCAGAATTCATGTCTATTTTATCTCTTTACCACTCACAGCTCTTTGCACATAAAAGGTGTTAATTTTTTTTTTCTATTGAATAAGATCCTTCCTAAGAAGATGGGAAAATGCCAGCTGCCTGTACGGTTAGGTGGATCCACAACTTGGTAAAATGGTGCACTTAGAGAATGCTTATTAACACATCAGTGTCAACCTGGAAATACGCTATGCCTCAGGACTCGAAATCTGTTGCCCTGGTCTGAACAGCTTATCAGTATCTTGGAAGAAGACATAAAGTCAGGGGGGACCAAATTAAGATTCAGAATCACCCTGGCTTGGACCCTATGTTAAACCAATAGCATGAAATATAGTACGGTTTCATAGGGAATTCAAGGGATCAGTTGCACAAAGACAGGATATAAGGAGACCTAGATTATCGGCTTCAAGCAGATTGACCCCATGAGTGGTCTGCTAACAAAGTAAACATGGCCTCACGCTGGGCTGATAAAAAGAAGGGGGAAGGCTGGATCTAAATGACTGGTTCCAATGTGCAGAAGAGGCCAAAAACCAGTAAAAATAGCAAAAAGGAAAACAAATTGTAGAGGAACACATATATAGTATGATATCACTTACAAAACAGTATTTTATATTGTTTAGGAATACGTAAATAAGTAGTAAAAGAATAAATACATACATACAAATGATAAACAGGGGAAGATACATAAGCTTTGGCTGTTTGATAAATGTTTCATTTCTTATGCTGGATATATAGTTGTTCATTATATTATTCTTTATGCCTTTTGTAAATCTGAAATAAACTTTAAAAAAATTATAGCTATGGAGTTTCAACACAATGTCATCATTAAAAAAACCCAGATATCAATAGTTGTAGTTGTCTTAAGGTGCAGCAAGTTGCTTTATGAGGGGGTGACGTCTCCATCACTGGAGACACCCTGTCAGAGATGGTCTAGGGCAAAGATTGGCACACTGCAGCCCTCAGGCCAAATCTGTGTGCTGCCTTTTTTTTTTTAAAGACAGGGTCTTGCTTTGTCACCCAGGCTGGAGTACAGTGCGCAGTAACAACCATAGACCTTAAGCGATCCTTCTGGCTCAGCTTCTTGAGTAGCTATAACTATAGGTATGCGCCATCACATCCAGTTAGTTTTTTTTTTCATTTTTTGTAGAGACAGGGTCTTGCTATGTTGCCCAGGTTTGTCTTGAAGTCCTGGCTTCAAGCGATCCTCTCATCTTGGCCTCCCAAAGTGTTAGGATTACAGGCATGAGCCACTGTGCCTGGCCTGCTGCCTATTTTTTATAGCTTTACTGGAACACAGCCATGCCCACTTTGTTTATGGCTGCTTTTGCACCACAAGGGGCAAAACTGAGTAGTTGCATAGTTGAGACTGTATGGCCTACAGAACCTAAAACACTATTTGGTACTTTACAGAAAGTTTGCTGACCACTCTTCTAGAGAAATCACTGCCTTGACTTGGACTACATGAGCTTTGGTTTTCTAAAAGGGGAAAAGGAGCAGATTGTAGAAACTGTAGGTAAATGTAAAATCTGTACAGCAATTCCAGAACAGTTTTTATAAAATGATTTAACCCTGATTCAAACCAAAGATTAGTTGCCTGACATGAATCCCATGGTTTTGACTTACACAAAGAACCTGGCACAATGCGTGCCACAGAGACACCCAGGTATATGCTAAATTAATGAATTGTACCTATTAACACAGGTGATTGTGCTTTCTACCTTACCCCAAAGAAGCAGCCTCTGTCAGCCCCTCCTCCTGGCCATAGCAGAATGAACAAGGGGTGAGCCCTGGATTGGGGAAGCCAATTCTTGGTCTGCCCTGCAACCTATAGAATTGCTGGAGATGAAAGGATGAGCTGGACCTGTTAGAATCCCTCCCACAGGAATTTGCACTACAAGTGTGAAAAGAAGAGGGGAGTTAATGGCTGTAATTGGAGCTGAAAAATCTGTATGGAGAGCAAGTAGAATGGCATCGCTATTGCTCACTTTACCCTCAAGGTGTATTAGACTCCCAGAAAAGCATGCACCTACCGCATGTGAATACAACTATAGGTCTTGGGCAAGACAAAACAAAAGGTGAGAATAGCACGGGGGATTCAGGCCACTACCAGGCCACAAGTCACACTGTGCGCACACAGGGGTGGGCGCTGAGGAGCTCTCCACTGTTAAAGACTCTCCACTGTCAGGGCTCAGGTGGTTCCTACCTGAGGTGGTCATCACCACCGGCCCCTCAGAGCAGGAGGGGCATCTCTTATGACCGTCTGAGTCTGACTCCTGCTCTCTGAGGGTCTGGCTGGCCTCTCCTCTGACTCTGACCCCCAACTTTAGACAGGCAGGAAGGGGCCTTCACGGCCTGCTCCCATGCTCACGGCCTCTCCCTGGGCCCCCTCCTGCAATGCGGCCCAGGCCCTGGGAGGCAAACTGAGACCTCTGACCTTTAGGCCACGTTGGAAGGTGGAGATGGACAGCAGGGCCAGGTCTTGCTGCTCCTCGGCATAGCGCACCAGGTACACGTACACGAGCTTCTTCACCTGGGGGACAGCAGGTTCTCAGCAGAAGGTTTCTCGGCAAAGGCTGATGCCCCCACCGCCGGGGGCCCCTGGGGACAAATTCTTCCAGTAGTGGGGAGAGCAGCCCTGAGTGTCTCCGGGGCCTTTACCCTGATCCACATGCAGTTCAGAGACATGTAAACAGTCTTCTCCTGAATCAAGGAGATTTCTGAGCAGATTGGGCCCCCACGGGCTGAATCATTTAGCATTTCCTTCCTCACCGCCCCCCCGGCTTGAGTTTAGTCCTGGCAGAGGTGGGGTGAGAGCTCTCGCCAGGCAGTGCTCACCTCTATGTTCTTGCAGGCCACGTTCTTCACCACCGCGGGAAACAGGTCTGACGCATTCTTCCCTCGGGCAATCATCTGGGTAGGGGTGAAGGTAGGGGAAGGAGGAGGCAGGGGCAGGTCCACCAGAAGCCAAGGACAGCTGTCCCTGCACACCCAGGCCCCTCCCCGAGGGAGCCCCCCTCCCCTCTCACCGCCACGATCCTCTTCATGGCCTCCAGCTTGAGGGAGTCCTTGTTGGTGTCCAGCATCTCCTTCAGGTCGTCATGCCTGGTGGGCGCACAAGAGGTCAGCAGAGAGCATGAGGGTGGGGGTGGGGTGCCCATCAGGAAGGTCCAGGCAGAAAGAAGGGACAGGGGCAGGGAAGGCACAGGCAGGACCCAACCAGAGGGGAGGGACCAGGGCTAGGGGGAAGGTGATAAAGTGCAGATCAGGGGACTCAGGGTAGGAGAAATGTGTTGGCCAGCCAGTATTATGTGTTGTCCCTCCTGAAAAGATATGTTGAAGTCCTAATCCCTAGTACCTCAGAATGCGACCTTGTTTGGAAATAGGGTTGTTGCAGATGTAATTAGCTAAATTCAATGAGGTCATACTGTAGTAGGGTGGGTCCCTAATCCCATATGTCTGATGTCTTATTAGAAGACAGCCCTGTGAAGAGAGAGGCAGGGAGAAAGCCACATGCGGACAGAGGGCTGGAGAGATGCATCTGTAAGCCGGGGAATGCCAAAGACTGCTGCAAACCACCAGAGGCTAGGAAGGGGCAAGGAAGGATCCCCTACTGGTTTAGGAGGGAGCACATGGCCCTGCCAACACTTTGATTTCAGACTTTTGGCCTCTAGAACTGTGGGACAATACATTTCTGCTGGTGCGAGCAACCCCGTTTGTATACTTTGTTACAGCAGCGTAGGAAACTAACTCGGGCAGGGACAGAGGCCAGGAGACAAGAGGAAGGGTGAGGGGTGGGTACGTATGGATGCTGCTCGGAAAACACCGTCAGTCAGATGGATGAGAAGGACAGTGGAGAGGTCGTGGGTGTCAAAACAAGAGCAGGACACCCTTGCCCTGCACTGAGTGCGTTTCCAGGTCCTGACCTCACTGACTAAACTGACTGCAAGGACTGGACAGGTCCCAGAGACTCCACATTGTCCTTGCAACAAAGACCCGACTGTCACTCACCATTCAACAGTCATTCAAGGAAGTTATAAAACCCTAGTAGGGGAAATAAAGATTTGAATAAATGATCTTCTGCACTTGGCTGAGGGGAATAAGGGTGGTGCCTAAGCCAAAGCCAATACACAGATCTCATGCAATCTCAGTCCATTGAAATTTCAAAGGGAGCATTTTGTCAAACTTTGTGAAATGACAGCAAAATTGATCCGAAAAAAAAATCAGTAGGTAAGAACTCCAAAGAATATTTTTGGAAAAAGAAGACAATGATGACAGACAACTCACCCTATCGGAGTTCAAAACAAAACACATTGGCTGGGCGCGGTGGCTCAAGCCTGTAATCCTAGCTCTCTGGGAGGCCGAGTCGGGTGGATTGCTCAAGGTGAGGAGTTCGAGACCAGCCTGAGCAAGAGTGAGACCCTGTCTCTACTAAAAATAGAAAGAAATTATCTGGACAACTAAAAATATATAGAAAAAATTAGCCGGGCATGGTGGCGCATGCCTGTAGTCCCAGCTACTCGGGAGGCTGAGGCAGGAGGATGGCTTGAGCCCAGGAGTTTGAGGTTGCTGTGAGCTAGGCTGACGCCACGGCACTCTAGCCAGGGCAACAGAGCCAGACTCTGTCTCAAAAAAAAAAAAACAAAACAAAACACATGACAATGATAACAGCTATATGCCAGGTTAAAAATAGAAGGTCAGAGGTCATGGGGGGAATTCCATAAGTCTAAGTTGATACATTAGGAACAAACAACTCACTAAAGTTCTAGTAAAAGAACCCTTTCTTCCTTTAAATAAATGCTCCTGGGACAACTGTTCCACAGCAAAAAATAACATTTGTGCATATATTTCACATCGAAATGAACCCCACACTTGCTTAATAGTTAAAGTATTTCTAAATACAGAAGGAGAGATTTTTATTTTTAAAGTGATAAAATTATTAGTAACAGGATGGCTAGGTTTAATTTTTTAAAACTTAGGCATATAAAAAACTAAAAAAAAACCCACTAAATTTAAGGAAAAAAATAAGGCAATTGTATTAGTTTTCTAGAGCCACCATAATAAAGTGCTCTAAGATCAAGGTGTGGGCAGGGTTGGTTTCTTCTGAAGCCGTTCTCCTCAGCTTGTAGATGGGCCTTGTGGTATTACAGAAAAATACATATTTGGTCACTGCCTCTGGTTCCTGAGACAGAGTTCCTAAAGCCTTAAAACCCTTGGAGATAGGGGGACTAGGACAACGTTTTGTTCTAGTATTTAGTCTTTGACCCTTGTTCCTGACACACAGCTCCTAAATCCCTTGGATCCTGGGTGACAGGAGCACTTTTTTTTTTTTTTTTAGAGACAGGGTCTTACCATCACCCAGGTTGGAATACAGTGGTGTGATCATAGTGCACTGTAAGCTCAAACTCCTGGGATCAAGCGATCCTCCTGCCTCAGCCTCCCGACTAGCAAGGGCTACAGGTGTGTGCCACCATGCCCAGCTAATTTTTTTTTTTTGTACAGATGAGGTCTTGCTATTGCCCTGTCTGGTCTCGAACTCCTGGTCTCAAGTGATCCTCCCGCCTTGGCCTCCCAGGGGGCTGGGATTACAGGCATGAGCCACCACACCCAGGCCAGAGCATCTTTTGTTGTTAGAGGGTTGGAATTTTGAGCCCTACGGTCTCACCACAGGGATCAGCAACAGCCAATGATGTCATCAATGATGCCTATGAAATGAAGCCCCCATAAAAACCCAAAAGGAGAGCTTCCAGATTGCTGAATTGTGGAGGTGCCTGGAGAGTGGGACACCGAGAGAGGGCATGGAAGCTCTGCACCCCTTCCCACATGCCTTGTCCTATGTGTCTCTTACACCCTGCTGTTTATCTATACTCTTTATATAATATCGTCCTTTATAATAACTGGGTAAACATAAGTAAAGTTTCTGAGTTCTATGAGCCACTCACATAGTTGAACTCAAGTCAGGGGTCATAGGAACCCCTGATTTACAGCTGATTGGTCAGAAGTAGAGGTGACAGCCTACTACTTGCAACTGGCATCTGAAGTGGGCACAGGCTGGTGGTCTTGACGAGCCCTTCACCTGTGCGATCCGATACCTTCTCCAGATAGACTGACTTAAACTAGAGGATGCCTAGATGGTGTCCGCTGGAGAACAGGTTCTTGGTGGGGAGAAAGCCCCACACATTTTGGAGACCAGAGATGAAGAGTTCTCTGGTGAGCGGTGTGTATGAGAGCAGGAGAAATGCGCTTTGTTTTTTCCTATCTCTTACAAGTCTTCTCCCTGTGTCTTCACATAGCTTCCCCTGGTGTGTGCCTGTGACCAAGTTTCCTCTACCTATAGGGAAAGCAGTCGTATCAGATCAGGACTGACAGTAATGACCTCATTTCAACTTAAGCACCTCATTATAGACCCGATCTCCAAACAAGGTAACGTTTTGAGGTACTGGGGGTTAGGACTTCAACAAAGTAATTTTGCAGGGACACAATTTAGCCCATAATAGCAACGAAAGGCAAAATATTCAGGATATGGTAAATGAAAGTTTACTATTCAAAACACATAAAGAACTGATATAAATTTATAAGGGCCATGTCCAGAATTTACTGTCAGGGCTCTTGCAAGCCCCTCTGCCATCTGCTTGCCCCTCCGGGTAGACACAGCCCTGAGCTGTTACTCCCCATTCAGTGAGTGGAGCATGGGCTGGTATTCCTTGGCCAGGTGCCTTTGTGCAGTGAACAACCTGCCTAACCATACTCAGAGGACGTGGAATTGGTGGTCAAGAAGTGATCAGCGAATGTGAATGAATCGTTGAAAAAAAGGCGTCTGTATACGCCGATAGAGTTGTGTGACAACTGATGCACTCATATGTTGCCAAGACAATGCCAAAATGTGGTGAGCAGCTGTGCGGGGGGCCCTGCACTCCCAGATGGCACTCTGATAACACCCTGATAACCCGCAGCTATTGACCCAGCGCAAGAACCCAGCCCTGAGAAGTACCACCAATGGTAGAAATTAAAAAGCAGCGTGGGAAAGTTAGTCAGAGATGTGAAACATTTAGAAACCACAGAAAATCAGAAAGTGGGGGTAGTGGCGTTAGGAGAGGGAGAGCATGATCACAGCCACGAAGAGGCAAATGTGACGCTCAGCTGCTGATGCTGAGACATGAGTGACAGACGATGAGAGGAGAAGGGCGGACATAACACACCAGGCTGCGGAAATGTGAGTTTCCGGCAGACTCAGTGAGAAAGGACGGAAGGGGCACTAAGAAGTTGTCCCGAGAAGTTTACAAACTGTCTTTCCTAAAGAGACTTTGAAGGAAAGCACAGTAGAAAGATGACGCCTTCCTGCACACAGAGGCCCTTAGCTGTCAGGTGGGGGCAGAAGAAGACATCCGGCTCTGTCCTGTTAATCTAAACCTCCCCCGCCTGGGGCGAGGACACCTTCTCTCCCACGGCCAAGCCAAGGCCAGAAGACAACTACCTTGTCACCCTCCCAAACACAGACCAGGCTGTCTGTTCCTCAGAGGGTGGGAAGGTGCCCTCTGCCTTGAGCTCGGACAGCTGGGGAGTGGACAGGGGTACAGACCATGCGACTGGGCCTGGGCAGCAGCGAAGGGCTGGGAAGAACAGCAGAGCTTCCCTAACATACAAACGTGCCCCGCTGCACGCCCAGGCCCCTCCACGCACACACCCCACGGACACCTAGGCACTGGCACCACCCGCCTGGACCACAGACACTCCTGTGTCCCCTACAGACACACAATCCATACATAAACCCACACACATCTGCAGACACACACCCACAACCCCCAGAGAAACACACACTCCCCACATATAGACATCTCCCTCAGAAACACCCTCCACACATACACCCCCACACCTCACCTACACACCCACAAATCCGACAGACATATATCACCACGAGACCTCTCCACGCTCACCCACACCGTCATATAGACACACGTGTCGCACACGGCACAGTCGCACCTAAAACACACACAGAACTTTGACAAAACTTGGCCACTCTAGTCTCATTCACCAAAATGCCTAATGGACTCCTCTTTGATATTTGTGATGATAAATTTAGGCTTCCAGAACAAATCCATCCAGACTTGGGGATCCTGACCTCCTTCTGAGGGGTCGCCTGGGGTGACTCTTCCCTGGGCTTCAGCAGGAGATGGCCAGAGCCCGCCCAGTCTCTAACGCTGGGTGTTCCCCAGGGCTGACCCCCTCACACGCGGGTGTCCTCACCACACCCACGAATGCCACAGGCCCCTGTCAAATGCACATGCCCAACCCAGTGCGTACATTCCAGGCCCTTGGACGAAGGGGATGGAGAGAGGGGAGGGGTCGTGGGGTGTAGAGCAGACAGCGCAGGCAGGGCTGACTGGCAGAGGTGCACCGACACAGACGGCCGCACCCGCCTGGAACCCACGCTGGGTCCCTCATCCTCACTCCAGCAGCTTATGTTCCCAAGAGGCAGAGAAAAGGAGAGACACAGCCGCACCCTGATGCCCTGAGACATCCATCTCCCATAGTCAGATCTCCTTACAGGGCACACACCCTGACCTGACCCCTGGCCCAGCCTGGCCTGAGGGACTGTCCTGGGGATGGCCGGAGCCAGCCAGGTGGTCAAGCGTGGTATCTGGGGCCAGTCACACTCACCTCCCCAGATACACACCTCCCTGTCCACACACTGGCCAGGGAGAGGCTGGACAAACTCCACCTGTGTTTTATCCTATCCCAAAGCTCACCCAGAGCCCACTCTAGCCAGGGACCCCGGGCAGGAACGGGTCAAAGTGGGACCTCAACCCTCAAGAATTTTAGTATCCTCCTCCCCTTAGAGCCCCCAGGGAGTCAAGCTCCTCATCTCCCCCACGACTCGCACTCTCAGCCCACACTACGCCCCCGACCACCCTTCCCCCGCAGCCTGCACCCTGAATGTCAGCCCCGTCCTCCACCTGAGGAGATGGGGCTTGGAGGAGTCTGGGCTGGGAGTGCAGCTGCCCTGCCTGGCCTTTCTAGATGTCTGGCTGGGGTGGGTCCCTGAGGATCCCTCTGTACCGTAGTGGCTGGCTCTGGCTCTGGCCGGCCTCTGGGCAAGGTCCTTCCAAGGACGCTTCTGGGGTTGTGTCTTCCTCCGAGGCCTGCAGCCACCGAAGCTCCTCAGGCTGCAAGGCCTGGTACCAGGGCGGGGAGCCACCTTCCGGGGCCAGCACAGGGCTGGCAGCCTCCTGATCAGCCCCGCAGGCCCCTCTGACCCCTGGCCTCACCACAGCCCCCGGGAGCTGCAGGAATCGCTGCATTGGGCACCAGGTCCTGCTCCAGGATGGGGCTGAGCTGGCCAGGACGCTGGGGTTGCTTGTCACTGTCACCAGACGGCCCGCCCCCGAAACTCAGTAACCAGACACTGGCAGGGAGGGAGGCTCTGGTTTCCTCTTCACTGCTCAGAGACAAGGCCTCAGGAGGGACAGAAGGGTGCAGACTGTGGACTAAGCCCACCCCCAATCTCTGGGCAGGGCACCAGGCAGTCAGTGGAGTTGACAGAGAGGGGAGGGATGCCTCTTCATTGCCAGCCCCACAGCCACAGCTGGACCTCGGCCTCCCCGGAAATCTTACATGTCCCCTTCTCACTCTGCCCCCAAGCCTCTTGATCCTCACCTGCCCCTCCAGAGCCAATCCTCGACTTTGTTCTATCAGCCTTCTCTTCTCTCTACTTCCTCCCCACTGGAGGACCCCTGGGTCCACCAAGGCCCCCAGGCCCATCCCTCCACCTGCTCTCACTCACATCCTTGGCCCTGGTGTCCCACTGTCCTCCAGCGCCCCTGCCCTGCCAGTGCTCGCTTTAGTTCCCATATTTCAAACCCCTTCGGCCCTCAGGTTCCCCCCCACACAGCCTTGCCCTTGCTCCTGCAGCTTCACTACCTGCTTCTCACAGAGGAAAGGCTTTAGATGAAATCCCCTGTAGCTCCTTGCCCCAGACTCAGATCCACCTGCGTCTACACTCTCCTCTCCTGCCTCCTCCCTCTGGGCAGAGCTGGTCCCCTTTGCACCCGGGCCAGTCCTCCCACCCAGCTCTCCCTCCTACCTATCACTGAGGGGCCTGCACCTCCTGTGTTCCCTTAAGCGTCTCCCCCACTCCCGGCTCCTTCCCACGAGCAGTTAAACATGCTCTAGGCTCTCCCATCCTAACAACAAACACAAATAACAATTAAATAAAACTCCTGGAACCGATGTTCTCCTCCAGCAGTTCTTTCTCTCTCTCCCCTTTGCAGTCAAACTTCTTAAAAGCAAAATTCCCATTCGTTGTGTTTTACCTGTTTACTCCCATTTGTTCCTTTATTCACTTCAGTCTGGCTTTAGATGCCATTTAGAATTCAGGGCTGAAGGGTCATGATCTCTGCAATTTACATGATTCAGCCAAAAATGCATCTGGACAGTTAGATAAAGCACATATGGCGTGATGTCCATGATGGTTGGATCTACGTGGATGATACACATGTATTTATTGCATTAATGCTATTCATTTGATTTTTCTATATGTTTAAAATCATGCATAACACAATGTTGGGGGAAAAATAATTAGTGCCTGTTCTTCTTGCTTTGCCAGAACTGGTCTCCCCAGGCAGGGAGTAGAGAGTGGAGTGGGAAGGAGCTGACCTCCTCTTTGCCAACAATGGTCATGAACTTCTTTCCTTGTTTGATTTGACTTTAATGGGCCTTGATGCTATTTCCTTCTTGAAATCACATTTTATTTTCTTCTTGCCTTTTGGTTCACTTCTTCTCAGTACATTGAAACACTCTCCCCCTGCTCTTCGGTCACCCCTAATGCTGTGTCCTCAGGATTCTGACTTGCGCCCTGCTGGAACTCATTTTATACCCTCTCCTTGGGTTATCTTCACTTCCTCCTGTAGCTTTAACTAACTTATATATGATATATGTTAACAATTCCCTGATCTCTTCTGGAATCCAAATCTTAATATACAGCTATCCACTAGATTTGAATGCCTTTCAGAGTTTACAATCTCAGCATGTCCAAAGCTGGGCTCAACATTATTTTCCACAAGTTTGCTTGTGATACTCTTATTTCTAATCACACTGAAGAGCACCATATCCATCCGGCTGCAGGAACCAGTAACCTGAGTATCATCCTCCTCTCAGCCGCTCCCTCTTGCCCCCACTCCCCACATCCAATTACCCATCATATGGGTGGCTTCCACCTCCTCAGTAGCCCTCAAACCCTCTGCCCCTCCTCTAATCTAGCCACCATCACGCCCCCTGCCTGTTAACTTCAACACCCCGCTCACTTGTCTCTATTCAGTCCAACTCCAATCTCTTCCCCACAATCCAGCCTGTGATCCTTTAAAAATACAAACCTGATGATGTCGCCTGTTTAGAACCCGTCAGCAGTCCTCCCCATCCTCATTTCTGGTACTTGGTGGCCTGTGCCATGATTCTGGCTCCACTACAAAACCTGTGGCCTGGCTCTCAACCTTCCTACAAGCCCTTTCCTCTGGCTGGAACACCCCTCACTCTCCTCTCTCCCTGGTCCAGGGACCAGGTCCTCACCGACATCCCACTGCCCCTCCTACACGGAACTGTGGCTGGCTGCTGCTTCATCTGTGCGTGTCCCTGAAGGACAAGGATGGTCTCCTGTCCACAGTTGTAGCCTGTGACTGGCACGGGACCTGACATGGTCGGCCTCTAATAAATGCTTGTTGCAGAATTTACGAATAAACAAATGAAGGACCAAATACGAATGAGTCAAAGGTGGGGGCAAGTTAAGGTAGGGCTGAATTACAGGGCAACGTGGGGAGGGCCAGATGGGAGGTGGGGACCAGAACCGAAGGAAGTGAATTGGCAGCAGGGGCCAGGCCTGGGAGGTTCTGCATCTCCGTCCAGGGCCCGCCTTCCCGGAGAGGCTCCAGGCTCAAAGTCAGGTCCGCTGACTCAGACCCCTGCCCCCCGTTTTGCAGGACCCGACCCGCTTAGCGCGAACAAAGGCTGGGACCGGGTAATCCAGCGCCGCGAACCCGAGAAAGCCCTAGGCCCGGAAGGCCGGCCCGCCCATCCCCCACCAGCCTCCCCCTCCCGGGGCCGCGCCGCGCGGCCGGGCGCTGTCCATGGTGCCCGCGCCGCCGGGCCTCACCGCTTGTAGTCGGAGGAGAAGATGCCGCCGCTCGCGGGGTCGTGGCCGTACTCAGGCTCCCCGGGGCCGGCAGAGCCGCCCTTGTCTTCGCTGTAGGCGGGCGCGGCCGACATGGGGCCGGCGCGGGGGCCGCGGACGGGCGGGGGCCGTGGACCGGGCGAGGCCGTGGACCGGGGCGCTGGCGCGGGCTCGGCTCGGCGGCACCGCGGCGCGGGGCGGAGGCTGCGCGCGGATTTATCAATCAGGGCCGCGCCGAGGCTCTTAAAGGCGCCGGCCGGCGGGGCGTGTCCGCGGGGGGCGTCGGGGGCGGCGCGGCAGGGCCGGCCCCGCCCCGCCCTCGGAAATCCCCCTTCTTGGGACGGCTCCGCCCTGTGAAAGGACCCGGCGCGCCCGCCTGCCGCCCTGGTGACGGGACGGCCTTCCGCGGGTGCAGCACACCTGCCCGCCTCGACCGCCCGGCCTCGGCGCAACGACCCCCAGGGGCGCCGCTCGCGCCTGTGCGCAGAGGGGCTGTGTGCGCAGGCTGGGGGCCTGGGGCGGGAGGGGTCCCCGCGCCGAAGACGGCCTCAGAGATGCAAGGACGCGCTCTTTCCTGCACCACCTTGCTTACAAAATCTAGTTTTCCGGTGGGAAGCCGAGAGGCCTCCTGGAGTTGGTGGCATTTAAGGAAGGGAGGGGGCTGTCCGGGAGCGCCGAGGAGTCCTCAGAGCTGTGGCCCCCAGCCTCCGGGCTGCGGACCGACGCTGGTCCGTGGCCTGTCGGGAACCGGCTGCACAGCAGGAGGTGAGCGGCAGGCGAGCGAAGCTGCGTCGCTGGCATCGCCGCCCGACCGAGCTCCGCCTCCTGTCAGATCAGCGACGGCATTAGATTCTCACAGGAGCGCGGACCCCACTGTAAACTGCACATTGGAGGGATCTGGGTTGTGGCTCCTTATGAGAATCTAACGCCTGAGGATCCGAGGTGGAGCCGAGGCGGTGATGCTAGTGCTGGGGAGCGGCTGCGAATACAGATTGTCATTAGCAGAGAGGTTTGACTGCACAATAAACGTAATTGCGCTTGAATCATCCTGAAACCATCCCCCACCCCATCCATGGAAAAATTGTCTTCCATGAAACCTGTCCTGGGTGCCAAAAAGGTTGGGGACCGCTGCCTTAGAGGCTTAGAGAGATGGAGGGCAGGATAGCGAGGGCCGTGAACATCTAATTAAACTTTGGGAAACAGTGTAATGAATCTTTCCGAACCCCCCTTGTCTATGCCTAATTCAGGGTCATGTCCACGTTCACCAACACCTAGGAAGGAAGACAAAGGGCCTCCTGTGACCACCAGAACTCCTGGGTCATATGAGGCCTCCAGTTCAGCTCCCACAGCCTGGGGTACCCCAAGGCCCAAGGAAGGATGGGAAAGTAGTGAACCGGGCTAGGGGAAGAGGTGGGATCTAGTTGGGCCCGAGTTTGGGGAATCAAGTTGGGTAGCTGGAGTCTCCTAGCGGGGCCTGAGGAGTGGAAGGGTCCGTAAGGCCTCAGTGTTGATCTGTAGACTGGGATGCCAAAGCCTACATGGCTAGAATTAGTGGGCCTGGGTAGGAATGGGCGGGGCCTAAAAAGGTGGAGCTTGGCTCAGCCGAAGGGTCTACCTGGGGAATGAGAACCGGGCTTGACCGGGCAGAGGAGAGGGCGGAACCCAGGTTTAGAGTTTGGTAGGCTGTAGTAAGTAGCCTGAGGCCTTCCTGGCTTGGGGCCAAAAGGTTTTCAGAGGGGTGAAACTCAACCAGTGGCAGGTCTACTTGGTTCCGGTGGCTTTGGGCCTGCCAGAGTACAGCCGATCTTGAGTTTGGAGGAACGTGGCCTGTGTGGGGAGTGGAGGGCCTGGATTTTGCAGGAGCACGTTGGCAAGGCGTGCTGGTTAGTGGGCTCCAGAGGTGGGTGGGGTCCTGCGTGGGTAGCTGGGCCAGCTCGCCGAGCTGCTGGACCTGTCCTCCATTTGCAGGGAGTGCAGGCCGGGGGCTGGCCGAGCAGGCGCAGTGCAGACTGCACACAGTCACTGCGCGTGGGGCGATAGGGTGGTGGGTGCACGTCCATGGCTTTGCGCACGCGGTGCTCCAGCGCCACGCGGTCAACGCCACCTTGTCTGCGCTGCAAGCGCCAGAGCCCACGGTGGGAGCGCAGCAGGGGCACCGCCCCTGCTTGGATACAGTGTCATCCCAGGAGCCTGGAAACGTGTGTGCAGCCCCTGGCCACCTGGATTCTTTCTTGTGGGGCTCGCCAGATGGGTGCAGATCAGAGCCAGGCTTATGTACTATACCCGGGATCCTGCGCCCTCATTTCCTAGCCCTGAGCGCCCCAAAGCCCCTATCTTCAGAGACCTGCACCCCCAGCCCTGGACCACAGTCTTCATCCCAATATGCAGCCCATTGGTGGGGAGTGGCTTGGCTGGGCAGCCTCTCTTCACAGACTTGGGCCTGTGTTTCCATTGGAGGCACCCACCCTCAATGTGGATGACTTCTCCATGGCTACAGTATACGCCCACGTGGGCCCCGCGCCCGCGTCCTTTGGGAGACATCAGCCTGAACAGGAAGAGATTTCCTGGCTCAGGTTCCGTGCCCTCCAACTCCACAACCTCGAAGTGACCCAGGAAACCCTCAGAGAGGAAGAACTTAACGGCACTGACTGCCCCAGTCAGGGCCTGGGAGGAGAAAGCCACCAAACCGCTGGGCATTTGCACAGGCGGGCTGGGGTCCTTCTACTGCTCATAGGGTCAGATGGTCAACCGAGGGCTCAGGGAGACCTGGCTTGGGGCTGAGCTCAAGGTGGAATGGCTTCACTGCCACACACTTGCCTCCTGTGCTTAAAAGGGACTCCAGAGACCTGGACACCCCAGATACATCCTGCCCTGAGACAGCCCTGAACACCACTCAGTTTCCAGCAATTGGTACTTCCTCCCCATCCAACTTTGTCTTCTCATCTCAAATTCCAGCCCTCCACTCTCTTTCCCTCTCCCTGCTTAGATCCCCTTCCTCAGCCATCTCCCATCTTGCCAATCCTGCTAAAGGCAACACCAGGACTGGGTGTCAGCTGATACCTGGGTTGAGCAGAAAACCTGAAGAAAGGGGGAAACCTGGGTCGGAGCTGAACCCAGAACAGGCATCTCCTCTCAAGTCTGGGTGGAGAAAGGCCTCTCCAACAACCTCAGTGGCAAATATTTGTTGAGCTCATTTGATCCTTACTACAATTGCAAGATGGGTACAGTATGCCCATTTTCAGGATAAAGAAACTGAGCTTCGCAGAGGTTATACACCACTGGAGTACACACAGCTCATGTATGCCTGCTTGACTGTGTCCTGTGCCCTTTGTACTAAACATCAGTCACCTGTCTTACCTCTTTTCCTTTATAAGAAAGTGAGAAATCCATTTAATTCAGGCTTCTCCTCTCTGCTGGGCACAGAAGGCTTTTGGGACTTGGGAGGATGGCCCCATTGCCTGGGAAAGGGGGTAAAGGCAGGGCCTGTGGGCGCCGGGCTTTCCGAGGCTGGTGGAGGAACTAGGAACAGGAAGTGATCCCCCTCCCCAGGTCTCTGGGCATCTTTGTTGGAAAGGAGAAGGGTTGGCTTTAACAGATGTGACTTGGATAGGAAGGACCCGTATACCAGTGAGGAGCAGGGCTGCCCAAATCCACAGTGCAGAATGCCAGCCGTTTTTTTTTTTTTTTTTTTTTGAGACTGAGTCTCACTCTTTTGCCCAGGCTAGAGTACCGTGGCATCATCCTCGCTCACAGCAACCTCAGACTCCGGGCTCAAGCGATCCTTCTGCCTCAGCCTCCCGAGTAGCTGGGACTACAGGCATGTGCCACCATGCCCGGCTAATTTTTTCTGTATAAGAATGCCAGCCGTTTTGTGGCTCACTTGTCTTTGCCATCCCCGACCCTTCCTTTCCCTCCTGGCCCCAGTCCATAGTAGCCTCTGCTTATTGCTCCGTGAGTCATTTTCTCAGACTGGGAGCTGTGGAAGACCCAGGTGACCAACTCATCCCAGCCTGCCTGCGACTTTCCGTTGTTCTAAAACTGAAAATCTCTCATCCAGGAACCCAAGGGAACCAGGACAGTTGGTTGCCCCAGGCTCCGGCCTCCCCATTTCCGTCTCCCTCTGTCTCAGAAGGCCGCAGGGAGGACCCAGTCATGTGAACGTCCTTTAGCTATCATTCATGCCCTCCTACCATCCACCAGGTAAGGAGGGCACCTTGGGTCCTCCACCCCCATACCCACTGGGCCAAGCAGAGGTTACAGCTGTGGAAGAGGGCGGACTGTTCTGTCCCCCGCTGAGGCAGCAGGCACCCCGCCTGGGGAGAAGACAAGATGAGCTGAGGTCTCTCCAGTTACCTGGGACTTGAAGCTCATCTAAGGAAATAAACAAACCCAGCTGTCACCACCTGGCCACCGAGGAGGTGAGGATGGAGGCCATTCTACCTCTCTCCTGTCTCCCTCAGGCTCCACACTCTGCCTGCAGGGCTGTTTGTATGTCAGCACGTGGTTGTGCATTTGGTGCGCCCATGAGTCTGCACTAGGATGCTGGACACGGGACTGGGAGACCTTAGCCCTGTCTGTGCCACCTCTCTATATGGGACATCAAATAAGCCATTTCCTCTCTCTAGGCCTCAACTTCCTCATCTGTGAGCTAGGGACAATAAGCTAGGGGGTGGCTGGGAATCACAGGACCATTGTGAGGCTCTGGGAGCTCGCTGTGGGCTGGATAAGGCCAGAGGAACGACACTGTTATCGACTATACAATTTACAATATTCTCTCCCACTCTGTGGATTATCTTTTCACTGTCTTTGATAGTGTCCATTAATACACAAAAGTTTTCCATTTTGAAGTAGTCCGATTCATCTTTTTTTTTTTTTTTTTTGGTTGCTTGTGCGTTTGATGTCATTCTTAAGAAACTATTGTCTAATCCAAGATCACACCTATGTTTTCTTCCAAAAGTTTCTAGTTTTAACTCTTACATTTAGGCTTGTGATCCATTTTGGGTTAATTTTTGTATATGGGGTAAGGTAGGGATCCAATTTCATTCTTTTGCATGTAGATATCCAGTTATCCCAGCACCATTTGTAGAAATAGTCTTTTCCACACTGAATGATCTTGGGACTCTTGTTAAAAATCAATTGCCTGTAGTCCCAGCTATTGGCAGGCTGAGGCAGGAGGATTGCTTGAGCCCAGGAGATTGAGGTTGCAGTGAGCTATGATGATGCCACTGCACTCTAGCCCAGGCAATGGAGTGGGACCCTGTCTAAAAAAAAAAAAAACAATCAATTGACCATAAATGTATGGGTTTATTTCTGGACTTTCAATTCTGTTCTGTTCAATTGATCTCTATGTCTTTACTTATGTTAGTACCATGCTGTCTTGATTATTGTAGATTTATAGTAGGTTTGAAATTGGGAAATGTGAATTCTTCAACTTTGCTATTCTTTTTCAAGATTATTTCAGCCATTTAGGGTCCCTTACAATTACATATGAATTTTTAGGACCAGCTTGTCCATTAACGTAAAAAGAAAAAGAAATGGCTAGAATTTTGATATAGATTGTGTTGAATATATAGATCAATTTGGGAAGCATTGCCATCTTAATATAAGTCTTCCAATCCAAGAGCACAGTATGTCTCTGCATTTATTTAAGTTTCCTTTAATTTATTTCAACAATGTTTTATAGTTTTCAGTATACAAGTCTTACAGTTTTCTGTATAAAATGATTCCTAAGTATTGTTTTTGATAGTATTATAAATTGAATTGTTTTTGAATTTCATTTTCAGATCGTTCATTGTTAGTTTAAAAATACAACTAATTTTTGTGTATTCATCTTATATCTGACAATCCTGCTGAACTTGTCTACTAGCTCTATTAGCTGTGTGTGTGTGTATGTGTGCGTGCGTGTGTGTGTGTGTCTGTGCATTATTTAGGGTTTTCTACATATAAGATCTAGTCATCTCCAAATAGAGACAGTTTTACTACTGCCTTTCCAATTTGGATGCTGTTTATTTTTCTCGCTAAATGTTCTGACTAGAATCTCCCGTACAGTGTTGAATAGGGGTGCCAAGAGAAGATTGTTCCTGATCGTAGAGGGAAAACTTTAGTCCTTCGCTATTAAGTATGATGTTAGCTGGAGGTTTTGTGTGTGTGTGTGCTAAAACATACAAAACATTAAATGTGCCATTTTTAACTATTTCTAAGTCTACATTTCAGTGGCATTAAGTGCATTTACATTGTCACACAACCATCACCACTATCCTTCTCCAGGTTTTTTTCATTGTCCCAAGCCAAAATAACTAGCAATCCTGTCACAGTCTCTGTCTCTTTTTAGGAGGCCATTGTAACAACGTAAAAGGACAGTACAAGAAAAAAACCCTACAGGCCAATATTTCTTAAGAACATAGATAAAAAAAACTATCTTCTAAAATATTAACAAACTGAATCTAGAAATGTATTAAAAATCATGATCAATTTTGAGAGCTTACCCTCAAAATTCAAGCATGGGTTAACATTAGAAAATTTATTAGTAGAAATCACTGCATTACCAAAGAATAAATGCCATATATTACATCTTATTAATATTAATTACACAAAAACATTAGTCATAGTTTACCATCTGTTCTTGATAAAGGCTCTTAGCAAACCAGGAATGGAAGAGAATTTAATAAAGGTTATCGTGGCAAACATATTTAATAGTAAAATGTTAGATCTTCTTTTATGGGTTGAATCGTGTCCCACAGAAAATCAGAAGTTGAAGTCCTAACCAGTATGTCAGAATGTGACCTTATTTAGAGATATGGATGTTGAAGATATAATTAGTTAAGCTAATATGAGGTCATTAGGGTGAGTCCTAATCCAATATAACTATTATTCTTAGAAAAGGGGAAATTTGGACATAGACACACACACACACACACACACACACACACACACACACACACACACACAATGCCAGGTGAATGTAAAGGCAGAGATTGGGGTGATGCATCTACAAGCCAGAATAGCTGGCTTGAGTTTCATCTGCTGCTCTGAGTTTTATTTCCCTAAGGCAGATCATTCTCTTTAGGGAACACTTACTCCTCTGTTCTTAGTTTTCAATTTAGTTTTAGTTTAGTGACTGGGGCAGCTAGTCATTTTACATGTAGGATTGGGGTGGGGAGAGCTACAGCATTAACCCTATAGCCACGAAGGGGTTCTATAGATTGTCTTTCAGCTACCCCCTTTGATATCAGCCCTATTTCCACTCTCTGTTTTTGTTGACTCAATCTGGAGCCTCTTGAAGGCACTCTTGGCAAGAAAGACTCCACATTTGCTAAGTTCTCATCTTTACAAGCTCCAGCTTGTAGCTTTCTTTGTTCCCACCTCACTGCTGCTGTGGGAAAAACAATGAGCCCAGGATCCAGTTAAGAATCCCAGTGCACATCTCAGGCAGCAGGGAAGAGGGTACCTCAGGGAGGACTCTGATCAACAGTCTCCACAGTAGGTTAATTTTTATGTTGAGGTTATTGATAGTCTATGTTAAAAATCATCCAACTCCCTCCCTGTGTTATAAGTGAGCGTCATCTACTTACCCAAAGTTCCAGGTAGATTTTCCTTCCAGAGGAAAATGACTTACTTAAAATGTTTGAATATTCCAAATCTCTTCTCTCTTCTGGTTATATTTTTAAGTTAATTCATTTATAGTCTAGAATTTTCATGCTTCTCTTTCCAAATTGGTTAGCTCAAATCAATTTCTCAAAATAAAATCCCCTCTAAATATTGCAAACTTTGAGCTTCTTGACCTAAAAATGCTGAAGGCTGGACTTCACACTTCAGCAGACAAACCATTAAATACCTCTGGAGTGGGGAATCTTTTCATGTTGGAAGGCTGTGTTAATTTAGCTGTAATCAAATAAGACCCCAATCAAGAAACTTCAATTAGCTATAATTAAAAATCTACATTATTTTGTAAAACTCTAACAACTATGTACTTAGTAATTTCAAAAAATTAAAACTATTTGTTAATTTTAAAGTTAACTAACCTTTTAACGACTTTGTGTCTGCTTTTTATCGGATAGCATTTGAATATTGCAGCATGGAGGTCCACAGTTTCAGTTGATCCTCTAGATGGTATCAGTCATTTGTGACCTTAAGGATGTCTTGATTTGGGTTAGGCAGGAGAATGTAGATTCACGGCAGTAAGTGGTTGAAAAGCAAGAAAGCATTTTTCTGGCATGTTGCTGAAGGCGTGGGTATTCCACTGCATTTTTCCATATTTCAATTGGATCTTTCTTAGCATCAAATGACTTTAAAATGTCGCCTACTGAGAGCTCAATCAATTCCATCTGCAGTTCCTTAGATGCCTTGATGATATCGACTAAATGAGGCTGAAATGCTAATTTGAGTGTGGTGTCATTCTCAAAGTCAGTGACCCTTTCATTGTATTCTCCAATTAATAGATCTGTAACAGCTGTGTATTCTTCAAATGATCCACACATATCATCCTGCTCATCAATGACCTTTGCTAACTAGGGAAAATATTCATCCAAAATTTCCTTTTGAAGAAGTGTTTTCAAAAATATATAGCTTTTTTCAAAATGCTTGGATTTTTTGACCACATATCATATATAGACTTAGTTTTACCCTGCAAAGAAATATTCAAGTTGTTTTTATTTTACATGATACCACACAGAAATGATACATTCCTATAGAAACCTTCTTTCAATAATTCACATTGCTGATTCTGCTCTTCATAAAATTTAACTATCCGTTCTTGCAGAGATAAAACTTTGGCTAACACCTGTTTCTGCGATAGCCAAAGTACTTTAGAACAATATGGCAAATCCACACTGAATATCTCATCCTTCAACTTTGGTATGTTACAAAACTGACAATGCTATGTATAGTTTTTGCAAAATGTCACTTAAAATAGTGGCTTTAGCACAGAGATTTTGCTGAAGCAAGATACAATGAAAACAACTGAGAGCATCTGGATCTGTTAATACTTTTCTTTATCTGTGCAATAAATGCTTCATGTTTTCTTGTCATGGAAGGTGTGCCTTCTATATATACACTCACTAAATTTACCAAATTCAGGCCAACTTCACGACATTTGTCTTGAAAGTTGTTGAAGATATTATTCCCCATGTTCTGTTCACAAGAATGCCAAAAGCAAGTAACTCTTTTTTTTTTTTTTTTTTTTTGAGACAGAGTCTCACTGTGTTGCCCGGGCTAGAGTGCCATGGCGTCATCCTAGCTCACAGCAACCTCGAACTCCTGGGCTCAAGTGATCCTCCTGCCTCAGCCTCCCGAGTAACTGGGACTACAGGCACACACCACCATGCCCAGTTAATTTTTTCTACATATTTTTTTAGTTGTCCAATTAATTTCTTTCTAATTTTAGTAGAGACGGGGTCTCGCTCTTGCTCAGGCTGGTTTCAAACTCCTGAGCTCAAACAATCCGTCCGCCTCGGCCTCCCAGAGAGCTAGGATTACAGGCGTGAGCCACCGCTCCCGGCCAGAAAGTAACTCTTCATAGCAAAGAAAATCTTCTGTTATGACCCAAATGAAGTACAAAACCTGCACTGAGTCAGTAGTATCAGTTGATTCACCCAAAGCAATTGAATAATGTAATGTATAATTTCCTTTTGACGTATTGCATGAAGTTGTTAAGTTCAAGGTTAATTCATACTGCTGATCAGTTATGGTTCTCCTTGAAAGAGGCAGCTGCTTGTACTTTGAAATGTTATTGGGTTTTAAGCATCCCACAACTTTGACAATGCATTCTTTCACAATTTCTACATCACTGAATGGTTTCCCTTTTTTTCCTGAGTATATAAGCTACTTTATAAGTTGATTCAGTGGCATTATTTCCAGGTCTTATTGCTGCTTGAAAGAATTGTCTTTGCTGCTTTTGGTTTTCATCTTTTAATTTCTGCAATACAAGCTTTCATGCCTCTCCCTCTAATTTAAAATACTTGTGGTCTTTATGAGTGTTATTATATAATACTGATGAGCACTAAATTTCTTTAAGGTGGATATTACAGTATTACAAAGCAAGCAAATAATCTTATCTTTAGCAGAAACAAGACAATATTGCAATTGCCAATCCTCAATTAAAAAATCTGTTTTCTTCCTTCAGCGTTCTCTTGGTCTTCTTTGATATAATGGTCTGTTAAGCAGACAGAATCAAAAAATACTGTTGAGCTGTGCAACTATTCACAAATTCCACTTCAAACAGAAACACAGTGCATCATTGCCAAAAGTTGGTAACAGACTGGTGTACTCGACCCCCATAAACTCTCACCAACCGGCCTCATACAGTAGTGGGGCCACTCAGGTGGGGGAAGTTAGAACTAACTCATGAGCATAGCAGCCATCAGTTTAGCCCTTATGGCTTACTAATGTTCTAATTGTGCCGGTCAGTCTGGGAGGATTATTTCCTTGAAACTTATTTTGCTCTTTGGTATTTTAAATATGTCCCATTTTAAAAGTAAAATAAAAATATAAAAGATGAACAAAAATGTATTAATAAAAATAAAAGGATCTGTTCTGTAGAATTTAGATTCAGTCAAAAAGCAGCACTTAAGGCCGGGCGCAGTGGCTCATGCCTGTAATCCTAGCTTTCTGGGAGGCCGAGGCGGGCAGATTGTTTGAGCTCAGGAGTTCGAAACCAGCCTGAGCAAGAGTGAGACCCCCGTCTCTACTAAAAATAGAAAGAAATTGATTGGACAACTAAAAATATATAGAAAAATTAGCCGGGCATGGTGGCGCATGCCTGTAGTCCCAGCTACTCGGGAGGCTGAGACAGAAGGATCGCTTGAGCCCAGGAGTTTGAGGTTGCTGTGAGCTAGGCTGACGCCATGGCACTCACTCTAACCCGGGCAAAAGAGTGAGACTCTGTCTCAAAAAAAAGAAAAGAAAAAAAAAAGCGGCACTTAAGGACCTAGAAGGCCACATGTGGCCTTAAGGACACAGGTTCCCCATCCCCGAACTACCTTCTCTGTTGGGCACTGGTTTGATTGGTCAACCTAGTATTCACTGGCCGCACATATATCATGCAGCATAACTTCCCTGTCAGAGATAATGGGGTTCTACAGAATATTATATGGATATTATAAATGAATAGCAATATTGAAATAAGCTTTTGAAATCCTGTTGAATGAACAAACAAGTGTATAAAATTGTTCATATGTAAAATAAACAGATGAACCTTAAAGTAGTTGGTATTAATTTAATGGCATTGTGGATAGGAAAATTTTAATTCCTTTTATAATATTTTAATGCTGATTTAGTAACAAAGGAGTATTTCTACACAAAAAGAAAACTCTAGAAAACAGTAAGCCTTCTTGGGAAGATAAGAAAAATTTGCATTAAAATTATTATAATGAAGATAAAAGATTTACTCAGAGCTCCACTAGAGAAATGAATCATTTATTACTGAATAGGTACACATTTGAACTTTCTCATCCATTAAGTGAATCCCTATATAATAATAGTAAATACCATCTAGAAGGAAAGCTGCAGAACACATAGTCCAGCTCCTGGGTTTTACAGTCAGATGACTTAGCCTCATATAGCAACCTCATTCCATAATCTTCCACAAAATTAGCAACAAAATCAGGCATGTCAAGTTTTTGTTGCTTGGGAGAATGGCTGCCAGAGAAACACTCTAGAGGTTAAACATGGATAGATGCAGAAAAAGCATCAATCGATCACTGTGTACCCCTTACTTTCACCTACATTCCTAACCCGTCTCTCACGGCCTGTCATCATTACTCCCCTTTTATTTCTCACTTAAGACTCTTAGGCCACATGCTGAATGACAATAAAAAGATTGTATATCTTAGCTCATACTGCTGTAGCAAAATACCATATACTGGGTGGCTTAAACAACAAACATTTGTTTCTCACAGTTCTGGAGGCTGGGAAGTTGGAGATCAAGGTGCTGGCAGATTTGGTTCCTGGGGAGGGTCCTCTTCTGGGCTTGCTGAAGGCTGCCTTCTTGCTGTGTCCTCACAGGGCAGGGAGAGAGAGAAGCTAGCTCTCTGGTGTCTCCTCTTTCAAAGGCACTAAAAGTATTGTAAGGGCCCCACCTTATGACCTCATCTAAACCTAATTACCTCCCAAAGGTTCCATTTTCAAATACCACCACACTGGGGGTTAGGGCTTCAACATATGAACTGGGGAGAGGGAGCACAATTCAATTCATAGCATTGTATCTACTCAACAGTTTCTCTTCTTAGAATAGTAGTAATAAACACAATTTGAGAGCTTGCTATGTGCTAGCATTGTGTTCACTTAGACCTCATTATATTGTAGCCGAGGGAACTGAGTCTAGTTCACTCACTAGACTAAGGTTACAATCAGTAAGTTGTTGTAGAACTAGGATTCGAGCCCAGACAGTCTGACTATAAATCTCAAACTCCTAATTCCCACCCTATACTGCCTCAACCAGAGGAAAAATCATTTTGAAATCTGATGAACTGAGTTCAGGAATTCGTTGTTTTAATTGTTATACTTTTATGGACTGGGTAGAGAAGGGCTCCAAATATTAAAGCGATTCTTTTGATAACTACTCATGAAAAAAATCAACCAGACAGACAAGAAATGTTTACAATAGAAAGCTAAAAACAAACAAAACTTTGGAAACCATAAAAAGCCAGTTTGAAAGGAGTAACTCCTTGAGTGTCAACCACATGAGACATGCCTCCTAGGAAGCAATCAGAAGTGATGACCTGTCAAATTAGCTTAGAAGGAAAAAAAAGGTTCCAGTGAGGGTCTAGGGAAGCGGCACTGTCAAACCCTGCTGGTGAATGTGTATTTATATGTATGTAAACCTTCAAAAAATTTATTCTCTTGACCAAATAATTTAAACTTGGGTACTAATTCTAAGAGAGTCAAGATGTATGCAAAATTTTGTGTACAAGAGTAGTCATTATATTGCTTCAAAAATAGATTGTATATGTTCTGCTTATTAAAAACATGCTAATTGTAAAAGTTCAGAAGACAGAGATTTCTATAGAAATAAAAACAAAGAACTTAGGATATTATCTCTCAAATCTAACCATTGTTATAATTGGATTCCTTTCCCTCCTCAGTCATGTGTATATATCTAATTTATATTTTTATAACTCATTGTTTTGTAACGTGTTTTTTAAACATACTTCTCTTACCTAGTTATTAATGCCCAAAATACATATTTATATCATTTTTAATGAATGCCTAGCATTCTACTGTATGAATAGACCATAATTTAACCAGTGAACTCTTTTATTTTTTGAAACAGAGTCTTGTTCTGTTGCCCCAGCTAGAGCGCAGTGGCATCATCACTGCTCAGTGCAACCTCAAACCTCTGGGCTCAAGAGATCCTCCTGCCTCAGACCCCTGAGTAGCTGGGACTACAGGTGCACACCACCATGCCTGGCTAATTTTTCTATTTTTTGTAGAAACGGGGTCTTGCTCTTACTCAGGCTGGTCTTAAACTCTTAACTTCTAGCGATCCTCCTGCCTGCCTCCTCCCGTCCTAGCAGGCCCTGAGGCAACCCCTCAGAGGCGGCATCAACCTACGGACTCTTCCGAGCCTGCGCGCCGCGCCTTGGCGCGCCTCGTTACGTCACGCTGTTGCGTGGGGGCGGGACTTCCTCCCCACGCCCAGGAAACCGGAAGGGCTCTTTTCCGCCGGAAGGATAGAGGCCTTGGGAAGAGGATCAGACACCGAAGGTTGGCTCGCGTCTGTCGCGTAGAGTAAGGCTTGTCTCTGACCACCCTGCGCGGCGGGTGACAGCAGCGTCCTTGTAGGCAGGCTGGCGTGTCGGGTTTCAGAGGATGCGGCCGGGAACAGGGGTAAAAGCGAAAGGTTGGTGTATCTATCGCGGGGTCAGCGCCACCTGCAACCTGGGCCTTATTCCTGGTTCACTGTGCTTAGTTTTCTCGACCTCGTTTGAAAAGCGAGTTTGGTAGCCTCCGGAGCTTCGCTGGGTATAAATGTGGAAGGGACAAATACACACTCAACAGAGAGTAAAGTCGAAGAAAAGGAATTACAATTTTCATATAGGTGATGCTATCCTGTGTCGCTTAAGCCTTTAGGCCTGTGCAGACCCAGACATTCTGAATCGGTGATTCCTGCTTGAGGCAGCAGCACTTTATTGCATTAATTTTAAAACACACACGGAGTTGGTCATTTTTAAGCTTCCTGAAACTGCCAGCAAAATCATTTGGTGTCAGAGGTGGAAAAAGCCATCTTGGTCATCTGCCTAGTTTCAGCTTAAACTGAAGCATAGTGAGAGAAGAGAGGCTCAAAGTCACACAGCTTATTTAGTGACAGAGCGGGGACTAAAAGCGCCATTTCTTCGTTTCCAACCTGGAATTCTTTCCTCTATCCCATACTGTCTCTTTGGATTGTGAAACAATTTGTCGTTTGGGGACAGGAGGTGAGGTGGAGTGAAGTGGGTGGTGACAGACGTTTAGATACAGTATGAATCCATCAAAGACAAAGTCAGTATGTGTCAGGAGTTAGAACTGTCAGTCATCTACATTTTCCATACTCTATACCTGGAGATGAGTCTGTCATGTCGCTTCTGTCATTTCCCATTCAGCATCACATATGTAGTAGCAACATGAAGATGGAACTTTCATTACCTGTTACATACCTTTACACAGAAAGGCTTGGGGTTCATTAAACAAGATATGTGCTCACCCTAGAAGACTTTGGTCTGATTGCTTACCTGAGCTCTCAGTATGATTATATGCTGTATTAACTCCAAAGTTATTCAAACTCCAAGTTTATCCAAAACTATATGACTCAAACACCACCTCTAAAGAACTTGTAAGTTGCCCACAAGTCCAGGCGAGATGCTGTAGAGTGCACTACAGTCAAGCCTGAGCTGTCTTAAGTAATAATACATTTGGTGCTTGTGCTTTTTAGATGCATTGTGCATTGCTGCTATCATCTTTCTCATGTCATGAAATGGACATGTGTTGTCGGAAAGTGGCAAGCCTGTGAAGAACGTAAGTGACCCTAAGAGGTCCAGAAAACAATTCGTACATTAGCAAATATTGAAAAACTGTTAGCAATCACATGGGGGAAATCTTAAGACTGATCAACTAGATGTTGTAGGGGAGCCATGAATATGTACACGATTTTCAAACTTTTTGGTCTCAAGACTCCCTTTAAAATTTTTGAGAGGCTGGGAGCAGTGGTTCATGCCTGTAATACCAACACTTTGGGAGGCTGAGGCAGGAGGGTTGCCTGAGGCCAGGAGTTTGAGACCAGGCTGGGCAACATATTGAGACCTCATCTCTACAAAAAATAAGAAAAATTAGCCGGCTGTGGTGGTGTGCACCTGTAATCCTAGCTGCTCAGGAGGCTGAGGCAAGAGGATCACTTGAGTCCCCAGGAGTTCTAGGCTGCAGTGAGCTATGATTGTGCCACTGCACTCCAGCCTGGGTGAGTAAAAAGAAAATTGAGGACTCCAAAGAGCTTTTGTTTATGTGGGTTATTTATAAAAATATTTATGGTACTAAAAATTAAAAACTGAGAAATGTTTTTAAACACATGAATCCACAAGCACACACTCCATTAGTTGTCATAGTGATGAATGTCCTCTGGTTAAACTCCATTGTGTTCACTCATGGTTTGAGAGGGAAAAGGGCAAATAATGTCTTAATATTATTATGAAGATAGTATTGTCCTCACTATATCCTGAAAGGCTCTCAGCGGTCCCCACAGGGACCACATTTTGAGAACAATTGTTCTGTGCAAATGTTTTAAAGAAATTTTAGATTATGTAGACAAATGGTTGCTGTTGCAAGGGATCATAACACGAGAAGTGTCACTTTAGAAATGCAATAACAAGCACAGTCTTGTATTTCCAGGAGCTGTAATAATTCCAGGCACAGGGAACACAAACAGATGTCCATTTTGTGGTGTTTTCATCCAATTGCATTTCTTTTTCTTAAGAGATAAGGCCTCTCTTGTCCATGCTGCAGTGTAGTGGTGAAATCATATGTCACAAGAACCTCAAACTCCTGGGCTCAAGCGATCCTCCCACCTTGGCCTCTCAAAGTGCTGGGATTACAGGCGTGAGCCACCGTGTCTGGCCCCGTTGCTTTTTTATACAGTTTCAGACAGGACAACTAGAGAATCAAGGGCTAAGATGAGAAGACTCTACCAGTTCATTGGATTTGAACATGCACAAGCCACAGTCTGTTTTACTCACTCCCTTGGCCAATTAAATCACCTTTCCCTACCAGAAACCTCAGCGTGTTACAGCATCCAGCTTCCATCTCCTTTCTCTCTCTTCCAGACTCATGACTTTTCAGTGGGTAAGTTCCCACTACTGAGTTATACTTGATACATAAATAGGTAAATAGTGTTTTAAATGCCTTAATTTTATGTAGAAATCCTCAGTAGACAGGTAGATATGTGGTTATTTGGGAAATTGGCTTGAGATCCTTTGAAGGACTGAAAACATATATTTGTGATTTAAAATAATGGAACATGAGATCGCACTAGCTGAAAATTCTAGCCATTCTAGCCAAAGAGGGACTTTTGTTAGGTACTGGGCTACTTTAATTGTTGCTTTCTATTACATGTGAGGGAGTCTCTCCCATAAAATGATTTTTATGGACACTTGACATTTGAGAAGGAATCACTTGTGATCTGTATAAGCCCCTGAGTTTGTCATTACCTTTATAGCATATAATTTTCTCCATAAAGTTTTAGATTCTAAAACTAGCAGACAGCAACATAGTCATGTTGTACTATAAATATAAGATTGACAGTTAAGCTTACTCAGTGGCCAAGGGGCAGCTTCCACTCACCAGCCTCCAGGGTATGTGAACCAAATTTATAATTCAGAATGTTTAAAATACACGTTGTAGATCTTTGTGCTCTCTTAAGATTGGTCAAAGCAATAATAAATGTTAAATGTGAGTGTCAAAGGTCTCTTGCAGCGATGGAAGGAGCATTCTAAACCACATCCTTCTTTCCCATCTCCCAGATTCTTCTGTGCTCCCTCCCAGATTAGAAGTCACCACGGAGCACTATTACTAACAGTGTCAGATCCCTCAGGTGTATTGGGAAGAAGAAAAACTGATGTTTTTGGTTTATATTTTTAATCTTCCCCTCCATCCACCAAGCACACAAAAATTTGAAAGCTGCTTTGCTTTCTAGTGAAGAGGCTTTTCCTTGGATTTAAAAAGTAATTTGATGTCTCTTTTCAGGTGTATGAGCTCCCTGAGAATACAAAGCACTTGTTTCCATGTTCTGATCATTCAGAGATTATGAAGGCACAGTGCCTGCCTTTGATTGTTCACAGTGAGGTGGAGCAGGCACAAGTCAATGTTGCAGTATGTCTACTTACGTATTCTAAAAGAGGTGAGTGTGTGGCACTTAGCTTGGGAGAGGGAAGAAATAGTGCTTAGAAGAGGTGATTTTTTGAAAAGCTGTATAGGCATTAGTTGGACAAGGAAGGGGAGGTCCATTTTGAGTACCTAGGAATTTGTGGCTGGCTTATAAATTGTAAATGGTACAAAAGACAGTACCAAGTATCCTACACCTTTCTCCAGAATACCGTCCTTATCTTTAGATAGTGCTTCTTGTTTTTTCTTCTGTCTCTCTGCCCCTCTCCCCTTAATTAGATGGATGTTCAGAAGGAAGTATGAGGGGGCAGAATAATCCTTTTACCAAGAAGTAATGTATATACCCAGTAAGTCTGTCTCTAAAAGTTATGTTCCTCCTTTGTTAAAATGCACAGCTGGGAAACCTCAATTTTGTTAGTTGAGTACGTTCCCAGTGAATGGATTATATTCCTGTCTGCAATCCAGTCTGTTTCAAGTTAATGGTGTCTTTTAAACTCCTTTCAAGGAAGAGACCCACATTTAGGCTTAGGAAAGAATGGGAGAGACAGCAAGATTAGAATCCAAGTTGAGACTACAAAAAACACTTTTATTGGCTACATCTGAGCGATTACATGTTGTTTGAATCCGCTGTAAACTGTTTAATGTGTATAATTCAAATAAATGATAGTTTAATTCCACTGATTTGAGTAAGGTGAAAATAGAGCAGAAAAACTGCTTCCATTACAGTCTGGGAAAGGGAAAGAAAAACAATCAGTGAGTTGGGATTAATTTTTTTCTGGGGCTGGCAATAGCAGAAAACAATCAGTGAAGTAGTCAGACATGATATACTTGAAAAGAACCAGCACACCTGTTCAGTAGCACTCGAAAATTTAGGGCAGTTGTTGTGCCCAGGTCATAGTCACACTATATCCAGGAGACTTCTTAGTGACAGAAAGATGCTGACCTGGGGTCTTCTTTTCCAATAACAAACTCTTATCTTGCATTTAGATTAATTAACCATTGGTTATGTGAAGCAAACATATGTAAAGAGTTCAGATCTCTTAAAGCTTGAAGTTAGAAATGATCTTTCCTTGAACATCTTGAAATGTTCAAAGACCATGTTTTAAAAGTTGGACTTAGTTATGTTCTTCTGGAGACTAAGAAAATAGAGTCCTTGAAGTCAAGGTTACTCTGCTTTTAGCCTCCTAAATGAAAAGGTAGATAGAACAGGTCTTGTTTGCAAAATAAATTCAAGACCTACTTATCTACCAACAGCAATTATATACTTCCCATTGTCTTTCTATTGAAAATAGGAATAATGAGTTTATAGATAAGAAAGGTAGAGAAAGACATAGTGAACACATGAGAATCTTACTCTACTAATTGATAGGAAGGTGACTAGAAATTAGAGAAGCTGTTTTGGTAAGTTGAGGAGAGAGGACTCTTCCTGTAGCGCAGTCTTTGTAGAGTCCAAAAAGTTTTCTAATAGCTGAACCTTTCTGCAGAGAGACCAGTATAGTCTCATTTATGGAATGCCACACCACTGTGGGCATCTGCCAGTGTATGAGTTATGTAAAGTTATGTTTTGTGTTTTTGAGACAGTGTCTCGTTTTGTTGCATGAGATTGAGGGTGGTAGTGTGATCATAGATAGCTCACAGCAACCTCAAACTTCTGGCTCAAGCCATCCTCCTGCCTTAGCCCCCCATGTAGCTGGGACTACAGGCACTCACCACCGTGCCCAGCTAATTTTTCTGTTTTTTTGTAGAGCCAAGTGTCTTGCTGTGTTGCTCAGGCTGGTCTTAAACTCCTGACCTCAAGCAGTCCTCCCACCCTGGCCTCCCAAAGTGCTAGGATTACAAGCATGAGCCACCACACTCAGCCAACATTGTGATTTTAATGCCTTTTGAAGGACTGGAAGTATTAAGAAAAAGGCCCCCCTGCCCATGCATTTGCTCTGCTTTATACTGATGACCAAGTACATGCTTCAGAAATCTTTTATTAGATATATACATGTGATTGTGTATTGTTTGAACCAGCAGGAAGTTGATTATTAAACAAACTTTTCTAAATAAAAGACAATTTTATCAGAAACCAATGTAATTTTATTTAACCAACTTTCCAATTCTATCCGATAAGGCACCTTCACTTCTAAATACCGTGTTCTGCATTGCTAAGCCCATATTAGTTTAAATCAAGATTCTGTGGTGGTTTTACTCTCTTTCCCCCTTGGTAAGGTGGGGAGGCCAGAGCTTGTGTTAATGACTTGCTGGGAATTACCAAGCGACGCAGGTAAAGCTGAGAAAAGAACAGATTTGGGTATGTTTTAACTGCCCAGTATTGGGGATTGTGCCTACAATGGGTCTAAGTTTTAAAAAATCTTTTTCTGTTTTGTTTTTTAACAGATTTATCAGCAGGTTGCAGGTGAACATGGCCTTGAGGTAAATCCTGCCCCTTGTTGAAATTTAGTTTCAGCAGATTAATCATGGTATTTTAAGGAATTAGAGTATTTCACAAAAAACAAAAGTTCTGTTTGGTTCTGTTCTAGACTTATTTTTTTTTTCTAAATAAATGAGAAAGATGTTTCAACAAAGGTTCTTTATGCTGAATAACTGTGATGCTTGGTCATCTGCCTTGTGTAAGTGGATTTTAAATGTCAAAGACAATTCTAGACAGTTTTCTTGGTCAAATAAAAATCTTACTAAGACCTTAAAAGAGTCCAGTTTTTATCCATTTATCCACATTCATGTTAACATGTGAAGTACTCCATAAGGCCTGTTAGAACCCTGAATTCAAACTCCCCTTCTGTGTGATACCCTATTTCCTATTTGGCAGGTTCTATTTCAGTAGCTGAGAACATTTTTGAGTATACACACCCATGTAATCATTTATAACTTGAACCGTTTTGTGTTTACATCTGCTGTACCTTATTTCAGGGTAGGTGACCCAGCTTGGCAGAGCAGGTGTGTGTGGGGGTGGGGTGAGTGGGTCGTGTAATGAGCTATTGTCAGGATGAGTTGTTAATTCAGGAACCTGAGCTGCTGTTTATACCAGTAGGCAGAGCTCAGTAGGAGGTGAGAAGTGTTCAGTGGGTTAGACTGTGCGTGTACTGGAAAACATGAAAGTTTTAAAGTGAAAGACTTTTTCAGTTAACACAAAACCTTAAGTGATGAGATTAGGGCATCTCTGGGTTTAGAGAGGCTTCCATGGGGCACGATACAGAATTGTCTCTGATAATTGCTTCACACATGAGTTCTCTGTTGACTCACAAGCTTTGAAAATGCTGTTTGTGCAGAGCTTACGTGGTAGCTGGAAATTGGAAGTGGAGAACCAGGAATGCAGCTGATGGAGTTGGGCATCGAGGCAGGACGCCTTAGAGCTGCTGGCTCAACACCCCTCTTCCCATCAGCACTCAGCTCTGCCCTTTGGGGGGCTGATGATTTGTTTTTAAAAAATCGTTTTGCACTTGCAATATACCATATATTCTTAGGTGCTGTGAGTTTGTCATTGAGTCTCCCAGACCTGTGCGACAAGTATTTTTCCTTTTGTTTAAAAGGAAACAGCAGCTCTGGAAGACAAGGTGACTTTTCCAGGGTCATAAGGCAAAGCAGCTACAGAGTAGGAATCAAACATAGGTCTTCCGATTTCAAATCTGGTTCTTTTTACATTGCAGGACAGTTTGTAGAATCAGTTGTAACTAATGTTTTCTATTTTGTCTCCATCTATCCCCCCTCAACACACACAACAAAGCACCACATTTACATGTGTGCTGCTTGTAGTAGTAGTGTCCCATGTTTCCCAATCTTGCCATCGAGCCACAGAGGCCCTTCTGTTCCTTCATACTGCCTCCCCTCTGGGTTTTTTCCATCTCCAGGCCGTAGATCCTTTGCTATAGTTTTGACAGAGCCCTGCCATCCTTCCCTTGGAGAGCAGTGAGAGGCCACAGCAGTGGCTGGATGAAGAAGATTCTCATTTATTCAACAAATACTTGGTGTCAACTGTTATATGTTAGCCCTTGGGGATCAAGTGGTGAACAAAACAGATACTGTCCCTGCCTTCATGGAATTAGGCCTCGCAGAGGGAATTTCAAAGCTGGAGAGCAGTGTGAGTGCCATGAAGGAGCGGAACAGGGTGTTTGTTAGTAAAGAGTAGGGGAAGGGGGGCGTCACCACGCGCGGCTCACTACTGGGCAGACGGGAGGGGAGGCAGCATCGGGAAGGGGACGTGGCATCCCTGCTTCTCTGGCAGCCTCTTACCCTCTCAAGTCTGTTCTCACTGACTCATGAAATGTCACAAGTGTACTGGCTGCTGGAGCCGGTAAGACTTCGCCCCCCTCCCCCAAGCTCTGTAGGCCTTGGAGACTCAGGAGACTTTGCACGTGCACAAGTAGACAAATACAGTCTGACAACTTGAACGACTTGAGTTCATTTAGTCTGAGCCCTCATTGTGTAGCCGGGCCTGCTAACGACTGCCCTAGCGTCGCACCGGTGCACTGGACTAGACTCAGGTCAGGTGAAATGAGAGCCAGCACACTGGTCCGCCGGTTGGTAACATGAGCCATAAACGGTGCCGGGCACGTGGTGCTTGAATGCCAAGTTCAGCCAGCTGAGGTGGGAGTGGCCACGAGAGGGGTAGGTATACAAGACAGGAAACGACATCAGAATGGTCAGAAAGTGACATGCTTTGGCATTGAAATGCCATTATATATCTTCAGAAACCCGGGCTTTTCCAAAGAAAAACAGGGATGTACAAACTGGTGAAGCTGACATTTGAATGTGTATAGATGCTGAGAAATGTCCACATTGAAAAATGACAACTTTGAATTTTCATAGTCTAACAGAATGCCAATCTTCTCTGGGGGAACTGTTATTCTTATATCTGGAGTTGTTCTGTTGTGCAGAAATTCATACTTATGCCTGAAAATCAAATGTTGATAAAAACAAAGCTTCAGAAATTCTTCAGATGGACTATGCAGAACAGTTCATATTAATTTTATTCACACTCCTATGATTTTGTTATTTTCTTGTATTAAATGACTACCAAAGTAACAGGCCATTTCCAAAACTATACTCTCTAAACCATATCTCTTTTCTAAAATTTGTCCTAAGAAACATTTTCAAACTCTGTTCTCGAGCAGCCTCTCAACCTAAGAAACTCACATACAGTATCATGAACTCATATTGCATCAAAACTAGCACTGAAATAGAACACATTTTAAAAATTTGGATTTCAAGGCTCAAGTGTGTAACTCCTTTGTAATAAAGATGTTTGAAACAGGGAACCTTGGGATCTTTCA
Organism: Propithecus coquereli; assembly: GCF_000956105.1. Lineage (NCBI taxonomy): Eukaryota > Metazoa > Chordata > Mammalia > Primates > Indriidae > Propithecus > Propithecus coquereli. Next base: position 113,281 of record NW_012150919.1, read on the forward strand.
TGTGATAAAATGGGCCTTTTGGTATAAGCTCTTCCGTGCACAAGTACTCCAGTTCTTAAACTTTCAAACTGAGCGGGGCATCCAATGAGCCTGTCGCTGATCGATGGCGCTACTACCTTTTAACCGTGCTGTGTATCCTGGGTGCTTTGAAAATGGCTGAAACCAAAACCAGCCACAGGAATCTCCTAACCCAGCTACCTGCAGACATTTGAAGAGCTCTGTGTGCCAGCATCCCGGTCCAGGCTGTGGGGATGAACACCTGGAATACGATCGGAGTGTGTCGGAGCAAGCCAGCCTGTCTCCATCTCCGTTCACCTTATCTTCTTTTCTTAACTAAGCAGCCACCAGAAGCTAGGAGTCCTTCCTTCTTCCTTCCCTCCCACCGCCAGCAGTCTAAGACTATGGAACAAAACATGAGTCTGCTGGGCGATCTTATTCTAGGATACCATACCCACATTCTCCACTCGCAGCACGCGCGCACGCACACACACACACACACACACTCATTCCTACATTTTTCCAAGGAGGATACAAGAAGCTGCTCTAGCACTTGGCCTGTTGCCTCTGCCCTTCCTTTGTCTTCTATCTCATGTTTCCAGCCTCTTCTATTTTGTCTTCTGCCCCCCACTCTTCCCACTGCTAAGTGTCCTTGATGCTCCTTCAGTTTTACTTTGCCCCTTACCTTTCTTTTTTTTGTTGTTGTTTTGTTTTGTTTTGTTTTGTTTTTTTGCGAGACAGTCTCGCTCTGTTGCTTGGGCTAGAGTACCATGGCGTCAGCCTAGCTCACAGCAACCTCAAACTCCTGGGCTCGGGCCATCCTCCTGCCTCAGCCTCCTGAGGAGCTGAGACTACAGGCACATGCCACCATGCCCTGCTAGCTTTTTTCTGTTTCTATTTTTAGTTGCCCAGCTAATTATTTCTATTTTTAGTAGAGACAGAGTCTTGCTCTTGCTCAGGCTGGTGACGAACACCTGACCTCAAGTGATCCTCCCACCTCAGCCTCCCAGAATGCTAGGATTACAGGCGTGAGCCACCGCGCCCGGCCTGCCCCTTACCTTTCTAAAGAATAGGAGACTTTGCTGTTTAGTCTTACTTCAGGCAGAATCCCCAAATAAAGTATTTGGCTCAGTACACAGTAATCCTTGCATTCCCCAAACTGGGTCTCAGGTTTAGTAGCATTCATTATAGTCTCAGTCTCTTACAGGGAAAAAGCTGGTCTTCCCACTTACACTTGGGCATGACAGATAATGTTTAAGTAACCACGTTGGAGGCTCATGGGCAGAGAACACTAGATGAAAATTAATAGGATTCATCAAGCCAAGGAGGGTGAGAGGCCCCATGTTACAAAAACGGTGTGGTTTTGGGGTTTCTTTTTTCCAATTTTTGAGGTGAAGGTTATAACCGTGGCCTTCTAAGTCTGAAAATTTTGCCCATTGCCCTGGGCTTCGAAGAATTTTTCCCCCAGCCATGTGGGGCTACACCACGTGTGGAGACCAAGTGCTTAGCAGCAGAAGCAAACTAGAATTAGCCATGACCATTAAGCCTTTTACCCACATTTGCTTAAAAAGATGGAACTGGGGCTTCAAATTAAACCATCCATGTAATAACACTGAAACGGAACATAGATGAAAAATCACTTGCTTAGCAGTTAAGAATGCAGTCATTAGAGCCAGACTTCTTGAGTTTGAATCCAAGCTCTGTTGGATAGCTTATCTAACTGCTGTGAGGCGTAGCCTTCTTATTTGTAAAGTGGGATAGTACAATTTTGAGAAGTAAATGAGATAATGCACGTAAGAGTAGAATAGTGCTCGGCACATAATGATCTCTCCATGAATTTTAGCTATTTTTACTCAAAGAAAAGCTGTTCTTTCTCTTCTCATCTGGACTTTAGGGAAAGTGGCTGGCAACAACCCCTGAAATATCTTAGAACATTTTGTAAAACATAATGTGGGCCTTAATTGTTATTAGTGAAAACCTCTCGCTCTAATCTTTCAAAAGCAAATTTTAGTCTTAGGTATCCAGATTTTACGTTACCTCGATGATGCAAATGTGTGCCTCATGCACCAGGAAAGGCAGTTTGCTCCTAGGTCCTCCTGTTTAGGGACATCTTCAAAGGCCACACCAACTGTGTAGTCCAAACACTCATCCACCTCCACTTCCCAGTAATGGCGCCCTCGGACTGGAATTAGATTTCCCAGGACAGCAACACACCTGGTTTTAGAAAGTGGAAGTGATAGGATGGCCTTGCTAATAAATTGACAGGGAAAAATAAATGATCTAACCCACAGTCTCTAAATAACAGCATGTACCTTAACTCCTGTCTTTAAGATTAATCACACCAGCTCTCTCGCTAATTGATCGCTTGTAGAGATGTTTTTATAGCAATTAAAAGGAGCTGAGCAGACAAAAGGAAAGTGTAAATTCTCCTTTGCATTCACAAGACTTCCCACAAGACCACATTCCAGAGAAGTTGATAAGCAGGTCTCCAGAAGGAGGAAAAAAAAGGAGAAACGGCTGCCAGCCCCTCCTGTTATTAGTCTGCAGCCAAGAAGGAAAAAGGCAGAACGCAGCAGTTTTACAGCTGCCTCCTGCTAATTAGTCCATAGCCACTTCTGTTACCAGCTGACAGCCATTGCTTTTTTTTTTTTTTCCCTTTCTTCTCTTTGCCCCATAAAAATCCTGAGCTGCTTCTGCTCAGGGCTGGCATTTCCCCTCTTCTCCTTTCGGGTGCTGTGCCATCTCTCCCCTCTCTCTCCTTCCCTCTCTCTCTCTTTATGAGAAAGTAAAATAAACTTTTTACTTCTTTATATCCTAATCTTTGCATTGAGAATTCTTTCTCCACTCATGTACAAATTCCCACCCTAACAGGAAGCACATGTGATTGCGGTACCCCCGGCCTTGGCCGTGCATGTGAGTGATGCCAACTGCTAATGTCAGTCAGCGGGTGATCTGTGAAGGTGGAGGGAGGTGCTTCTGGACGCCTCGTTTATAAAGCGCCCTTAGCTCACAAAGCTCAGCTGGCTGATGCTGAAGGTGAAAAGCAGATCATTGTATTGCTCGGTAATGGGAGAGGAGGGGACACGAGACCAAACCAATAGAACAGCTCTGTTTGCTCTTAAAAATGATTTGGGACTTTTTTTTGGAGACAGGGTCTCACTCTGTCACCCAGGCTGGAGTGCAGTATCGCAGGCATAGGTCACTGTAACTCTTGGGCTCAAGTGATCCTCCTGCCTCAGCCTCCCAAGTAGCTAGGACTACAGGTGTGTGGCACCATGCCCAGCTAATTAAAAAAATAAAATTCTTTCTGTAGAGACAGGGTCTCACTGTGTTGCCCAGGCTGGTCTCAAACTCCTGGGCTCCAGTGATCCTCCTGCCTCGTCTCCCAAAGTGCTGGGATTACGGGTGTCAGCCACACACCCAGCATTAGGGATTTTATGGTAATAATAAAGGTTTGGTTTACTTGTTCATAAAAAAAAAAAAAAAAAAGGATTGAAAACACAGACTACAGCACAGTCAAGGGAACCACGTGCTTGAAGTTCATGAACTGGCCTGCGCTTGCTTATGGTGCAAAATGAACATGGAGGGTCTCTGAGGTAACCCTAGTGTCCGGGATGAGCCCGGGTGGAAGACAATTCAGAGGCCAACCCAGGAAGAGCAAGACAGCAAATCCCTCACAAATCAGCAAAATCTACCTCCACGCTTGGCACTGGGAACAATTTTACTGACAAAGGTCAGAGTTACGTTTTGCTCTACGACAGCAGACTACTCAACAGAGGAAGGTTTTCATTTAAAATCAGATTACATCAGTATTTCCAAAATGAATGTTCTGCTTCCTTCAGGAGACTCCTGTGTTAACCAAAATTTATGTAGCCCCCAACATCCCTAGAAAGATTTGTTCAGCTGTCAGTAAAACTTTCTCTTTACTCTCAAAGCCCCACGTTCTGCATGCCCAGGCAAAGCTTCCGGAGGGAGGGTGCCCATTAGTTACCCCTCTGCCTCGGTCTCCTCACCCATACAATGAAGTCATCTCCACTCCAAGCTGCAGACCCACATGTCCACCTGCTGTTTCAAATTCAGAATGTCCTGGACGGAAACAGCCACATTCTCCACCCCTCTCACTTACCGAAGCTTGTGTTTGATGTTTTCTCCATTTTGGTTAATAGACTTACTAGCTACCCAGTAACCCAAGGCAGAAAATTAACACAGAAATAGCATCATGGCTACAAACTCAGCTTCGAGTTTTATTCCAGCTTCAACCCTTAATAGTATTATGCCCTTGGGCAAGTTACTTCTCTGTGCCTCGATTTTCTTATCTGTGATTGGGATTGATAACAGCATGGACCTCACAGGGTGGTTGTCAGGGTGAATGAGATAATCCATGCAAAGGACTTGAAGCACAGCCAGCCCCTGGTGAGCACTCTGTAAATACAGCAATGACATTATAGTCCCTGACTCATGCCCCGCTCTGTTGCCCTCTAAACAGCCGGCCACCTAGCCTGTTGGTTTTATGTGCTAACTGGCTTTGAATCCCCTGGCTCCTCTCATGCATCCTGCTGTGTAGTCGAGGCCTCCACAGTTCCTCATTTCCCACCTGCTTCTCCCTCCCCAGCTCACCCTGCACCACGCACTGTCTTTCTGAAATGTTAGTCTGTTCCTGCCGTTCCCCTGCTTTAAATCTTCCAATAATTCTCGCCACCTTAAGGATAAAATCCAAAGGTTTTTTTGGTACTGGACTGTATCTGTCTTTCCTGCCTCATCTTCTGCCTCTTCTGATTATGGACCCTACCCTGCAGACACGCTCAGATGAGAGCTTTCTCGCTCCCTCCATCTGTACACGCGCAAAGTACTCATCTGCCTGTTGGCCTGGAGAACTCTTATTTATCCCTCAAGACCCTGTCCCTCCAAGAAGTCTTCGTCCCTGTGGGTCCCACGATGCCTTGTCCATACGTCTACCTCATCTTTTACATGTGTGCCTTTCACATGTGCATCTTCCCCCTTGAAGATGACTCTTGGGTGGGCAGGGATTGTCCTCTTTATTTTTTTACACCCAGCACGCAGCAGTGTTTCACAGGGCAACGGTATATTGGTAACAGGGTATCAAAATGTACTCTAACTCGGCTGGACCCCATAAAGCCAAGCACAAAACAGTGGGCACTGAAAGCCCTAGTTAGAGCAGTTATTTCAAGGTGAGATGCTAGACCACCTAAGCAGAACTTGCAGATGGCCAAAAAATGGTTTTGCGACTTTTAATGCAACACCAAGAAGTTGAAGATGCTGGAGGCTTTGTCCAGAGAGCTTTCTTACAATTCACACAAAGGAAGAGTGAAGCAGCAGTGGCCTGGTCCGAGGTGTGTGTTTTCCCAGGACCAGGTGTGACCAGAACACACCATAGGAATTGTGTCCCAGTGTTTTGTTTTGTTTTGTTTTTGATGGAGACACAGTCTCGATCTGTTGCCCAGGCTAGAGTGCTGTGGCATCATCCTAGCTCACAGCAACCTCAAACTCCTGGGCTCAAGTGATCCTCCTGCCTCAGCCTCCCGAGTAGCTGGGACTACAGACATGTGCCACCACACCTGGCTAATCAGCTAATTTTTTCTATTTTTACTAGAGACAGGGTCTTGCTCTTGCTCAGGCTGGTCTCAAACCCCTGAGCTCAAGCGATCCTCCCGCCTCGGCCTCCCAGAGTGCTAGGATTCCAGGTGTGAGCCACCTTGCCTGGCCCCCAGGATTGTTTTTGAAGAGATCCTGCCCAAGAGGGCTTCCTGTGAGGGTCCAGGAGACCTCAGCGGAAGAAGGCTAGGGTTGTGGTGTTGGACGCGGAGGCTGATGGGCTGTGAAGGGCCCCGAGAGGCAGGGGGCTGCCTGGGGCCTACAGCTGCGCTCAGAGGGCTCAGCGGGGCCTACAGCAATGCCCGTGAGAAAAGTCAGCTTTAAACATTGCTTTGGTGACAGTCATGTAAGACCTTTATTGCTTCTTACTCCTCGCTACATACCCCACCCCTGGGTTGAATGAGCAGAGGAGGGAAAGGATAAAATTATTTTCCTCTAGGAGAAGAAATGAAATTTTATCTGAGGAATGCAAGTCCTCTTGATTTCAGGCCCAGGGAGACATTCAAATGAGATCACAATCACATCCTACTCCTCACTTTGAGCTATGTGTTCCTCTCTTGAAGCTGCTTGCTATCGCCACAAGCTGCTATAAATTAACCTAACGATGCCCCACTGGACACTATACCCCACATCCTATAGCTCAGCAATGTACAGCCAATCCCTAATCAGTGTTACTTCTGCAGGCCAAGGAGAATTCCCAACAAACAAGTTAGTATCGGCCCACCCTTGTCCCCCTTTTTGCCTTTTAAAATGCACTCCTAACCGCTGCTGATCCGAGCGCATACTCAGGGCAACGTGATCTATGCTCCCAGGTTGCAGTCCTCAAGCTTGGCCCAAATAAACTCTCTACTTACATTAATTTTGCTGCAGTTCTTCCTTCTGAGTCAACACTTCTGTACCCTGCAGAGTTGTGTTGTTTCACACTGAAGCTACTCATAGTAGGCCGTGGCCCACGTGCAGCAAAAAGGCCAGCAGGAAGCCAGGGTCAGTGGAAGAGCCAGCAGAGAGGACTGCCCAGCTCCCAGACAGGAGGGGAGGATGCAATTTCCCATCAGTGGCCCTTCCGGCCTCATAGGAGTTTGCTTCCTTAGAAGATCCTCCTGACTCTAAAATCAACCTACCAGGAGCTTTTTGCCCTGACTACCAGGAAGCTGAGGGGCCACGTTTAATGCTTAATCCTGGAAATTAGCCCTTGGAGTTAACCTGTGTTCTTTTTTTCCCCTATTCCTTTTTTATTTCAGGATTGTATGTTTGTTCCAGATTTTAACTGTTTCATAAGTCTTTGGAAAGAAGTAAGGAATCAATCACTTCAACATTTATTGTGTACCAAGCCCTAGAAGCAGCTGGAGAGCCTGCCAGCCAGCACGTGGGCGGCCACCGCTCCCTCGGGCCCTGTGCCACAGCGAGGGCTTTGCAGCAGGCTCGCTTCACCGCCGGTTTTTCCTCGGGAGCTTTGGCACCAGGTACCACCGTGTCGGGTGGGGCACCAGGCAAAGCGGCAGCACACCGGGGTCCTTGTTTCTGCTCTTGCACCTCACGCGGCGCGTCCGCCCCCCGCCGGTCCCGCCGCCCGCACCCCTTCCACACCCTGCCGCCCCACCAGGCCCCCACCACCTCACGCATTTCCGGGATTCCTCCCCCGACCCCAAGGGCTGCATCTGGGTGTCCCAGTCGGATTTTGCCCGCATGTCAGCGTGTATTAGGGACGTTAACGAAACCTTGCGCGCGCTTGGCGACGTACCTGGTAAACCGGCCGTCGCTGGGTCGTGGCTCCCTCGCAGGGGTTTTCCTTTCGCTCCGGGCGACTGTAAGCCCATCTTCAGAAACGGTCAGCCAGGGATGGCAGGTGTCCTTGTTTAGGTGAAAGTAGCTTCCTGCGGGGGAGGGAACACGCGGAAGACGCCAGCCAATCACTCCTGCTCTCTCCACCGGGCGCTGCACGTGGCTCTTGCTCTGCGCATGGCTGGGCGTAGCTCGGGACGCACGCAGCCTGCGCCTCGCATAGTGGCAGCCTTCCCAGGCTAAGGACGGCAGTTAGCGCGTAGCGGGCGGTGCTTCTGTGCCTAGTACTGAGCTAAGCAGTTTGCAAGTCTTATCTCCCTAAGTGCTCACAATTACCCCCTAGAAACAGGCGTTACTTTTCCATTTTGCAGATGAGGATGGTTAAGAAATCAGCTGGTAGATGATAGAACCCGAACTTGAACCCCAGCTGCTCCGATTCCAGAGACTGTGCTCTTAACTTCCACTGTAAATGCCTGCACATGGACAAGGGTGTCTAAACTACTTGCCAAGGGGAATGGGGGGCGAGGGACTTCTTAATGACCCCTCTGACAAGGGTTGGCAAAATTCAACATTCAGCTTGCAGCTAGGGCAGTGGGGGAGAAGGAAGGAGATTAGAGTCATCCCCAAATCATGGTTAAAACAAAGCTCATCAAAAGGTGGTACAGGACAGAGCTAACAAAAAATTATTTATTTAAAAAAAATCCAGTCCTCTCTCTCTCTCTCTCTCAACAAGGTCTTGCTCTGTTGCCCAGGCTGGAGTGCAGTGGCACAATCACAGCTCATGCAGCCCCCATCTCCTGGGCTCAGTGATCCTCCTGGCTCTGCCTCCCAAGTGGCTGGGACTACAGGTGCGTGCCACCATGCTTGACTAATTTTATTTATTTTTTTTGTAGAGATGGGGTCCTCATTCTCCATTATTGTCTCTTAGCCAAGCTCTTCTGTTCCTAAGTTACCATTCTGTCACTTCTTATTTTCTCAAACTCTAGTTCAAGCATCACCATCAAACTGTTCAGTTATTTTCACAATTTGATGCTACTGGAAATTTCACTTGCTCCCCGAGCTGACTGTTGAGGGGGAGGCATGTTCCCGCCTCGCAACCAGCACAACGCGTGGTTCTCACTGCCTCCCCCCAGTCTCAAAACAAAGATCACTTTTGAATACGTAATTTTTTTTGCCGATTTAAGTTTCTTATAAATACACTCTTAAAATATTATTTGAACAAATGACGAAGAGACAACTGAATAATCAAGAGCGGGCGGTGCCTCTTGCTCTATGTTCTCTTTTATCAAAACAGCCAGAATTTGACATCGCAACACCAAGTCAGCACTGGCATCAGAGGGCCAGACAACTGAGGGAGGCCCCAGCACAAAATACAAGAAAAACCTGGGTCCTAAATCTAGCGCTAATCCCTGCCAGCTCTGGACCTTCGGTGGCCCCTCCACTTGCTTCTCCCATCTATGTGGAAGGAACCGGGCAGTGCCCCTTGTCCGGGCTTTCACTGTCCGTGGTTTCAGTTACCCGAGGTCAACTGCAGTCTGAAAATACTGTGTACGATAAGATATTTTGAGAGAGACAGAGAGGGAGGGAGAGACCACATTCACACAACTCTTATTAGGGTATATTGTTACAATTGTTCTATTTTATTATTGTTGTGAATCTCTTACTGTGCCTATTTTATACATTAAATTTTACCTTAGGTATGTATGTATAGGGAAAAATATAGTACATGTAAGTTCAGGTTTCCACTGGGGCTCTTTTTTTTTTTTTTTTTTGAGACAGAGTCTCGCTTTTGTTGCCCAGGCTAGAGTGAGTGCCGTGGCGTCAGCCTAGCTCACAGCAACCTCAAACTCCTGGGCTCAAGCGATCCTCCTGCCTCAGCCTCCCGAGTAGCTGGGACTACAGGCATGCGCCACCATGCCCGGCTAATTTTTTCTATATATTTTTAGTTGTCCAATTAATTTCTTTCTAATTTTAGTAGAGATGGGGTCTCGCTCTTGCTCAGGCTGGTTTCGAACTCCTGAGCTCAAACAATCCGCCCGCCTCGGCCTCCCAGAGAGCTAGGATTACAGGCGTGAGCCACCGCACCCGGCCTTCCACTGGGGCTCTTGGAATGCATCCCCCAAGGATAACGGGGACTCTGTATAAGTGGGGGCAGGGCTAATCACATACCTCTCTTCCCGGCGTTGGAAAGAAGGACAATATGACACAAGCCTCTCAGTGAAAGACCCCAGTCGGGGCAGTGATGTCCTCGAGCCCTCGGCCCACCTGCCTCTGCATCTCACCTTCGTGCCCCAAGCAGCCAGCCTGAGCTCTGTTTGCTCTGGGAGGCGTGGAAAGAGCCACCTGGCTTCAGTGCACCTTGGCAAAGCTCCGAGCCCAGAGCTGCAGCAGTGCTGGGACCATAGAAGGTGTGTGGGATGTTTCTAGTGATGTTTCTGCTAACTCGAGACTTGGACATGAGGTGTGACAGTTCTGTGACATGATGATGGAGGGGGAGCTGGAATTAGGGATGTTAGGCAGGGCCGGGAGGAGGCTGGGCAGCCAGGTCTTGGGAGCTGCTTGGGCTGATGGCAGGGACGGGGAGGGGAGCCACGGCTGATAGCTCCTCCTGGGAATGTCATAAGACCCTGCACTGGGGTGGCGTTCAGCCTGTATGTGATAGGAGGTGTATGGGCCACCAGGTCCAGTGTGACAAGCCTCTTGTCCACCTGAGGGTCATGGAGAAAAACTTTTGAGTTTTTCTTACTCAGCCACCAAATTGCTCTGTGACGTGGGCCTTCAGTCTTCCCATCTATAAAATGGGTCCACAGGCTTTCGTCACCCCTGAGCCCTTTCTTGGCTTTTTTCCGTGAGTCCGTATCTACATATTCACCTATTTTCTAGTGAAGTCCCAGCAGCACTGGGGCTGCCACAAAATGACCATTTTGGGTCCCAGGGAGTGTGTGGCGGGGCACAGACCTGCGGTGTGGACTGTTGCAGGCTGACTCCTGGCGCTGGGGCCCCCCACGTTGAGGGCTCGCACGTAGATCAGGTAGCTTTGCCCGGGCTGCAGCTGCACCAGGGACTCGCAGGTCGGGATGCCCACAACGGACCTGGACGAGGAGCAGAGCGGCAGTCAGCGTGGGGACCGGGCATCTGGGCCCAAGCGCCAGGCAGCCCTTCCAAAGCTAGGAGGTTTAACTCAGTCTCGTGCCCCCATCTTCTGACCACAGCGGCGCCGCAGCGGCTGCCCCTGGGCTCCCCACTGCAGCCTCTGAGCTACTTTTCTCACGTTGCTGTTACTGCTTGTGTTTGTGGCTGTCCCCTCCAAGCTCCCCAGCCTGGCTTCCCAGCCACCCAGCACCCAGGCATCTGTCTGACTGGCGCGTCCAGATCCGGTGCGCCGCCGTGTGTCTGTTAGATTGTCACCTACCTTGAGGGGAGGGGCCGGGTACCACTAACGTCGGTACAGTGCTGGGCCCACGGAAGGCCCCCAGTCCGAGTTTATGAACACACGACTCTGACTAGAGCTGAAAGGGCACGGAACCCCCTGCCCTTACCCCCTTGAGGACAGCTGCATACTGGGAATTCTCCGATTTATTTCAGTCGTGCTACGCAGGAATACAAGCCCATACTCGCCACTGTCTGAGTTGCTGTGGTTGCCGACCCCATTTCAGTCCAGTGGGCAAGAGACGCGTTTAGGTGATGCCACACCCTCACCCAGACGAGGTCAGGCTGTCCAGGTCATCTCAGCGGCTGCAGCTCCAGGCCAGAGGGAGCTTTTACTTATTCACCCAGTAAACATTAACTGAGCTGCTTAGGTTCCAGGCACTGTATAGGGAGGCCCTGGGGCAAACCGAATATAGTCCCCGCCCTCACAGAGCTTACAGTCTGGCTGGGAAGAGAGGTGCTCCTTGAGCAATCACTGGAAGAAATGTAGGGTCGTAACTGTGGTAAGTGGACAGTGAGCTATAGAGTTTATATGGGGCTGACTTTTGAGCAGAACTCTGAAGAATGATTAGGAGGTAACTGGATGAAAAGAGGATGGAGAAGCTTCCTACACAGCAGAAGCATACGCAAAGGCCCTGTGGCAGGAAGGAGCATAGGAAGTAGGAGGAACTGAAACATGACTGATGCGGCGGGAGCTGGAGGGGGTGGGGAGCTGGTGCAGAGGGGCTGGCGAGGCAGGAAGGGGCCGGAGCCTGTGTGGGAGTTTTGCCTTTTCTGTAGCAGTGGGCGCCATGATTGGGTTTGTACTGGGAGAGTCATCACCAACCACCTCATAGGTCATCTGTCAGGTTGCTGACCAGCCCTCTGATTGATTATTATGGGTTGGTCCCAGGTGTCAGGTCCTAAACTATCAGCACAAATAGCAAAGGAAACCTGAACCATTAGGGTGGCCAGAACACTGGCCCCCGGCCCCTCTCCTGTACCTCAGATACCACGGTTGGCTGTGTGTGGCTGGGGGTGAGATGCAGGTTCCCAGCCCGGCATTTCGCAAAGAAGAATCTGCCGCTCTAACAGCCGACACCAAATACCCGCTCCATGTCTCCAGAGCCGGGTCAGCGCGTCCCTGTGCCACACAGCAGGGCAATGCCCCGGCGACGCGGCTGGGACTGGGCTGCCTGGTTGTCAACCAGAAGGACATCCACGCTTCCTCCCCGCGCACAGCTGCAGGCTCCTGAGGTCTGCAGGCCCTGGTGGTCACCGAGTCCAGCCCCCGCCTGTTCGTGAACCCTCCAGCTCTCTGACAGCCAGGGTGACCTGGGCCTCCGCACAGCCTTCTGTGATAGACGCAACGTTCTTTGTACACTGAGCTGCTCTCGCTCTCGCTCGCTCTCTCTCTTTTTTTCTTTTTTTGCCCCATGCTCTTCCCCCTCTACTCCCTGAATTCCAGCCGGCGGGTCCCTCCAGTCTCGCCAGTACAACCCACTCACTCCTACTGGGGCCTGTGTCCCTGCACCCCGAACCCACGGATTTCAGGGCTCAGTCTTTCCCACCTGTTGGGCCTCAGTTGAAACGTCCCCTCCATCCCGAGCAGACCCTCACTCCACCCCACCCTCTGTCTCAGTACGATTCTTCCTGCTTCCTCACACCACGCATCTTGCACGTCGCTCTGTTGTTTGCTTTTCGTCTGTTTCCCCACGTGACCGCCCGCTCCGCGAGGACAGGGGTTTGTCTGTCTAGTTCCCCGGTGCCTGGCACAGGGCCTGGCACCACCCAGGTGCTCACTGCTTGTTGAATGAATGAATGAATGAATGGTTTGGGGCTTGAAAAAAAGCAAACATGAGGTTAAACTTACTTGTTCATTCATCCTTCACCTTCAGTCATCGCATTCCAGCTACTCACGAAAACGAGGCCACCTAAGTCAAGGTTCCCGTGTGTCACAAATGCTGACCTTCTCTCCAGACCCCGCACGCTTCCTAAGCCACGTCACTGTGTCAGGTGTCACACGCCCAGCAAATGCCCTCGTGACTCACTCAGTTACGCCGGGGGCCTCTGGCCCTGCCGCCCGGGTCAGCTCCAGGGTGTACGAGTCCACGGGGTTCAGGTTTCCAGACTCCCAGCAAACCAGTGCAGCCTCTTCGCAGCTCCTTATCTCATCGGTTTTTATGATGGGGGGCGAAGGCGCTAGTGTGGGAGAAAGGGACAGACAGCGACTGCCGTGCTCACGGGCAAACCACGCCCACCCTCCCCCCCACAGAGGAGACTCGGTGCAGTCAGCAGCAAACAGGGAATCCCTTTCAGGTGTTCCTGCAGTGGAGGCTGGTTTTGATGTTCAAATGTCAGTGTGACCTAGAGTAGCACTTTTTGTTATTTTGAGACCAACCATGAGAAAATGTCCCTGTCACACCAGACATATAGATTTGGTGTATTAAATAAAAGAAAAAACAGTACACAGCTCTTCTGCCCTTCCAGATGAAATCACAAGCCCTGCCGTGTCTAGGAACCCACGACTCTCGTCCCCGTGAACAGCGGCTCCGCTACAGAACACGAGCGGCCCCCTTACCTGTCATGTATACCGCACGCTCACTGGGGGGGCTGGGGCCAGCCCTGTTATGAGCTGTCACCCAAAATTCATACTGAGTATTTGGCACAAGTTTCATCACTGAGCAATATGTTTCTTTGACGGTCACGGTAAACTCTGGGGAAAAAAAAGAAAGACAAGAATTCAACTCTGAAGGTAGGCCACGTGGCTCCAAATTCCTTGTGCCGAATCCCACTGCAGCAGGTGCCGAAACTGGCTGCAGGTTCCTCCCGTCCCCCTCTGCAGCGGGACTTTGCTGTGCCTCCCATTGAGAGGTTCCGCGTTTCTCGTGATCCTGGGAGCCGGGCTTAGCTCCGTGGCTTGCTCTGGCCAACGGGGCAATAGCAAACATGACGCAAGCCGGGGCTTGGGAAGAGCCGGTGCACAGGGGCTCGTCCTCCCGCGGCTGGGAATGCTCCACCTCCACGAGAGCAAGCCCGGGCCAGCCTCCTGGAGGACGTGGGACCACAGGGAGAGAGGCCTCAGCCACCCTAGACCATCCAGCCCTATCCAAGGTGGCCCAGACCAGAAAGACTGTCCAGCCAACCCACAGAATTGTAAGAAATAATAAATGTTCATTATCCACTACGTTGCAGGAGGGGGTGTTGTTATGCAGGAAAAACTAACTGGCACAACTCCAGACATTTCCAGAATCTTGAAAGGCTGTGATAACTCATGAATCCACCCTCTGATATTAGTTCCTATATAGCAAAGTGGCCCGTTTGAAAGATCTTCATACAGTGTCATGATGCAGCCCATTGCAATGGCTTCTGTGTGCCTGCAGGGGGCGCCGGCAGGGTAGATGCGTGGCAAAAGCCAGGGTTAATCAGGTCTGATTCTTGGTCCTCGACCTCCCTTTTCCAAGCTCTGCCTTTCCCCCATGTCCCCTTTCGTCCTGATGCTGACCACCTCCCCTTCCTCATCATTACTTAAACTTCCTCTTACTCCAGAATCCCCTTCCTGGCGGAAACACCGTCCTCACCTGGAGCTCGAGCCCTCCGCCCGCGAGGCCTGGTACACCTGCTTCTCATCCTGCTTCTCTCTGGTCTCAGTTTCCCCATCCATAAAATGGAGAGCTCTACGTCCCTTTCCGGAAATCTCACTCCGACCCACAGGCACGGGGCAGGCCCAGCAGGCCAGTCCCGATGCCCCGATTCCTTCAGAGGCTCCGCTGGGGCTGTCCTGTGTGTGACCCTCCCTCTCAACAGGAGGATGGCTTATTGGTTACCGAGGGGAGCGGGTGCCTGCCCCAGCCCCAGCCTCACGCCAGCCAGCCCCCTTTCCCTGGGCAGCGACGGGCAAGAGCTGCCCGCAGGAGCTGGCGCACCCTGGGAGCGTGGAGCCGGCCACCGGCAAAGGCCCTCGCGCCTCACGCGGTCTGCACACTAACTCCCGGGTTTCTTCTGCAGCACTGGGTTGCTCTGAGAAGGGCCAGCCCAGTCCTCACGTGCCAGCCGGGCCTCTCCCTTCCTGTGCACATTGCAGCCAGAGACGACCCTAAGGACCACTCCGACCTGATGGCTGTGGATGTGATCTGGACCCCTCGGCCTGGCCCGGTCGTCCTCCCAGGCTGGCGCCAGCTTGCCGTTCTAGCCCTTTCTGCCATGCTCACCTGCCTGCACCACCCCCCTGCTCCCCGTGCTCCCCATACCGTCTCCACCTTCCTGACTGCCGGGCAGGCAGGGCCCGGGCCTCTGTGAGCCGTTCCGTGAGCTTGAGCACGTTCCTGGCAGAGCCTCACCTGCTTGGTCCTTCCCAGGTGAGCTGTCCCGCACTGGCCGGTAGGACAGCTGGTAGCTCTCCACGGTGTCATCGGAGTACAAGCTCCAGCACACTCGGACTGAGGAACCCGTGGCTGAGTTGGGGGCCTGTGGATTTATCACTGGAGCAGAAGGAGCTAGAAAAGGAAATTAGAAAACAAAAATGAGGAGCCTTGAGCAGAGGTGTGGCGTGGGAGTGGCCCCTTTCACAGGCCCACAGGCCCCAGTGCATGATGGCCTTTGGGAAAGGAAGAGGCAGCCTGGAGCGGACACGGACAGGGACAGAGACGCAGAGCCTCCCCGCCCTGAGCCTGCAGATAACAACCTGCACTTCCCTTCTTGCTTTGAGGAATGCACGTGAGCTCGGGGAGCAGGGGCGGGTGACAGGGACTCGGGCTGGGATAGAGTTTGCAAGTCCTGCTGCAGGTTGCGGGTCCCCTTCTGGCCTCTCCATGGCATCTGAAGAGGCAGGACCACCAGAGTCACCGCACTGTCGCCCCCGCCCCGGAGCGAACAGAGGGAAAGACGCCTTCAACAGCAGGGAAGGAGAGGGGCGTTCAACACCCATCTTCCACGTGGCAGCCGGAGAAGATTGGGGTGGCCCAGTTGTGCTTTTCAGAACCAACTTCCCTGGAGTCTATCTATGAAGTTAATTCTTTTATTCTGCATAGGTGAATACTTCCGCCTCCTCTACCCCCCGGTCTCACACACAACAGAATGGAACGAGTGGTATTTGTCCTCCGTAATTCTTCTCCATGGCCGCACCTCTCTCCATCCCAGGATTTAAGAACATCCTTAGTTTCAAAACTTGGAATTGAGCGATCCAGGCAAGAGCACAGCTAAACTCAAAGGAGTTTATTTACCTACAGCTCATGCGTTCCTTTCTGCTCAGGGGCTGGAAGATTACAACGTGACACAGGCCAGGAGGAAGACAAAAAACTTATATCCCCAAATGACAAAGTCCAGGCCGCACAGAAGATGCCCTTCTGCACACTGTCAAAAACAGCTGCACCTAGAGGTGCAGTGTAAGAGGAGGGGCGATTCTGAGAGCATTTAGCCCCTCAGGAGGCACCAGATGCAAGCAGGAGGATGGTGGTCTGCACGGGACCTGGACACCAAGGGTGAGGGAAGATGTCACTCTTTCCCACATACTGACTTGGGCAATCGTGCCTTTCCTTCCCGATGACTAGGCCTGATTATTTGGGCAGCACCATCCCTAGGTGGGAGAAAGGACCCTCTAATGGATATCGCAGCTCGGTGAAATCCCCACTTGACCCAGTGATTCTAAGAATGGCCCCCAAGACCTATGATTAAAGATGTTCATTACAATATGGTTTATAACGGCAAAAAAAAAAAATAAGAACTCTAGAAACATCCTAGTATCCAACGATTGAGGATTAAGTAAACAAAGTATGTGGCCATTAAAGTGATGACACAGAATTTATCAGAAGGAGAAGATATCCATCATCATTGTTTTGCCAAGAAAAGCAGATTACAAAACAGATTTATTCCATTTTTATTAAAAAAAAATCTGTGCAAGAAAAACATGAAATGATATATACAGCATTGTTCGCAATCATGCTGTTTAGCGTTGCTGAGAAAGGGAAGGTGAGCCGTCAAAAAATGCTGAATCATAGAATTAGCCTTAGAAATAAGTAATCACAATCAGATTTTTAAAGAGCTATTTAGCACCATGTAATGTGCTGTACATACATTATCTCATTTAATTCTTCAATCCCTAGGAAGTGTTGTCATGTCCATTCTACAGGTGAAGAAACCAAGACTCAGAGAGGTTGGGTGAATTGTGCAGGGTCACACAGCTAGCAAGTGGCAGAGTTAGGATTCTCACCAGCTCCATAAAATTCCAAAGCCCATCTCTTAACCACTAGGCTAAAAACAGCCGCCCCAGAGGAACATAAATACAATGTTTAAGGAAATAAAAACTGGGCTTCTTGCTTGGCATAAATCAGGCAGGAAGGCAGGTGCTTAGGAAGCCGCACAGGCTAGGAACAAAAAGTATCTCAAGGCTGCCTAGAGCCGGGAGGGTCAGCCTCTGTTCTCACACTTACAAGCCATTAAGACAAAAACAGAAAGAAGGAAAAAATACTTGTTTCTAAATCTTTTTTATTTTTTTTTAGACATTGAAGGTTCTTACTCAAAGCTCAGGGAGTCTTTAGGGTTTTCTACCATAATACTGTGTCATCTACAAACAGAAAATTTACTTTTTCCTTTCCAATTTGGATGCCTTTTATTTCTTTTTCTTGCCTAACTGCTCTAACCAGGACTTCAGTGCTTCACTGAATAGAAGTGTTGAGCGTGTTCATCCTTGTCTTGTTTCTAATCTTATAGGAAAAGCTTTTAATTTTTCACTGTTGAGCATGATGTTAACTGTAGGATGTCATATATGTGTATTATGTTGAGTGTTTTTTTAATCAGGAAAGGGTATTGAATTTTGTCAAATACGTGTTCTGCATCCACCGAGATGATCATACGATTTTTATCCTTCATTCTGTTAATGTGGTGTATGACATTGATTGATTTGCTTGTGTTGAACTATCCTTGAGTCCCAGAGATAAATTCCACTTGATCATGGTGTATGATTCTTTTAATGTGTCATTTAGTTCAGTTTGCTCAAATTGTGTTGAGGATTTTTGCATCCGTGCTCATCAGAGACATTGGCCTTTAATTTCTTTCCTTGTAGTGTTTTTGTCTGGCTTTGGTATCAGGGTAATGCTGGTCTCACAAAGTGAATTTGAAAGTGTCTTCTCCTCTTCAATTTTTTGGAAAAGTTTGAGAAGGATTGGCGTTAGTTCTTCTTTAAATGTTTGTTAGAATTCACCAGTGAAGCCATCTGTTCCTGGGCTCTTCTTTGTTGAGAAGTTTTTGATGACTCATTCAATTCTTTACTGATTTTTTTTCTTTTTGTTAACACAGTTCAGCCCGAATCCTTATTCATTATTGGTCTGCTCGTATTTTCTGCTTCTTCATGACTCAGTCTTGATAGGTTGCATGTTTCTAGGAATTTATTCATTTCTTCCAGGTTACCCAATTTTTGTGTGTGTCAATATTCATAGATCTTAAGAGATCCTTTGCATTTCTGTGGCATTAGTAATATCTCCTCTTATTTCTAATTTTATTGATTTGAAATCCTCTTTTTTTCCCTTAGTCTAGCTAAAGGTTTTTCAATTTTGTTTATCTTTTCCAAAAACAACTCTCAGTTTTGTCGATCTTTTCTATTGTTTTCTGTTTCGTTTATTTCTGATCTAATCTATATTATTTCCTTATTCCCTTATTTCCCCTAAATTTGGGCTTAGCTTGTTCTTCTTTTTCCAGTTCCTTGAAATGTAAAGTTAGGTTTGTTTATTTGAGATACTTCTGAGAAGGGTTCCATTTCTGAGATGGTTAGTAGCACTCTGGGCTCTCAGATGCTTCTTCTTTCTTAATGTAGGCACTTACCACTACGAATTTCCCCCATTGTACCACTTTTTATCAAAAAGCATCCTTGTCAGTGAGGATGTAGAGAACTGGAACCCTCATACGCTGTTAGTGGGAACATAGAGTGATACAGCCCATGGGAAACAGTGTGGCGGTTCCACAAAAATATTAAAAATAAGCTGAGCATGGTGGCTCGCACCTGTAGTCCCAGCTGCTCAGGAGGCTGAGGTGGCAGGATTGCTTGAGCCCAGGACTTCAAGGCCAGCCTGTGAAACAAGCAACACCTCATCTCAAAAAAAAAAAAAAAAAATTAAAAATAGAACTATCATGTGATCCAGTAATACCACTTCTGGGTGTGTATCCAAAAGAATGGAAATCAGGATCTGGAGGAGAGATCTGCACTGCGTGTTCAGTGTAGCATTTGCTGTTCACTATAGCCAAGGTATGAAAACAACCTACGTCCACCAACAGATGAATGTGTAAAGAAACTGTGATCACTCACACACACACACACACACACACACACACGTGTGCGCGCTGGAGTATTATTCAGCCTTAAAAAAGAAGATTCACCCATTTATGAGATGGATGAACCGCGAGGTCATTATGCTAAGTCATATATGCCAGTCACAGAAGGACAGACACTGCGTGATTCTACTTACGTGAGTTACATAAAACAGCCACACTCGTGGAGGCAGAGGACAGAATGGTAGTTGCCGGGGGCCGAGGGGAGGAGCAGATGGAGACTGATTGCTCAATGGGTGTGAAGATTCAGTTATACGAGATGAGTAAGATCTAGAGATGAGCTGTACAACATAGTTCCCGCACCGAACAATACTGCATTGTACCCTTTAAAATATGTTAAGGGGATAGATCCCATGTTAAGCAGTCTCACCACAAGAAAAAAAAAAGAGCTCCAGGGAACCCGAGCTTGCCGAGAAGCACGCGCCCGGGTGAGATCCGCACCTGGAACGGCATTAATGGAGCCCATGAGCTGCTCTACGTCAGAGAAGTCCAAGGTCTGGTCTTCAAAGTCAGGCTGCGCGGAGATTTCCACATCGGTTTTTGTTTTCAGGAATTTCCCGAGTCTGTTGGTGTAAAAAGACATGTCAACAGGAATGCAGGGACATTCTCCTCAGGGTGTATCTATAGTACAGCGGTCACTAGCAATCCCCGAAGAGGGCCTTTTCGCTGAACTTTCATTTTCTCAGTTTCACATGCTGTTGGCTGCTGTCTGCCATCTGCTTTGGTGACTGACCTAGGGGTTGCCAGTGGGGGTGGGGGGATTGGTTTGTGCTTTGAGGAGGAGGAGAAAGGGTGGGGTCATGTCAGAGGATGGGTGGGGGACATCTGCCAGTAAGATCCAGGTCCACACCCTCCGGAAGATCCCTCAGGTGCTAACCTGGAAGTTCCCACCCCAAGTCACTCCAGGACCCAGAAGGCAAGGAGGGCTCGAACTCTCTGGGCTTCCTCTCTGTGTGGCCCTCGGCCCTCAAGTTTCTGATCGTGGGACTCTGGGTCTCCTTGCACCTCTTCCTGATGGTCACGGGGTTTGTATGTGGCAGAGGCAGCATTTGGAACCAGGTGTGTCTTTGCCGAAACCCATGCATTTAACCCTTACATCATTACGCTTCTGTGTTTATGCTGCTTTATAGACATGACCTAATTCGCATCTCCTAAAGCATCCTTGTTTGTAGACAAGGTGGGCCCTAGTCTGGCTGGACTTGCCCAGGGTCATGGGGGTAGCGGAATCTGAACTGCTGCCTGTGTGACTCTAAAACGTGTGTGTCTTCTGCAGCCACACGGTCCGAGTCCTGGCACAGCTGGACGACATTGGGGGTGCTCCCAGGTCTCGGTTCCTCCTGGTGAAATGGGGGGCTGTGGAAGAGCTGACCATGGCTCTCAGCCTGGGCCTCACCATACTCGCCCCCTTCCGTCCCCGAGAACCTGAGCTCAATACCTAGAGGCTCCTGGTGACCCCACGACGTCATTCTGAAGCCAGTGCTATTGTACTCTGAGGATCAGACACGAAAGCTGAAACTGGGAGCGTGTAACAAGTGGAACTGATTCTACTTGGCAATCAGAGGTGCAGGAACAGAAAAGGAAAATGCACGTCAGAACAAACGTATTACCTGTCGGCCATCAGCACCGCATCCTAAAACGGAAAAGGAGAAATATTAAATTGATTTTGGAAATAAATTTCTTTTTACAGTTATATAGTAACATAAACATACTAGAAAACTTGGAAATTAGGAAAAAGATAAAAGGCAGCCGCATCCCACACCCTGACAAACCGCCCCTGCCCACGGGTGTTCCTCCACGCCAGGCGCTGCTTTCCCCGTGAGCACCGTGCGGGCGCTGTCCACGTCGCTCACGGTCTGCGGGGCCGGCAGCGCGCGCCTGCGTGACAGTTACTTACGAACAGTTGACGAATGGAAACTCCGTCATTTACTTGACTGTTCCTCTAGTATTGGATATTTGTGGTTGTTTCCAATTTTTTACCATCGTAAATAACGGCGAGGAACACCTTCACGTTTGTCCCTTTGTCCACATTCCGGACACAGTGGCACCGTGGGATGAGCATTCATGGCTCTCACGGTGTCTGCCAAATTGCTCCCCAGCTTCACTTGCGGGTCCCTCACCCCGAGCATAGCAGGGAGGAGGCGCTGCTGGGCTCTGAGGGGTGACTGTGGGCTTGGAAAACGTAGGGCCCACACTTGGCAATGGGGCAGGTCTTGGCAATGATTTCTTGAATTTTCCCCCCACATCCTGGACACCACATCTGCCCTATACTCCTGTGGGACCTTGTGAAGAAAGGGGACTCTGGCTCCAATTCAGATTGAAATTTCCACACCCAACCACCTCGAGGATTGGGTCAGATTTCATCTGAATTTGAGAAAATTAGGAAGTAGATTTTTTTTTTTTTGCATGTCTGAGTTTCCGAAGATGTTTAATTGCTACACTTGTAACTGGGAAATTTAAGGTGCCCTTTCAGCCTTGACAACTTTCCCTCCAGAGCTCCAAGAGGCCATCTGAGGTGGCCAGAGCACGGTTTCTGCTCGGCTCCAGGGTGAGGGGACAGATCTCTGGGTAACCAGAACGGAGGAGCAAAGCACTGGTGGAGGGACGGAGTCAGCGTGTGTGCACCTGCCCCGCCCCTCGTGTGGAAGCTAAGCAGAGAGATGGGGCGACAGCCTCCCCATCACCGATCCGGTGGAATCAAACGGATACAGACGCCTCTAGGAGGAGGGAGGGCAGCCTGACCTACCCGAGCTGAACCTGTCATCTCAGTTCATAATTCCATGTCTTCCCTTTACCATCATTACTGACCTTTATGAAGTCAACCTTCTCCTCGTGACACATCTCCTCTATCGTTTCCATCAGTTCTTTGCAGGTGTCCAGGTTTTCTCCACAGCTGACCAGCTGTCCGTATAAGGCTTCCAGCTTCTCTTTCTTTTTCTCCCCTAGAGCTTGTATTTTTTCTTCATATTTCTGAGCAAGTGTTTCCAAGATTTCATTGTAATGTGACTCAAAATTTTGTTCTTGTTTTCCAAAATTCTCCTGCAAGACAGCTGACCTCAGTCATCATTTCAGTGCATGTGGTGTGTTGATTAGAGTCATCAGGGGCATGAAAATGTGTCTATTCAGAGCTGCTTTAGCCCCTCCACTTTGTCTCGTCATCTCTTGCCAGGATGTTGGGGTGGAAGCTGGAGAAGCTGGGACCCAGGAGTCCTCAACCTAGAACCCCAGGAATACTCTTAACAAAAGCACTGCTGTCTCTCCTGGCAGCAGTTTGCAATCCTCCCCCGGTTCCAGCTACCTCCTATCACCATGACAACTGGCCGGGGAGATGATCAGGAACAAGTCACTGCTGCTGCACCTTGGACCTTAGTGCAGAACTATTTTCCCTGAGAGATTCCCACCCATCATCCCTTCCTGATATCTCAGCATCTCAGGATGCTCATCCTCACTCCCTGGTGTTTGGATCATACAAATACCAAGTTTACATCAACTAGGATCAACAAAGGGAACCATGAAAGCAGAGGGAACAAAGGTTGTGGCTGGCGGCACTGCCTAGTAGATAAGAAAATGCAGGGAGGCAGGGGGAGGGTTCTGGCAGGACTTAATCTAAGAGCACAATAGATGAGAAATAGTAAGTAGAGTATAACAAGTCCTGGTTCCCACCACTTATATGGTAAGCGCAGGAGAGCTCTCAGGGTTCTGACTGATGTCATCTTCATTAGGTGATGGGGACGTTTCCAAAGAACGGGCTCTTGCCAATCATTCAGGGCGTATTATGAGCACGTGTATGTGCATAGGACTTGCTAAGAATGGTGGGAGGGAGGGGAAAGCCATAGATGACTCCCCAGTGTTGAGTATGAAAGGACGGCCTCAGAGCCCCCTCTGAGGCTGAGGATACTTTGGTCTGAGAGTAAGCTGGCGAGCAGTGCAAGGACTTTCGTCTTGGGCGTGACCCACTCTACCACCACCCTGTGCTGGGCAGCGAAGACCTTGCCCCTTCCCTGTGCCTTCCACAGGGGATTAGTGCAGTGGATCTCCTCCCCTCTAAGACTGGGGGTGAAGAAGGCCTAGTTTCATGGGAAAGGGACCCGGGTCCTAGGTAATTCATATGAGGAGCCCTGTTGATGTAGTCTGAGGCTGCGTAATAGAAGCAGAGCATCCACATGAAGAGAAGAGAGAGGGACGTCCCGGGGTCCTCAGCCCTGGTTTACCTCATCTGGAAAGTCGGGCTGAGCTCTGGCATCACAGTGGTGTACTGCGTTCCTACTAGGGCACACCCAGGGGACTGTGACATGTTTGGTGACAGGCATGGAAACATTAACCTTATGAGAAATAGAGAACATCTGAGGAAGAGAACATTTCTCAAAGACAGAACGGGTACGTTGCAGCGCCGTATCAAGGCTGGCCGATGAACGAGAGACTGGCCTTGTTCTGTGAGGCTCTGGGGGGTGCGGGCCGGTAGGACCAGCTAGCAGAAATCACAGAGCAGCTGCGTCTAGCTCAGTGGCCTAGGCCTCGGGATCAAGAGGCTGCATTCTTTCCCATGTCGGGACGGAGAGACAGAGTTCGTCAAAGGGTGGAAAGTCCCTTCTCATCCTGGAATTCTAAATTCTTACTGATCTCTCAGGAAAGTATGGAAATTTCTAACCAGACAAAGACAACACAAACTTATTTTTTTTTAACCCATGCACAGCTAAAAGTATGCCTGCGCTTGAGGAGCAATAACTGGCAGAAGTGGGTATTTTGCCTCTTAAAGCAACTAAAAGCTGTTAGACAGCCCACACCTGACTTTCCGCACTCAACACTGTAGGTTCCCCCAAAGGCCTAGAATTGACAGCCCCAAAGAACAAGGAAACAACAGGGAAACTCACCGTCTCTGTTTACAGAGCCAGTGCACCAGATAGTACCCAAGGGATTGTCAGCGAGACAAACAACAACAACAAAACCAGGGCAAAAGAAAGCTGTTCACCTCACCACCCGAGCTCAAACGAGGGGCCTTCACTGCACGATGCTGCCATTTAGTCATCTTTGTTAGAATAAGGGTCTAAACCATGTGGTCTAAACGATGTCAATTGGTGATTTGGTTAAAGGGGCATGAGGAGAAAAAGGAGCTAGTGAAGGAGAAGGATTGTGATTGGCAAGTTTCTGCCTTATTTTTTCATGCAACAAACATGTATAAAATGTCTGCTCCGAAACGCACCACGTGGTAGGACTGGGGCTACCGAGACACAGAAGACCCAGCCTCCCACTGGGAGTTCACAGCTCGGCAGGGACAGCTGACAGGTAATCAGTTCCACGAGATGTGCACCCAGCTGCTGTGGCAAGTCAGGGGTAGGGGTGAGGGGAGAGGGGCAGTGGTGACCTCTCACATTCTAAGAAAACAGATTTTTTAACTTATGCTAGAAACAGCTTCTTGACCTAGCCATGGTGCAGGCATGTGTGTGTGTCCGATGAAGTGCTCAGGTGTGCTCTTACCTCCACCGTGATGAAAACCTCCTCCAAGTGGTTGGCAAAGTTTTCCATCTCGAGAATCTGCTTTTCCAATTTGTACATGTTTTTGTGAATTTCATCCTATCCGACAGAGGATCACAAAGAAGGTGTTAATCTTTTCTCTCTCTTTTGCAGAAGGCATTCTTAAATTTATTCCCTGCCCACATACTTGAGATATGAATATGATACCGAGACAAAGAAGAACCAAGGAGACCAGTTTACCTTGGCACTTTCCAGGGCTTTATTGAGGGGGATCACTTCATGCTCCTTGTGTTCATCAAAAACCTTCTGAAAAGCTCTTATTGGAGTTTTGCAAGTGACACAGAAGACATCAACAGCTTCCTCCTCATCCTCCTCTTCCGGGATGACGTAGCATTCGTACTCCTCACTGGCTCGGCCGTGTGCGTACCTGTAGGCTTCCCGCAGGTCCTGGCACTGACCTGCCGAGCCCCACCCTCCGAGGCCCAGGTCCTCGGCCTCTGCCACCTCTCTGGTAAGTCTCCAGTCTCTCTGCTCCCTGGCTGGGTCTCTCCTCTTCATCATATGAGGAGGATACTCTGAAACCCCCATCCCGGGCAAGTTTTCATCAACAAACTCATCCCCTAACTCGTGATCGTCTTCAAGTCCGTATAAGTGGACAAGTTCATCCACTTCCTCTTGAAGGTCTCTTTGAACCTTACCATCCCCTGCCCCTCTTGGCTCATGGCTCATTTCAGCCTGGACTACTTCCCTCCTCATCCTAACGTTTGGATCTGGGAAGATCTGCAGCCTGTCTTCAGGGTCATACAGATCCGCGTGATAAAAGTGGAAGTCCCCGGGAGAAGACCTGTCCAGCCCCAGTTCCTCCCCGGCTTCCTCCTCCATTGTGACTCTGGAAGCCCTGGGAGTGCCTTCGTACAAGGTCCAAAGGTCCTTCCTGGACAGTTAATAGTGAATATCCTGGGTCCTGGGACACGAAAAGAAAGGGAAAAAATCAGTTCCTGAGGAGGTCATTGCCGCCGACCTTCATGGCTAGGGTGGGCTCTGCTCATTCACAATTTAGAAAAAGAAACCACCTGAGCCTGGGGTGGTGTCACTTTGGACCACACCTTTGAATCTGTAAAGAAAGTTTTGTTTTCTCTAGGAGGATGAGCTTTCTAAGCTTAAAAGACAGGAGAAATCGCAAAAGAAATGTCAATAGATATGGTTAATGAAAGACTTCTATACATTTTTTTTAAAAAACTTAAAATGTAGGCAAAATAATGGGAAGAGTCTCAGGCAATTGTTATTTTTAAAAATTGTATAAATCATTCTGCAGAAGAATGGACTCAGTGAAAAAATTAAAAACAAAAATTTGTATAAATTAATTGAAAAAGATCTCAATAGATGAATGTACACACGGTTCATGAAACAATTGCTTTTGTATGTGATACGACCTGCACAATAACATTTGCAAACCTGTTCGTACTTATCAGCAACAGAGAAAAAATAAAGAAGATGCGATTTTGCCTTTCCAGTTAGTGAGTATTTTAAAATACATTAATAAAATGATGCGTGAGGCCGGGCCGGGGTGGGCGCTCTCACGTGCCGCTGGTTGGAATGTGAACCGGTGCCGCCTTTCTGGAGAGCAAATTTGGCAACCTGGCTAAGGAGCCTTAAAAATGTTCACACTCTTTCACCTAGTTATCCTCTTCTGAAACCTAGAGGAAAAATCCCAAATACAAGGAAAAAATTACTTTTATATAAAAATGTCAACCACAAAAAATTTCATAATTTTTTGAAAAGGTCTAACGATGGGGAGAAAGGCTAAGCCAACTAGAGCAGGTACACGATTTGGAATACAAAGCAGCCTTTAAAATGTTCATGGAGAGCAAATGATAACTTGGAGAGTAAAATGAACAGAATACTTAGTATATGTAGAATACGATGTTCACTATTTTAACAAAGGTATATAACATCTAGAAAAATGTAATAACTATAACAGTAGTAGTAATACAATATTAGTAGCAGCTACACCGTTGAACACTGAGCGTGTGCTCTCTCTGTGCGAGGCAGTTATGTCTATGACGTTCTCCTTGCATCGACCCCATGCAGTAGCACTGCTATTGTCCTCATCTCATAGATGAAGAAACTGTGGGTCAGAGAGTGTGTCCTGTGCAAGGTCCCACCGTTAGCAAGTTGTTAAAATGGGATTTGAGCCCTAGTCTGTGCGGCGGCCATGAGACCGTACTGCACAGATGACCAACTACAGGGAGCGCAGTTGACGGAGGCTTCAGTTGCACTCTGACCTCCACTGCCGCTGCCCGGAGAACACAATTCCCACACACGTCTGCCATCCAGCCACAAGGTGCGGCAAGGATGCGGAAAAGGAAGATCCATTTCTGGTTGACACAAAACTCCTCCGATGGCCAGTTTTGGCCGGAGGACTCCCCGACACCTTGCGTGGCAGGCTGGGGCGCTTCCCGAGCTTCCCTCCGCTCTCCTTCACGCAGGGTCAGGCTTGGATCATGGTCTGATCCATGTATATATACACACATACACAATTGTTGTGCATTTCTGGTGGATTGACTCTTTCATAATTATCAAATGTCCCTCTTTATCTCTCGTAATGTTTTTTTTGTTTTAAAGTCTTTTTTCTGATGTCAGTATAGCCACTCTGCTTTCTGGTGGTTGCTGTTTACATGATGTATCTTTTACCATCCGTTTAGTTTCAATCTATTTGTACCTTTGAATCTAAAATGTGAATCCTGTAGACAACATACAGTTGGCTGTATTATTAATTTTTCTTATCTATTCATTATGAAAAGCTTCCTAAGAATTTCTAAATGACAACACTGTTGGAGTAGTTCAAGTTTGATGTCTTCTTCCAGGTAACAAAACGGCATTTCCTATGAAATAATATACCACACCCCCGAAGAAGAGTCCTCCTCAGAACCTGATAATTAACATTCCAATTCTCAGTTTCGTAGTAATAGTAAAACAGAGGTTAGGAAAGAAGATTAGCAACCACAAGTCTGCCGAGAACTAAAGAAGTGACATCAGAGGAAGACGGTTTACTACAAAGAAGTATTAAGCTATGATAGGAGACTGACTATAGAAACTAACGAGGGATCAACTGGACAGGGTTCAAATTTCATCGAAGAAGTTGTGCATACCACCCACGTCGTGGCCAACAGGCTCACTTAGTTGTCCTGGCCAGAGCTGGTCCACGTTGCCATGTAAGCAAGAGAAACACACAGAGACACAGGTGAACCGAGGCTGGCTGGCAGGTGACCAGAGTGCGCTGAAGTATTGGTGGAGGCATCAGGTACGTTAGGAAAACCAAGGAAAGACCCCGAGTCAGCGTCACCCAGACAAGCTGCTCTCAGAATCTTGACCCTCAGAAACCATACAAAATAACACATATTTGTTACTTTCAGCTGGCACATTTTGGAATAATTTGTTATATAATGATAGATAATGAATACGTTATGCCAGCCTGAAAATAACCTTCTTTGCACCTGGCTTTCCCCTTTTGCTACCGTGTTCTCTCCCTCTTCTCTTCGCAGTCAGGCCGATTCTAAGGGGGTCACTTACACCGCCGATTTCCAGACTACAGCAGATGCGTTAATACACGAAGACCTTCCAAGGGTCACACGGCATAAATCGCTGTGGGTGTATGAGTTTCCACGTGCTCACCCTTACGTTTAATCTTGCCCAGCGCTGCTCCGCCTGGGAACCAGCCAGCACTGGAGGCTTCGTGCAGATTCTCTTTGCACAACAGCCATTCTTCTCCTTAACACAAAAGTAAAACCTGACCTCCTATTCATTCTGAATATTACATTGCGCTGTAAGATTTATTCCGTGGGAATTTTTTAAATCTCCAAGGGGCTAAATGAAAGGACCATTTGAAGTATTGGTATCAATATTGAGAGAGTGAATGACATTAATGAATGGGTAAGAAAAAAGTTTTTCAAGCTGAGTGGTTTCTAGTTCTTTGCTTTCAACAAAATTGAAGGAGGATCTAATCAAGTTGTCAGCTAATATATGATTAAAAATAATTTTTCATGATAGATCACTATATAATTTTTGGCATATATTTCAGAAAAAGTTCAAGGAATCAAGTGTCATTACTATAATAAAGTGCTTTCATTTCCATCTACTGATGTAGGTGAGCAAGGTTGCTCAGTGCTTATATCCACAAAATGAAAAACAGGAAGATAATTGACTAATTTCTGTTGCATTCTAGAATATGTAATTTTCATCTTTGGATACATAAATTTTTTTTTTAAAAAAAAAGCCCCATCCACCTCATTAAGAGATGCATTTCCATTTTATTTCTGTTTAATAATTATCAAAATTTGTGATGTATTTATGTTGTTTTTCTTAGATGTGACTAAAAATTATAAGTATTGGTAACTTAATCCTGAAGAACAAAGAGCTTACTATTTATTTAGAGACTTGTGGTTCCAAGAAAATATGAAAAAAATTTAAATCTCAAGTTATATATGTGTATTTTTGTGGAGAATCATCACAGGTGACCAATGAGAGACTTTCCAATCATAGAAAAACATTACATTAGGGTGAAATTCTGTTGAGAAGTGAAACAGAAATACAAATTTAAGGAGAAAAAAAGAACAATGTAAAATTTCTAATGTTATAGAAGAGTTTGTTCTTGCATTTTTTAAGACACTGGATGAAGGGTATGAAGTTGCTGGTATTTAAGAGTCTCCACTGAATAAACTAAAAAGGGTTATAAAGTAGTTTTTCAAAAAAATATGACTATTTATAATATGCCAGAAAGTATATCTTTTGCAACGATTTTATACTGCATATAGCTTTATGCAGATATAATTTACACACCATAAAGTTCACCCTTTTAAATGTACAATTTGGTGTTTTCAGCATATTCACAGAGTTGCATATTCACACTTTCATTACCCCTGAAAGAAGCCACCTACCCATTAGCGATTATTCCCCACTCTCCTCTCAGCCCCAGGTAACACTAATCTACTTTTCGTCTCTATGGATTTGTCTATTCTAGATATTTCATATAAATGGAATCTTACAATAAGTGTTTTTTTGTATCTGGCTTTTCAATGAGCATGTTTTCAAGGTTTATTCATGTTGTGGAATGTACTAGAACTTCATTACTTTTTATAGCTGACTAATATCCCATTGTAAAGATAGGTTATATTTTGTTTATCCATTCATAAGTTGATGGACACTTTGGTTGTTTCCACGTTTTGTGTATAAGTAATGCTGCTATGAATACTCATGCACAAGTTTTTGTGTGGACACGGGTTTTCGTTTCTCTTGGGTATAGACTGAGGAGTGAGTGCTAGATCATGTGGTAACTCTGTGCTTATCCTTTTGAGGAACTGCCAGACTGTCTTCTAAAGTGGCTTCAACATTTTGTATTCCCACCAACAGTGCATGAAGGTTCCAATTTCTTTACATCCTCCCCAACAATCGTTAGTGACTTTCTGATTAGAGCCATCTAGTAGGTATAAAGTGATACCTTATTGTGGTTGATTTGCATTTTCCATATGGATAATAATGTTGAACATCTTTCATGCACTTATTGGCATTTTTACATCATTGCAGAACTGTCTATCCCAATCCTTTGCCCATTGTGATGGTTAATTTTATTTTAATTAATTAATTTATTTTTAGAGACAGGGTTTCTCACTGTCACCCAGGCTGGAGTGCAGTGATGTCATTGTAGCTCACTGTAACCTCAAACTCCTGGGCTCAAGCGATCCTCTTGCCTCAGCCTCCCTAGTAGCTAGGACTACAGGTGCCCACCACCATGCTGCGGTAATTTATTTAAAATTATTTTTTTGTAGAGATGGGGTCTTGCTATGTTTCCCAAGCTAGTCTTGAACTCCAGACCCCAAGCGATCCTCCCACCTCTGCCTCCTAAAGTGTTAGGATTATAGGTGTGAGCCACCATGCTTGATCATGATGGCTAATCTTATATGTCAATTTGGCTGGGCTGTGATGTCCAGATATTTGGCCAAACATTAGTCTGGATATTTCTATAAGAGTGTTTTAAATTAGTAATATTAATATTTAAATTGGTGAACTTTGAGTAAAAAAATTGCCCTCTATAATGTGAGTGAGCCTCCTTCAATCAGTCGAAGGCCCGAATAGGACAAAGATGGACCTCCCTGAAGTAAGACGGAACTGTGACAGAGATGGCCTTCAGATGTGAACTGCGACATCTTCCCTGGGTCTCGAGCCTGTGCACCCGCCCTGCAGATTTTGGACTTGCCACTACCCATAATTGTGTGAGTCAATTCCTTAAAATAAATTTTTCTCTCTCTCTGTATATATGTACACACACCTGCACATTTTATTGGTTCTGTTTCTCTAAAGGACTTTGACTGAAACTGCCCTTTTTAAATTGTGTTATTTCTCTGTTTATTAAGTTGTGAAAGTTCCTTACATATTCGGGATATTAATCTGTAATTAGATATAGGATTTACAAATATTTTTTCTCCCATTTTCCCAGCTCTTTTTACTTCCTTGATGGCACAAAAGTCTTTAATTTTTATGAAGTTTAATCTATTTTTTTCTTTTTAGCTTGTGTTTCTGGTATCATATCTGAGAAACTATTGCCTAATCTGAGGTAATTTAGACTTTTGATAAGGAGGTTCACAAGCAAAAAGTTTGAAGACCACCACTCCACACACTGCAATCTGGATTCCAATCCCAAATACTGCCAGAACTATTCCTGCTAAGGTAAACTTTTTTCGTTTAGAAAAGCAGTTAAAAAAAAAAATTTAACTGCACTAACGGTCACAAACAGGTACAATTGATGTTCAAATATTGGCCTAAATTTCGGGAGGACTGTTTGAGGCCAGGAGTTCAAGACCAGCCTGAGCAACATAGTGAGACTCCATCTCTACCAAAAACAGAAAAATTAGCCAGGCGTCGTAGAGTGTACTTGTAGCCCCAGCTACTCTGGAGGCAGAGGCAGGAGGATCACTTGAGCCCAAGGATTGGAGGCTGCAGTGAGCTATGATGACACTACGGCACTCTAGCCCAGGCAACACATCAAGACCCTGTCTCAAAAATAAATAAATAAATATTGATCTAAATGTCCAACCACCAGAACTGTTGTACCGTGGTAATTAATCTGCACAGGTACTTTATCAACAACATATTCCTATATAAAACCAGAAATTATGTGAGCTGCTAATCTTATTCCCTAGTATCTTTTTAAAAAAAACTTTTTGAAACTTTTTGAAAACTTTAAAAAAAACTTATTGAAACATAATGGCATACCATAAAATTCATCTGCTTCAAGCACACAATTCAATGATTTTTAGCAAATTCCCCAAGTTGTGCCATTTAAAAAATTGTGCCTAACCTAATGCCTTTTTAAAAAACCTAAAACAGCACATATACAACAAGGTTTTGAGGAAAATAACATAGGCAAAAAAGCCAAAAACCAAAATTTCAGATACAGTTTAGCATTTTCCTCCTTATCTGTAACGTTTATGCTCCGGTTTCCCTCGATTTCCATTTCTGGGATCAAAGTCAGCAGGCAGCTGTTTGTCTTCCTCACCCGGGTCACCGAAGTCAAATTCAGCAGCTTCCTCGTCAGCTCTGCTTACCTTTCTGCGGTGAGGGACTCTGTCACCTCTGCTTACAGACTGTCCTTTTAATACGCATTTCCAAAACTGTATTTTTAAAAAGCCATTACCTTTTCTTTCCACTAGCTCCACTGTCTTGTTTTTTGTTTTTTTTTTTTTTTGAGACAGAGTCTCAGTCTGTCACCCGGGCTAGAGTGCCGTGGCGTCTCAGAGCTCACCACAGCCTCAAACTCCTGGGCTCAAGCGATCCTCCTGCCTCAGTCTCCCGAGGAGCTGGGACTACAGGCGCGCACCACCACGCCTGGATAATTTCTTTCTATTTTTAGTAGAGACGGGGCCTCGCTCTTGCTCAGGCTGGTCTCGAACTTCTGACCTCAAGCGATCCTCCTGTCTCGGCCTCCCGGAGAGCTACGATTACACAGGGGACACCGTGCCTGGCCTATTCCCAGTTTAGATTCCTTTTTGCGATGACATTTTCTGATGGCCTAACTGTGGAGTCTGCGGGCCGGGCCGGTGCTCTCCCGAGCACTCCGTGCTGTTGGACCCTACTCACCGCCCGCTGTGACTCCTGGGCCCGGACTGCCGAATTGCTGCTGCGGGTCCCGCCCCGGCCCCAGGCTGCTCCCCAGCGTCCGTCCGCGTCTCCAGGCTGCCGTGCTCGCCCCTCTACCTGCTCTAAGGGGCTTGTCGGCTCTCACGGCCTCTGCGTCCCGCGCTCAGGGGCTCCAAGTGCGGTCTCCAGTCCGGGCCTCTGCCCCAGCAGCAGCGGCGGCGGCGGCGGCGGAGCGGCTGCCTCGCCCAACACCTGCGGCCTCCTCGCCCTCCGCGCTGCCAGAGGGCGCTGTCCCCAGCTCACCGCGTGCGGGACATCCCCTGGGCCTCCCAAGCCACAAGCCTGCGGTCGCCTCCACGGCAGCCCGTGTCCTCCGCCAGCCCTGCCAGAACTCCGCTCCTGCTGCGGGGCTGCCCACACCTTTGTGCACACGCATCACCTTGGGATCAGGGTTCAAGGTAGATGCAGACATTTTAGGGAGAGGTCTGGAGACCGCATTTCTAACTAGCTCTCAAGTGGGGCCTGTGCTGCTGGTCCACCCCGGGCCGTAGGAGACGCCTGGGCGCCTCGACACACTTCCTGAAAACCCCCCTTCTTCAGCGGCTCTGCACTCTGGCCCTTAGTACCTGTGACGTCCTGCACTGACTCCCTGGGTCCCGCCGCCCCTGCATGTCCCTGATCTAGGCCTCCAGTGTCTTCCCTGTTCCTCAGCCTCTGTCTGTGGAGACCGAGGAGGCTTCCGTGTTCGCCCTGTTCTCTCTGCCCTGTGTCCAAGGCCGGTCAGAGATGACACTTTGCCCCAGTGGCCTAGACCTTTCTCCTCCTTCCCGGGGACAGACAGCCAGGCTCTGCCCACTGCCTGGCCCACACCCTCCAAATTCCGTCCTGTGAACACAGGAAAAAGACTAAGAGTGGTGATGAGGAAGGCAGAGGCGCCCACCCAGTTCCACATCTGGCTCCATTTTAGGAGGGTCTGACCCAAGAATAGGAGGTTCTGGATCCCAGTGACGGACCCCCGCCCTGCTCTTAACTGGGAGGGGCCCTTAGTCACCTCCCTTCTGGGGCTGGGTATCAAATCTCTGTCCCGGATTTAATCACGGCCACACCCCTCCACAGAAGTCCCTCACATAACCCCCAGGGGGCTCGCCCTGGAGCTTAGTGACGACAAGACGAAAACACAAGACCCCACCGGCCTTCCCTGACCGGGGCGGGGACGGGACAGGGCAGTGTGACTGCACGGACTCAGCCCGGTGGGCCCCTGGGGCCTTATCTCTTCCCTCCTTCACTCCGAACAGGTTGCCGTGTTTCCATCTCTGTCAGCACGATACAGAGAGGGAAACTTCCAGAGGTACACGGTGACAGAGACGCTGCTCTCCTAACCCTCTGCCATGCCCGCTGGGATCCGGGTCCCCTACGGAAACTTTGCTCCTGAGACTCCAGGCCTTGGGCTCATCACACGTGGGGGCCTCCCGTTCTCTAACGCTCCGAAGTGTCACCCAAAACAGCTGGTAAGCATCACTTTGGTAGCGTCTGCCGAGGCGACTGCCACAGCCACGCAGGACTGACGCGCACAGGCACCAGCTCCACCGTGGCTGGTCCACACCGACCTAGACCACCAACAGAGTCAGGTCCACCCCACGTGGGGACAAGGGACGGATGAAGGTAGGCTTCCAGAGGTCACAAGGCAAGTGGCTTCCAGGCTCCAGGGCCAGTGTTTTATCTCACAGCATCTATGATTTATGAAGATTCCAGAATCTGGGGTTTTGGGGGGGTTACTCCTAAGAACCCCGCCCACCGTTAGACCCTGGCTAGGGCAGTGCTGGCCCATCCTCATGAGCACGGCCTGTTCACAGGGCCGGAGAAGGGTGGCCTCAAGCGAACTAGGGCACATCTTCCCACAGTGGGTCTGCGTCCTGACAACACTCGTGCTGAGCAGGGCCAGGACACCTCCCCTCCACACACTCCAGCCCCAGGGGACTGCCAGCTCCCCCTGGGTGTCACGCACTTCGCCTGCACTTTAGCCCACGTCTTACCCCGATGGTTCCCAAGGTCAAAGTTGCCTTCCAGCTGTGGAAACACCATTTTGCCTCCTCTCTCCTGATGATCCATCCTGGGTCCCTGAGTCCCTTATTGTAGTGGATGGTTCTCAACAAAGCAGTCAGATCCTCTGTCCTGAGAAGCTCTGAATCCTGCCTTCACACTCCCGTGTGCCTACTTGTCCAGCTCATCAGTTACTCCCCTTGCGTAGAAACAACGTCTCACCATTAACGCTGCTTTGAGCTCTTGGCATGGCGGGGTGGGAGGGGAGGCGGAGAACGGAGTGGAGGGCACTAGATCCGGAAACAGAACCCGAGAGGGTGAGGGGGCGCGCTTCCTCTCCGGGAGCCTCTTATCAGCCAACAGCAGCAGCGGGTCTCTGAGCTTGGGGCAGTTCCCCTATCTTCCCTCCACCTGGGCTCGTGGTTGCTGCCTCTGCTCCCGGGCACTACAGGCCCCACCTGGCCTCGCCAGAGTTGGGAGCAACATGGGATGTTGTGGGGCAACATGGAATGACCTGGCAAGTCTGCACCCACGCAGGGCATCTGGGGAAGCCCGAGGTCTGTCGGTGGCTCCGGCTGACCCCGGCACATGCGTGGCCTGTGGTGCTGGGCATCGCTCATTGCTCCAGTGCTGACTGTTCACAGGGGGTGAGGTGCGGGTTCAAGTGGACCCAAGAGCACAGAACTGGGCCAGGTGCGGGGTACAAGGGATGAGACACAGCTGCTGGTCTCACGGAGGCGCAGACAAGTGAATGAGTGATTGGAACCCCAGCTGGGGCTGGTGCACACCTTCTCAGAGATGCCACCCTCCCTCTTCCTTGGGACCCCAAGATACCTCTCCCTCCTAAAGCGAAGGATCTGGTCACTCAGGCCAAAACCACGCTGTTCCTCTGTGGCTCCAACGTCACACCTTGTAGACAGAAGTCTTCCTCGAAACCATGTCATCTCTACGGCCTGCTGACCGTGCACCCCAGTGTGCTCAGGCTGAGAGTCCCCACCCTTCCCCATCTCACTGCTGTTCCTTAAACCTCTGCCCACCCACGTGGCCAATTCCCGCCACTCCCTCCACGAGGGCCATTGCGTTGCTACTGTCCATTAATAATAGCACGACACCCACTCCATCAGCATACAAACCAGAGACCAGAAGCTCATCCTTGGCAATGACCTGATCTAACTAGTAACCAGTTGATGCTGACTCCAGCTCTACCTCCTGAGCCTCCAGATGTCATCCCCCCTCCTGTCATCCTGCCCTTCCCCAGATCACTGCCCTCTGGATCCTGCATCTGTATTCGGTCTCTGCTGCATCCCAGCACTGTGACCTCAGCAAAACTATCTCTTGGGGCCTCAGTTTCATGGACTAGAAAATGATTTTGCTAACAGTGTCTACATCATCAGGTTGACATTTAGATGAAGTAACATAATGTACATAAAATGCTTAGCATAGGACATGGCTTAAAGTAATTCTCAATAAATGTTAGCTGTTGTTGTTGCTACTGTTATTATCATTATCTGAGCCTCAGCATCTCCCACCTGTGCTAGTTAAGAAGCTTCCTACCTGGTCACTCATGGATGGCAAGGACCAGCACGGAAAATGAAAGCTCCCAGTGGCCACAGCAGTGTGGAATCATCTGTGGCCACTGTGGGAACATCTGTCCCTTGAAAACAGCTGATGGTGGGAGAAGCAGCAAAGCAGAGCAGCTCGTAACCAGGCACAGCTGCTGGCTATGAGGGCAGCCCTCTTGCTGCAGCAAGAGCTTCCCGGGGCCCGGGCGGAGATGTGGTGTCGTAGGGATGGAGAAGCCCTTAGAAAGCATCTCATTCAATTTCCCAATTTTCGGATGGCAACACTGGCTTCCTGTGGAGGTAAAGGGCTTGGTTATGGCCAATTTTACTTCATGAGAATTTATCTGGGCCACTCTGTACTTAGCCGTGTGCTGGGTGCTGGACACACCGCTAGTCAGGTGGAGAGCTTGGCTCCAAACCCAGGTTTCCACTAGGTCATACCACTGACAGACAGAGGGGCAGCCCACTAAAAATGCCACTTACATTTCCATGTGATTCTGTATTACCAATAAATCAGCATGGGAATCCGTTCGACTAAAAGCTGGAATGCGAAATACCAAGTTGAACTGTTAGAAAGACACTTGCATGAGGACTGGCAGACATTTAGCACGGACACTAGTAAGAACACGATCTTCACGCCACCCACCATTTGCCCTTTGAACACACAAACTGGTCTGTGCAGTCAGCATCAGAGTAGGAATTTTGCAACACACCCCACAGTTAATGCTCTTTTCCTCAACACCTAGACTCTTCTAGTTTCTGAACAGAATCAAAATTAGGGGAGAAAGGAACATGGACAATAAATTGTCATTTTATAGATGATGAAACTAAAGCTTAGAGCAATCTATAATGACCATATTGGCTGGATAGCCTCACTTCTGTGCCATAGGGTGGCAATTAAAAATTAAAAAGATGTTTGCTTAAGGCTTATATGTGCTTTAATTAGGAAAGTCCTCCCAAAATGTTTCTTAACCTTTTATGGGTCACAGGCACCTCTGAAAATCTACTGAAACCTGTGAATTCTTCCCGGAAGTGATCCCATGGGGCACGAATGTAATTTTGCATATAATTTTAGAAGTATATTCATGTAGTCCCTAGAAATTCCTGAGACACATAAAGAAAAGTTGCTTTGAAGTGTTAGCTGCACGATAATGCAAAATGGTTCAAAGTAGCTTTGTAGGCACAGCTCAAACCTGAAAACTTCCGACCGCAAACTTTCTACTGGGAGCCGTGTGCGTAGTAAGTGAGAAATGATTACAATGCCGTTTTTCAGTATTTGACTCCAAGCATGACATTATGATGTGTCAGCACGTGCATGCAGATTAAAATAAAAAGTATTTATCAGCATAACACTATAGCCAGATAACATCAACATCTAGGATTCCAAACAGTTCTAGCAAATGGGCCCCTGAACTAGAAATACCGTGAAGACACATCGCAAGAGTCACCAGCATCTCCCTACCTGCATCGGAGCCTCTCTCACACCTCGCACCAAATGCAAACTCTTGCTACAAGAACACAGAAAACATTTACACTATTCATCGTAATTTAAACATCTTTCATGTACCAAGGTATCTCCTCCCACCTGCAGGGAAGATACTGCACGTACATTGTGGCATTCAGTTGAGATTCTAATAACACAATTTGCACTGGAAAAATAAGACTATCCAGAAACTTGCCTGCTAAGGGTCCGTAAATGCTTCTTGTAACTCAGAGGACCCGGATTTCTGCTGGAAAGCTGGGTCTGTGCTCGGCAGGCTCTCCCTCCTGGCGGCCTTTGCATGCCCCACAGGTTGCCCCTGCCTATTTCACACCCGAGCTTGCAAGCGGGCACCAGAGCAGGATGGTAACATGAGCCGCTCCAGCCCCAAATAGCAACAGGCCTGCCGTGAGTGAAAGTCCAAATATAGACCTGCTGCAGCTGTCTTGCCACCTCCTACTGCTCAAGTGTCACCAGGAGAGGTCACATGCTGTGCTGAGTTACTTCCTTTACTGTTGGAGCCTGAGACCTGTGGCTGTCCCAAGGACTCAGACAGCTGGTCATGCAGAGAGGGCCGGGGGCTGTCACAGCAAGGCCAGGAAGGAGACTTCTGGCAGCCCTCGGGCGGTGGCCTTCCACCTGGGCTTTCCCAGGGTCTTCTCCCAAGGCGTTTTGAACAAGCACAACTCTGGAGTTAATCAAATGCTACTTAATTGTTTTCACCCATCATTCCTTTAGAGTGTACTCAAGATGGGAATTCTTCCCCTCTCTGAATGAAAATCCAGCAGATTTGATGACTTTATTCTCCCTCTTAGGTGACACACAGTCCTTAGGGTCACTTGAAGTCATAGTTTAAAATTCAGTAATTGAATGTTCAATATACTAATAAAAAAGCCAAACCTGGTTTAGCCAGCATCAAAATCTTCTCCCCCCACAGCTCGGGCCTCATTAGTATGAAGCCTGCCCTGGGGAAGGGAGACTGGGCTTGGCCTGTCCTTCCCATACCCTCCCTGAGCTGCTGGTTTGGATACCATGGCTCCTATTTGAGTAGGTGCCACAGCGGGTGCTAACTTCAGGCTCTCTGAGCCTGGAAGGTGCTTACAACTGACTCTCTCTTTCACGGGGAACTTTTGTAAATCTCCGGAGATCTCTTCCCTGAAGTTCTC
Organism: Propithecus coquereli; assembly: GCF_000956105.1. Classification (NCBI taxonomy): domain Eukaryota; kingdom Metazoa; phylum Chordata; class Mammalia; order Primates; family Indriidae; genus Propithecus; species Propithecus coquereli. The sequence continues at coordinate 152,250 of NW_012150919.1, forward strand.
ACAACCAGGCTGAAAGCCCTTCTATTCCAAGCGGTCATTTTTATTTTCTTTTTTTGGGGGGAGGGGGTGATATTTTGTAGAGATGGGATCTCACTATGTTGCCCAGGTTGGTCTCAAACTCCTGGCCTCAAGTGATCCTCCTGCCTTAGCCTCCCAAAGTGCTGGGATTACAGGTATGAGTGACCGTGCCTGGCCTCAGGGGGTCTTTTTTCCCTCCTTAAGGGCCCAGGGGACCACCTCCTGAATCTCTCAAGTGAGGGCTCCTCGTCACGCAGGTGCCCCTCTTGGGCACAATCTAAGTGGCTCCTTTCTGGCTCTTTCTTCCTGTTGACCCACATCTGGTTCTTGGAAAGGAGGCTCCATCCTTGGTCCCAGTAAACTCTGGGATGCAGATGATCCCAATGCAGCCATCCCCTGGCTCTCGTCGCGGGGCATCAGTTAGTCCAACTGCAGGAAATACAGCAAGCTCCCTTTGAAGACGCCCCCCTAACTGGGCTTGGGATTGGAGGGTGGCATGACCAACCCTTCCTCCAACCTGACAACAGCTCTCTGCAGAGAAATTGCTCCACCACTCTTCCTCCAAAACATCTTCTCTTTTCTCTATTCTGACCCTTTTTTACAGTGGACTCTTAAACAACTGGAGGGTTAGGGGTGCCAACTCCCTGTACAGTCAAAAATCCACATATGACTTTACTAATAGCCTACTGCTGCCCAGAAGCCTTACCGATAACATAAACAGTCAATAAAATATATTTTGTGTTATATGTATAATATACAGCATTCTTGCAATAAAGTAAGCTAGAGAAAATGTTACTAAGAAAATCATAAGGAAGAGGAAATACATTTACAATACTGTACTGTATTTATCCATACTATAAGTTTACGTCGTCTGCTTATGAGATGAATCCTCTGTCTGAAATGAGGAGCAGCTGAGCTGCAGACCTCAATCTACAGCACCTACCAAGCAATGCGGCTTTCTCTTGTAATGTCAGGATTTTTCTCTGCTTCTTGGGAGAACTTCCAGCATCACTAGTGGCATTTCTATGGGTCCCATGATGTTATTTGTTTGTGGTACTGCACTAAACACAATGAAAAATACTAGAGAACCTAGAGAGATACTTTTTATTGTGATATGCAATTTACTGGAGAGATAAATTGCTCACATGGGGGCAATTAGCGTCATAGGGTGTTTAGGCAAATACGTGCAACACTTGAGCTCACCACAGTAGGAACAGGAGGTGGCTACACAATTATTATAGTAGTACAGTGTGTTTGACCAAATATCTGAGCACCCTGGTGGCCCAGCCAAGCTGACACATAAAATTAACCATCACACATATGTAAACATATGCTGTAGACTATGTCCCTTCCAAATCCATATGTTGAAACACAATCCCCAATGTGATGGTATTTGGAAATGTGGCCTTTGGGAGGTGATTAGGTCATGAAAGCAGAGCCCTCATGAATGGGACTAGTGCCCTTATAAAGAAGGGCCCAGAGAACTCTCTCATCCCTTCTGCCTTACTGTGAGGACACGGTAGGAACACAGGTCTCTACGAACCAGGAAGCAGGCCCTCACCAGACACCAAATCTACTGGTGTCTTGATCTTGGACTTCCCAGCCTTCAGAACTATGAAAAAAATAAACATTTGTTGTAAGCCTCTTGGTCTTCTATGGTATTCTGTTATAGCAACCCAAATGGACTAAGACGACATACACACACACACACACACACACACACGCACACAAAATGAGAGCAGGTTTATCTCTTTTGAGTTATTTTACTTTCTTCTTTATGTCTTTGATAGTATCTATTTTTATAATATCATATATATCTTTTATTTTTAAATTTTTATTTTTTATTATAATAGTAATATATGGCTATTTGGCTTAGAAAAAAGCAAATACAACCAAAGAATCATAAAGTAAATATAAACTGGAGGAGGCAAGATGGCGGATGAGAAACACTACCAGCCAGAGCATCTCTGCAGGAAGGAGAAATTTTAGATGAAAGAGAAAAAAACAAACAGACAGACAAACACAGATCAGATGAGGGTCAGAAGGAAGGGTGCCTGAACCTACAGGAGACTCCACGGGAAGAGGTCGCAGAGCAGAGCTGTAAGGAGAAAGGCATCAGCAGGGATTAAGCCCCAAGAGGCTTGGAGACCAGCGACAAGGGTAGGTGGAGCAGTTAAAATTCCCCTCCCTTGCATCTCCGACTGCTGGTGGCTCCTGAGCTGCTGGAGTGACCTGCCGACACCAGCCCAGAGACTGCTGCCGCCAGTGCATGGAAAGCTTCTTGCGGACCGGGCACCAGGCTCCCAGCTCCCCCGGGACGCCTCCCACCCCACAGACCTGAGCCGGTTGGCAGGTGCCATGTTGCTTCTCTACCCACTGGGCACTTGTCCTTCCTGGTAGGGCCTCAACCCTCAGGATCTGTCTTGCTTGTCCCCACACAGGCATTTCCCAACTCCAGCCCAGACTGCAGGAGCCACAGGGGTCCAGTGGGTCCCAGGAGATCTGCGTGACTCCAGAGCCCAGTCATTCTGGGTGGACAGCCTTCGGAGAGAGGGTCGGAGGTGACCAGTGTGCAGACTTTCCTCCACCTAGTTCTTTATTCTCCCCTTCCCTTCCCCTACCTGTGGCTGCTGAGAGAGACAATTTAGCCACCACCTGGAGACATCCACAGGAAATGGGGCCCAGACCTTTCCTTTTGGGGTCCTGCAGTGGACTGAGGGATGCTCGGACTGTGAGCTCCCTACCCGCCAGTGCTTCCTGGTGCTGCTTGCCCAGTGACTCCAGCAGAGCGGGGCAAACCCCAAGGCAGAAGGACATTGAACCAGCTTGGGATCCCTATGGGTGACTTGGGACCAACATTCTTCTCCCTGGCATGGTCAGGGATTGATCTATGGGGCTGGTGGACCAGCCTGCAGGACAGATCCGTACACCTAGGTTTTGACCGAATTGCCCAGGGACACAGAGAGGATATTTGTGAATTAGTCTCCTGAGATGTGGGTGCCTACAGGGGCAGATCAGGGGTGAGAGTGCAGAGTGGGTCCTAGCTGCGGTCTGCTTGCTGGGCACACCTCCTCCCACGGGAGGGCCGCACTCCCAGGTAAGGCCAGGATCCAGGACATGGAACCTCCCGGCCCATAAAACAGTGCGGGGGAGCTTAGCTGGTGGCAGCGGCCCTGGGAGAAACCCCAGAATAGGGGAGGGTGGAAAGGAGCGAGGCCTGCTCCGGACTGCCAGACTGCAGGTCTCTGACAGCCCCACCTCCACACACAGACTTTCTGGTTCAGTGGGGCCATTTCAGCCCCTCCCTGGAGGCTTTGCCCAGAGGCAGGGAACAGACCTTTGACCCCTGCTAAAAGCATCTGTGGAGCTTGAGAGCAGGCTAATCCAACCCAGCCCCACCCAGCCTCACTCCCCCACCTGCCCCTGCTGAGGTGGAGAATAAGGACACACCTGGAAGCTCCAGGGCCCCACCCACAACCTGGGGCACTAGAGGGCTTCTGCGGAAGAACTAGAGCTGGTCACAGGACCCACTGCAGCTCGTTCCTCCTGGCAAGCGCCACCTATTGACAGGGAGGTCAATTTGCAGCCCTTTTACTGCATTTACTGACTCATCATACAGGGTGTGGTTTGATTCTCACCCACACGCCACCACCTACTGGCTCAGAGCTTAAACTGGGCATAGCATTATCTAAACAAAAGAAAATCCAAAGGTAAGAAGCAACAGCTACTCCAGATGGGAAGGAATCAGCAAAAGAACTCTGGAAGTATGAAGAATCAAACGGAAAGGACAAAAGGGAGCACCAGCTCTCTAGCAATGGATACCAACCAAACTCAGAACACTGAAATGACAGATGAAGAATTTCAAACATGGCTTGTAAGAAAACTCAATGAAATGCAAGATAAAATGGAAACCCAACACAAAGAAACTACAAACAGAATGCAGGAAATGAATGAAAAATTCACTAAAGAAATTGAAATATAAAAGAAAAATCAAACAGAACTTTGGGATATGAAAAATTTATTCAGGGAATAAAAACACAGTGGAAGTCCTCAAGAATAGGTTAGATCAAGCAGAAGAAAGAATCTCAGAGATTGAAGACAACACATTTCAATTAAACAAGTCAGTCACAGAGAAAGAGCAGAGAAATAGGAGGAAAGAGCACAGACTACAAGAAATACGGGATTATGTGAAGACACCTAACATACGAATCATAGGCATCCCTGAGAGTGAAGAAGAAAATACACAAGGGTTGGATAATCTATTTGAGGGAATAATGGAGCAAAGTTTTCCTGGCCTTACTAGAAATCTAGATATCCAGGTACAAGAAGCTCAAAGGACTCCTGAGAGATTCATCACAAAGAGGAAAGCACCAAGACACACAGTCATCAGACTGGCCAAAATAAGCACAAAAGAGGCCCTCTTATGAGCTGTAAGAGGAAAGCAGCAGGTAACTTACAAAGGAAAACCTATCAGACTAACTGCAGACTTCTCAATTAAGACCTTACAAGCCAGAAGGGACTGGGGCCCCATTCTCAGTCACTATTCTCAAACAGAATAATGTCTAGCCTAGAATTTTATATCCTGCAAAACTAAGTTTCTTATATTAAGGAAAAATAAAGAACTTCACAGATAAGCAAACACTGAGGGAATTCATCAAGACAAGACCTGCCCTCCAGGAAGTACTCAGAACAATGCTACATAGGGATCAGCACAATAGACACTCAACCAGTGTAAAGTCATCCAGAAGCTAAAGGTCAAAGGCCAGATACCACAATGGCTCAAGAGAGAAAACAAAGCAGCAAAGTTCCCCATAGCCTGAAAGCCACCCACCTGCCTGGGGCCACTCCCACTACCAGGAGCCCTGCCCCACGGAGCAGCAGGGTCCCCACGCACTTGCTTATGCCTAGAGGACAGGCTCTCCCTACCCATAACCACAGCCTGTGCCTGTGCATCACTGAGGAGCCTGAGAACAGGCATGTCCAGCCAGCCTGGCACCACTCCCCTGCAGTGTCCAAGCATGCCATCCAGGGGCCTGGGATCACTCTGCCAAGTCCTCCACCACTGGAATCAGTGCACTCCTCCCAGGGACTTGAGGACAGGCCCACACAGCCTGCCACTAACACCACTGCTGGCACTCACCTGCACACACCACATGGGGGCCTGGGGACTGACCCACCCAGCCCATCACAACCACTGGTAACATGGCAAATGCCACCTGGGAGCCTGAGGGTTGTCCTACCACCACTACTACCATTGCCCACACCATGCGCAGTGCCCAGGGTCTGAGGACTTGCCCATTCATCTGGCCCACTACTGCCACTGCTGCCACCTGAGGCAGCCACCCACAGGCCCAAGAATCAGCCCAACCGGACCTGCTAACACCAACACCTGCATATGATGCCGGAGGGCCTAAAAGCAAGTATGCTCATCCTGCCACTGCCACCACTGGGGACCAAAGGCTGGCCCATCTGGCATTCCTGTCCCCAGTAAGGCATCATCACAGCCTCCACTAATGACTGCAGCCAAGCCGCTGAGAAAATCATAGACACCACTAACACTGTTCACAGCCAAAGAAATCATACAGCAGCAACACAACTGCATGCACCCAGAAACAAAGCTAAAGTGCCATGCCCAACCAGCACCACAGATACATCTTCAGGAAAAAGTCTTCTCCTATGAAAGCCCTTCCAAAAAAATTGGAAGAAGTGACTGTTACACCAGATGTGCAGGTATCAACAGCATAAAGACAAAAGAAACATGAAAAAGCAAGGAAATATGACACTGCCAAATGAACACAATAATTCTCCAGCAACAGATTCCAATAGAAAAGAAATTTAATTACCAGACTTCAAGCTATATTACAAAACTATAGTAAACAAAACAGCATGGTACTGGCACAAGAACAGGGACACAGACCAATGGAACAGGACTGAGAACCCAGATATAAAACCATCCTCATATAGCCATCTGATCTTTGACAAAGCAGACAAAAACATATGCTGGGGAGAAGAGTCCCCATTCAGTAAATGGTGCTGGGAAAATCTGATAGTTACATGTAGAAGACTGAAACAGGATCCACACCTCTCACCTCTCACAAAAATCAACTCATCGTGGATAACAGATGTAAACCTAAGACATGAAACTATAGGAATTCTAGAAGGAAACATTGGAAAAACTCTTATAGACATTGGCCTAGGCAAAGAATTTATGAAGAAGACCCAAAAGGCAATCACAGGAACAACAAAAATAAATAAATGGGACCTGACCAAATTAAAAAGCTTCTGCACAGCCAAGGAAACTATCATTAGAGCAAATAGACAACCTACAGAATGGGAGAAAATATTCAGATGCTACACATCTGAGAAAGGGCTGATAACTAGAATCTGTATAGAACTCAGGAAAACCAACAAGAAAAAAAATCAAACAACCTCATTAAAAAGTGGGCAAAGGATGTGAACAGAAACTTTTCAAAAGAAGACAGACTAATGGACAGCAAACATATGGAAAAATGCTCAACATCTCTAATCAGCAGGGAAATGCAAATGAAAACCACAGTGAGATATCACTTATCTCCAGTGAGAATGGCTTTTATCAAAAAGTACCAAAACAACAAATGTTGGTGTGGATGTGGAGGGATAAGAACACTCATACACTGTTGGTGGGACTGCAAGCTAGTATAACCTCTGTGGAAAGTAGTATGAAGACATTTCAAAGACCTATAAGTAGATCTACCATTTGATCCAGCAGTCCCACTACTGGGCATCTACCCAAAGGAAAAAAAAGACATTCTACAATAAAGACATCTACACTCGAATTTTTATAGCAGCACAATTCACAATTGCAAAGATGTGGAAACAACCCAAGTGCCCATCAATACATGAACGGATTAATAAAATGTGGTATATGTATATGATGGAGTACTACTCAGCCACAAAAAACAATGGTGAACTAGCACCTCTTATATTATCTTGGATGGAGCTGGAGCCCATTCTACACTAAGTGAAGTATCACCAGAACGGAAAAACAAGTGCCACATGTGCTCACCATCAAATTGGTACTAACTGATCAACACTTACGTGTACTTATGGTAGTAACATTCATCAGGTGTCAGGCAGGTGGGAGGGGGAGGAGGGGATGGGAAAATTCACATCTAATGGGTGCGGTGCACACTGCCTGCGTGATGGGCACACTTGTAGCTCTGACTTGGGTGGGGCAAAGGCAATATATGTAACCTAAACGTTTGTACCACTGTAATATTCTGAAATAAAAAACAAAACAAACAAAAACCATGACACATCCAGAAACAGAAAAAATATATGTATATAAACTAGTCACACATCCTGATAAACCACAATTAGGTTTGGTGTGTATTTTTCCATATTTTTTTCTAGGAATATGCAAATTTATGCCCTTCTCACACACATAAAATGGAAATTACTTTTATAATTAGAAAGATTGATAGTTTCATTTTGAACAACCAAATAGATTAGAAAACTACTAGAAGGGATAAAGTAGTGTAAAACAAATATAGATGGTGAAAAGACATAACGTGAGGAATACACCAAAAAGATATTTAAAACAGACTATTAAAATTATAAGTAAATCATACTCGCTAAAATAATATATTTTAAAATATTTAGGGGAAAGATACATCACTGCAAACTAGTATTAACCTCTGTGGAAAGTAATATGGAGATACTTGGCTAAAAGGTTATCTCTCCAAGAGGACTGGGTGATTGAATTTGAGAGCCAACCCCCCGCCCCAGCCACAGGCATTAAAGGGGAGGGACTTCAGACAGAGGCAGCTTTAGACCTTCAAGTTGTATTCTACAGAAGTTCCTAGATGCCTTGAGGTCATCTTCAGGACAGAGATGCCCTAACCAGAGATTTCCCTGGCCTTGGTTTGTTTCATGTTTGTTGTTTTGTTGTTGTTGCTTAACGTTGGGGATAACAGCAAGTACAGCTTTGATTCTGGGCTTTCCCAGCTTAAAGCTGTTAGGGTGGACAGCCTGGTAGGTGTTAGCGAGGGTAGAGAAATATTTTTCATGCAGGGATTATGATATCAAAGTAAAAGTTTATTTTACCCTTTGGCGGGGTGGGGAAGAGAGGGGGAAGAAACAGAAAGATGGTGTGGCGTCCTGAAAAAGAGAAGGGAGGTGCCAGCAGCAAGGCCAAGTGGTTTGCTGCTTTTATGGAGACAAAGAGAAAAATAGTAATTGTTGTGGAGTAATTAGCAGGCAGCTTCCAGAAGTCAGGTTGTCTGTTTCTTGTTTTTCTACATTCCTGGAGACTTGGTTATCTCTGAGATGTGGTCTGGGGATGTGATTTTGCCCCTGAGATACGGTTTTGTGCAGGAAAGTAAGACCGGGAGTTTATCTCTTGCTGTCTGTCCAAGAGCTTCTCAGGAACACCTGGAGGCCATAGACACATTCTAAAGGCTGTGATCCCTGAATGTAAAGAGAAAGATTTACATTTCCTTTCTGGCTTTTGGATCTTTTCAGATGTTTGTGAAAATAGAGTCCCTGCAGGGTGCGTGCCAGCTTGGGAGAGAGTAGGGAGAACTCAAGATTGATCTTTGGCTGTTATTAGAAAATTGTGGGATTAGATATTTTCTGTTATTTCAGCGAGGCCATTCTTACAAAAACCTCCACAAGCTCTTTCACTTATTGCTGAATGGAAAACCCACAGGCCTTGCTTTGGCAAAGGGCTCTTAATCCTGGCTCCCTGGGCATCTCTCTCCCTCCCCTCACCCCCACTACCCCTCTCTGTGGGCTCACGGGATGGGAGCTGACCTGTACTGTACTTCTCAGTCTACACTGTGTATTTCCTAGGCTGAGACTAACTAGGGCTTTCTTGTTCCCTGTTATATGAACAGATCCAGCTCCACCCCAAACTCCATTCCCGCATGTGAACTGGATTTCCTCGTTATCTCCTTAAATAGGTCTTCAGTAGCCAGGTGGTCTTATTTAGTCTCTGAGTGCTGGTGTATCTTGAGTTACTTTTCTGGGTCTCACTTTCTTTGTCTCTAAAATGAAGAGTTAGAACATAGATTGTACTTAAACACGCTGTTTGGAAGCTGGGATACTTTGAAGGCAGAGACATCTTTTTGGATTCTCCCTCTACCTGCCCCCTCTCAAATACTGGCATATAGCAGATACTCGACGAAAGCTTGTTGAATTGACGAAATAAATCTGTGGCTCCTACCCAGTGCTTGGCACTTAGAGGCCCTCCATAAATAATTATTGAGTTTAATTTTGTTCGATCTCCCCCAGCACATTTGTGACATTGTTGAGGACAGGAACCATGTATTCAATAGGGCCGTGACAGAAGACAAAATCAGGCGGGTCCCTGTTCTCGAGAAGTTCACAGTTCAGTGTAGGAGGCCAAGACAATAACTCGCCCATTTAACCAGCATTTTCCCAACGTCAGCATGTCCAAAGGTGGGCAAGGTTAGGCAACAGTGGTAATTTCCAGGCGCCGGGCCAGGTCGCGAGATTGATTGCTGAAGGTTCGGTCAGAGGTAGCACTCTTGACCTTTTCATTGGTTATCACTGACCTGCTCTCTATCATTCAACCAATCCCGGACGCCTGCTGGAAGCCTCAAGGCCCGCAGGCAGCCAATCCAAAGTGCGGGGCGGGGCACGGAGGGGCGTCGATGCGGGTCAGAGTCCGGCGGAAAATGTCGCGGTTCGGGCCGTTGTGGGGCGGGGGGTTCGCGGAGGCCTGGCCCGGGCGAGCCGAGCCCTCGGGCCGCTGGCCGCCGGCCGCCATGGAGTACGAGCAGCCCGACAGCCTGGAGGGCTGGGTGCCGGTCCGCGAGGACCTCTTCGCCGAGCCCGAGCGGCACCAGCTGCGCTTCCTGGTGGCCTGGAACGACGCGGAGGGCAAGTTCGCCGTGACCTGTCACGATCGCACGGCGCAGCGGCAGCGGCACAAGGGGAGCCGGCCCGAGCCCGAGCCCGCCGCGCCCCCGCCCAGCTGGGCCGGCCTGCTCTCGGCCGCCGGGCTCCGCGGCGCGCACCGGCAGCTGGCGGCGCTGTGGCCGCCTCTGGAGCACTGCTTCCCGCGGCTGCCGCCGGAGCTGGACGCAGGCGGCGGCGGGGCCTGGCGGGGGCTCGGGCTGTGGGGGCTGGTGTGGCCGGCGCGCGCGGGCCCCGGCGAGGCGGCGCTGCAGGAGCTGTGCCGGCAGCTGGAGCGCTACCTGGGCCAGGCGGCCGACGGCTGCGGCGGCGTCACCGTGCGCGACGCGCTCTTCCCGGCAGAGGGTGGCGCGGCCGACTGCGAGAGCCTGCGCGAGTTCCGGGAGCGGGCCCTGCGCGCGCGGTGGGCCGAGGCGGGCGCGCGGCTGCGCCAGGTACGGCCGGCGGGGCCGCACAAGCCCGCACCGTGGCGTTCGTGCGCTTTTATTATGCTGTGGGCCGTTTCCGAGGGTCTTTCGGTGCTGGGAGAGGTCAGGTTCACAGTCTGACGGGGCAGGGACAGCAGGCGCGCAGAGAGAGCCGCAGGTTCACCGGGACCCTCATCTGTGGGAGAGCGGCTGGGGGCATTAGGCGGGAGCTCGCTGAAGGCCTGGAGAGAGGACGGACTAGTTAGATCAAAGGTTATTCGCAGGCAGGAGCTAGGCTAGGCCAGACCCGTAACCTTTTCCCTGAAGATGCTGGCAGAGCAGGATGTTGCAACGAGAAATGCCAGAAATATTGAAAACAAAACTGAAAAGAGCCCATATTGCCACGTAGGAAATAATAATATGGACTAAATGTGAACAGTTCCAGCTCATGCTTATGAAGGAAGACCAAGAATGGGGATGAAATGTTTTAGAGGATGAAATGGCTTTTGTTTTGTGTTTTAAGTCATCAAGACTTGGTCAGATGGAAAGCCCACAGAAAGTGAGCTTTATTCATTAGTTTCGAATAGCAACCACAGGAGTGTCCTTTTAAGCTTGGAAGAGGTAGCTTGAGAGAGAACAATTTACTATTTGAATGGTAAACTTAGCCTAAAGGAAGGGGGAAGCATAAGTTCACAAAACGGTTGAGGAGAAAATATGGCTTATATACGGATACTCAAAATTTACTAAGGAGAGCCAAGATTTGGTTATTCGTTCTGCAACCTGGACATGTCTGTTTGCTCTTTCTCCTCTAAGCCATTATTAACCTGAATGATATTTTTCTGTGCATTCTTTTGAGAAAGGAGAGGTGTAGGAGAATTCAGCCGCATTTCAAAATTTTAATTATATCCTCTTAAGCTAAATATAGAATGAGCTTTCTAAATTAAAATGGTTTTATAAAAGAAGTTTGTTAGTGGGATCATTTTATACTGTGGGTTTTATGTGTAAATATTTACATACCCACTTCTCATGTGTTGATTTCTCTTTATCATAAGAGGAAACAACAGGGGAGTTTTAGGCCAGTCAGCTTTTGATCTTCAACTTTATCATTTTATATCAGACTTTTGCTTTTTAGACACTTGGTTTCTCACAGAGAAGTGGTTTCTCCTTAAACTCTTAACATTTATATATGATATGTATACAGTAGTTACTATTGGAAAAATGACACTTTTCCCAAATTGAAGTTCATTCTGGGGTCAGGGGTGTTGTAGCACTAATTTAGTTCATACTGTTGAGCTAGCTGTTCACACTAGTGTAGTTTATATGTTTATCTGGAACTTAAATATGGGCAGGGAGAGAGGTTTAAATACAGAATATGCCATATCTTTGGAAGTGTATATAATTTTAATACCTTATATTTAGAATAGAAAAGCAATTGATTCTAGAATTAGACCAATTACTAGTATTGCTAGGATACATAAAGTGAAGCTGAATGTTTTAACTCTGGAATTTTTCTAAATAGTCTAAGAAATAAGGCTGAAAAGCATCAGTTGCCTTAAGTTTACTTTTGCATGTGTGTGTTTTAATTTTGTCCAGCAAACCATTCACTTTTTTCTAACACTAATCATCTGGATAAAACTACAGCTGAAAGTAGATCACTTTATCCTTAAGTAGGACAGAAATAGAAGAATTTAAGAATGTATTGGTTGAAAAAAACAATCTACAGTTACTTGAGTTTATTTCTCTTCTTCTGGGGGTAAGATAATTTCCTATCAAACGAGTTCACCTAGATTATAAACTGTTTATTTTCTACCCTGCATCGGAAGCAGTGCTCAGGAGGGGCTAGAGCCACATGGAGGCTCTGTAAAGGAGTGGAGTCTGGGGGGGCTCGGTGGGAATGTTAACTTGGAGGATTTAAGAGTCAACATGCTGGAGAAGTATTAATGCTCGGAGACAGCTCTATGATGTCTTTATGAGCCTTTAAAAAAGGAGTACAGCCGCACGAAACCTTTACAGTCAGAAAAGTCAAATGAAAAAATACCCACAATCTGTGTTCCAGTAACTGCTGTTAATGTTTGATGACTCTTTTGGGTCCTCTTCTCTGCATACTTAGTACAAAGTTGAGATAAAATTTTGCACTCTGTTTTCTGCCCTATTTAAAAATATAAAAGTTCCCATATTATTAAATAGTCTTCAAAAGCACAGTGCTGAATGACTATAATAATAATATTCTGCCATGGATATATCCATCATTTATTTAAGCATTCTTGTTTTATTGGGCATTTTGTTTGGAGGACATTTTCATATTTAATCATTATTTAAAATTTATGTATTGAAGTTGAGAACTTTGTAGTTTCTTTAATTTTGTTTGGTATGTATGATCTTATAAACAATACTGTCCAGACTTGAGCTTTATTTACATTTTGCCTTCTAGGTTCTTCAAGGACATGGAAAAGCCAACACCATGGTAGCATTAATGAAAATTTATCAAGAGGAAGATGAAGCATACCAGGAATTAGTTACTGCGGCAACCATGTTCTTCCAGTATTTACTGCAGCCATTTAGGGATATGCGAGAAGTTGCAACTTCATGTAAGCTTGATATTTTGGTATGTTTTCTTTATATTTTTTAAATCAGATATATTATTTGTCATATTCTTTCTTTAGTCACGTTTAAGGTTCAGTCTGTGCATTTTGGGTTCACTCTTACATTTAAATATTGAATTTCTGTTTAAAATTGATTAAAAAATGAAGACATTTATGTTGGTCACTCTTAATACCTTAAGATTTCTGCAGATTTTAAAGAGTTAAGCACTTTTTCTGCTGATGAATTGATTTTGATGTGATGTTTATTTACTTCAGCTTGTTTTCCACCTCTAAGGACACATGCACATTTCTTAGAAATAGGATGAAAATTTAAATAGCAGGGCCCTAGATTGTAATTCAGTAATTTAAACTTTAGTAAATACTGTCGTCATTCTTATTTCATTGAGCCATCGAATGACCCAGTGACATTTCTAAATGTCTTTAGAAAAGACATTATTATCATTCTAGCGTTACACACAAATGTAGAGCCAGAGGAGTTGTTAGTAAATATCTTGCCTTGGGTCTCAACACCTAGAATCAGAAGACAGCAGAGTGATCTCTTGATCTCTGTCCTCTGCACCGAGCCATCTTTCCACACATGCTGTCATGACCCCTACAGGTTATTGTACTATAAAAGTGGCATCATGTTTAGCTGAAACTTATGCCACTCTAACCTGTAGATAAAGTTGTCCTGTTCATTATTTTGATAGTCTGTTCTTTGGAAAATCTTCGTCTTATACATATTTTTTCTTTAAGGAACAGCTTTATTGAGATCTCATTCATAGACCATACATTTTAAAGTATGCGATTCAGTGGTTTTTAGTATATTTAGAATCGTGCAACCATCATTACCTAATTCTAGGATATTTTTACCCCAAAAAGAAACCCCATACCCATTAGTAGTCATTCCCCATAACCCTAGGCAGCCACCAGTCTACTTTCTGTGCAGATTTCCCTACTGTGGACGTTGATATAAGTGGAATCATTCAATATATGGTCCTTTGTAACTGGCTCCCTTCTCTTAGCACAGTGTTTTCAAGGTTCATCCATGCTCTAGTATCAGGACTTCATTTCTTTTTATTGCTGAATAATATTCAATATACATAACACTACATTTTGCTTATTCATTTATCAGTTGATGAAAATTTAGGTTGTTTCCCCTTTTGGCTATTATGAATGATGCTGTTACGAACATTTGTTTCAAAGTTCCTGTGTAGACACAGGTTTTCATTTCTCTTGTGTATGTACTGATGAGTAGAACTGCTGAGTCATACGATGATTCAACGTTTAACCTTTTGAAGAACTGCCAGACTTTTCCAAAGCAAGTGTACCACTTTACATTCCCAAAAGTAGTAAGTGAGGTTCCAATTTGTCCACATCATCATCACACTTGTTATTGTCTGTTTTTTTGGGTACAACCATCCTAGAGGGCGTGAAGTGGGATCTCATTGTGGTTTTGGTTTGTATTTCCTTGCAGCTAACCTGTACATATTCTTATGTTACTGAATCATACTTTATGGAATAAAAATTGGATGCTGGATGACATAGTAGCATTAAGGTTGGTGCAAAAGTAATTGTGGTTTTGGACTGTGAATTTTAAATCATCATAACTGGGCTCAAACATATCTTTATTAATCAAAATAGGAACCATTACAATCAACACATTTCGCCAACGAGAAATAAGTTTGTTTATTCCTGTAGCATAAAAATCCATGCTTCAGGATTCCATGAACTCTTGGAAAGCATTTTCTGCATCCTGCTAGTTGTGGAAGTGTTTTCCTTGCAAAAAGTTGTGGAGATGATCGAAGGAGTGGTGGTCAGTTGGCGAGAGGTCAGGCGAATATGACGGATGAGGCAAAACTTGCGATGGCCGCCCACTGTGTTCCTCATCTTCGAGGCTCTCGTCTCCTTCGCAAAACTTCTTGAACCACCACTGCACTGTACGTTCGTTAGCAGTTTCTGGGCCACATGCGTTGTTCATGTTATGAGTTGTCTCCACTGCTTTATGACCCATTTTAATCTAATAAGAAATTCGCTTGAATTTGCTTTTTGTCCAACATCATTTCCATAGTCTAAAATAAATATAAACAGCAAGTAATAAGTCATTAGCAAAAAAACATAAAGTAAGAAATGTGCATTAAAATGATGTGTAACATAACCACATTTATTTAAGAATGTATTACAGTATCAAATGGCAAGTTTCAACAATGCTAAAACAGCAATTACTTCTGCACCAACCTAATCCACGTCTTAGTTCAGGCTGTTATAACAAAGTACCGTAGACTAGACGACTTATAAACAACAGAAATTTTTTTCTCACAGTTCTAGAGGCTCGGAAGCTCAAGATCAAGGTGTCAGCAGATCTAGTGTCTGGTGAGGGGCAGCTTCTTAATTTGTAGATGACTATCTTGCTGTGTCCTCACGTGAAGAGCAGAGAGAGAGACCCTGTGTCTCCTCTTTTTATAAGGGCATTCATCCCATTCTTGACCTAATTACTTCCCCAAGGTCCCATCTCTAAATATCATCACATTGGGGATTTAGGCTTCAACTTAATGGATTTTGGGGGTGACAAACACATCCAGTCCGTGCCAATACATGTCATAATCATGAATATACAGATTTTACTATCTTTTAGGTGGCTGTATTACTTTTGCCCTTCAGAAAAGAACCAAAGTATTGAAAAGCTTCTTGTCATATCCCTAAAATAAACCATAGCAGCAGTTAACACCTGAGTGCTGTGTACCAGGCCCAATGCCGAGTTCTTAACAACACAGATTTCATTTAAACAATTGTTTGTTACTATTAATAGAGAGAAACATAACTTGACAGCATTCCTCTCTAGAAAGTTATTATAGGCATGCAAAGATAAGGCTTTTTTCTTCTGAGTGGTGCCCAGCTTATGGCCTTATTCATACTCAGTAAGGGATTGCTAAATGAATGAAAATTTAATTGACTAATAAAAGTAGTAAAAATAATCCATGTGACCAATTTCCTTTCAGTTTCCTAACAGTTTTACATTACTGTTATCTCTTACTAAGACAATTTTCCCTTCTTTCTGTAGAAGTCCTTGGATGAGGATGACCTGGGTCCTAGAAGGATAGCTGTCCTGCAGAAGGAAGCCGAAGAATGGACCAGACGGGCTGAAGAAGCTGTTGTCTCTATTCAGGATATCACAGTGAATTATTTTAAGGAAACAGTAAAAGCATTAGCAGGTGATATTAAAAAATGCTATACTGAGATAAATACAATTTTCATTTTATTCAAAAACCATTTGAATGCCTCTTAAGCATCAGGTACTCTATAGGTGCTGGGAATTCAATGCATGGATAAGCATAAGCAGACACTGTACAGTCTGGTGAGAGGGGAGAAATCGTATATATTCATTTAAGCACATGGAAAATGGCAGTGGCAATAAGTAACACAAAGAAGAGAAACGTGGGGCTCCGAGAGCGTGTGAGAAAGAAACTGGACTCCATCAGGGTGGTTACTAAATTATAAAGGCCTCTGAGAAGTGGAGCTTGCCCTAATATCTGAAGGGTAAATGGAAGTTGAAGGCAAAAAAATTGAGGGAAGAGTGTTCCAGGCAGAAGAAATAGCATTTGCAAAAGTCCTCTGGCTTGAGGGAACTTGGTCAATATGAGGAACTTAAAACCCACGGGGCTGGATTGCAGAGAATGTGGTATGAGGGAGAACACTGGCAAGACAGGCAGGGGTGAGACCGTGTAGGGCCTGTGGGCTGGGTGAAGGGCTTTTTTCTAATCTTAAATCACTGTCATTAACAGCCCCAGATAGGAAACACCTGAACGTCTGTCAATCAGTTTAAGTTACGGGATATTCATAAAAGATAAAACTATGTGGCTGTTGAGCATGATGCTCTATATCTTTTTTTTTTTTTTTGAGACAGAGTCTCACTGTGTTTCCCGGGCTAGAATGAGTGCCGTGGCGTCAGCCTAGCTCACAGCAACCTCAAACTCCTGGACTCAAGCGATCCTCCTGCCTCAGCCTCCCGAGTAGCTGGGACTACAGACATGCACCACCATGCCCGGCTAATTTTTTCTATATATTTTTAGTTGTCCAACTAATTTCTTTCTATTTTTAGTAGAGACGGGGTCTCGCTCTTGCTCAGGCTGGTTTCGAACTCCTGAGCTCAAACAATCCGCCCGCCTCGGCCTCCCAGAGAGCTAGGATTACAGGCGTGAGCCACCACGCCCGGCCTCTATATCTTTTTTCTTAATGAAGAGTTTCTAGTAGGCAAATAAGATCTAGAGCAGAATGATGATCGTAGGTTTTTTGGTCCAACTACCCATGTAGTCTGTCTAGCTAGACATAGAAACAATCTGGAAGTATATGCACCAAAATGTAAGAAGCAATTGCCTCAACTAGGTGAGATCATGATTTATTATCTTTTTAGAAATGGAGTACCTAAGATTTTATATCAGTGACCCTGTGTTATTTTTGTAATAATAAAAAAATTATTGAAATAAAAGTTCTTTTAAAAAGGATGTTTTATAGGCAATATGGGAGGCAATAAAGGATTAGCTCATGATAAATTTTCCCCTTTTTAATGAGTTGTAATTATATTTTATTTTATTAATTAAATTCATCAGGAATGCAGAAACAAATGGAACAGGATGGGAAGAGGTTTGGCCAGGCTGCCTGGGCCACAGCATGTCCCAGGTTAGAAAAGCTTAAGCTAATGCTAGCTCGAGAGACTCTGCAACTCATGCGAGCCATGGAGTTGTGTTTAAATCACAAAAGAGCTGAAGTTCAAAGAAAGGTAAGACAAAGATAAATGTAACTGTGTTTTAAAAATATACTTTTATTTTAGATAGCACTCTTGCCAGGCATTGTTAAAGAGCTTCCTTTCTTTACTTATTCTAACACCATCTTCTAGTATGGCGGTCCCCAAGGTTTTTTGCACCAGGGACTGGTTTCATGGAAGACAGTTTTTCCACATACAGGGGGATGGGGGGGTGATTCAAGATGATTCAAGCATATTACATTTTATTGTGCACTTTATTTCTATTATTATTACATTGCCACTTGCCACTCACTGATGGGGTTTTGATATGAGTCTGCAAGCAATTGATTTATGATGGTCTCTGTGCAGTCAAACCTCTCTGCTAATGATAATCTGTATTTGCAGCCGCTCCCCAGCACTAGCATCACTGCCTCAGCTCCACCTCAGATCATCAGACATTAGATTCTCACAAGGAGCACAAAACCTAGATCCCTTGCATGCGCAGTTTACAGTAGGGTTCAAGCTCCTGTAAGAATCTAATGCCTCTGCTCATCTGACAGGAGGCGGAGCTCAGGTGGTGATGCGAGCGAGGGGGAGTGGCTGTAAATACAGATGACGTTTCACTGGCTCACCTGCTGCTCACCTCCTGCTGTGCGGCCCTGTTCCTAACAGGCCATGGACCTGTACTGGTCTACTGCCTGGGGGTTGGGGACCGTAGTTCTAGTAGATAAGAATCTAAAGACTATGAAATTTTGGCCATAAAGTTTCCCTTTGGTCAAAATGTTTTTGAAGTGTTATATTGTAGGATTCACTATATCATAACACTGAGGTCAGTATTGAAGTGGGTAATATATTAATACTTTAAAATCAATCCAGCAATGTTTTCAGTATGTTAGAATAATCAAAAAGATGCTTCATCCTAGATTCATAGTCATTTTAATTTTTTGTAATATGATTTTAAATTAGAAAACATTATAAATACCTGTCTTCGTTGGCTCTGGCTGCTATAACAAAATACCATAGATTGGGTGGCTTCAATAGATATTTATTTCTTATGGTTCTGGAGGCTGGGAAGTCCAGGATCAAGGTGCCTGCAGCTTCAGTGTCTGGTGAGGGCTCTTTTCCTGGGTTGTAGATAGTTGCCTTCTTGTGTGGTCATGTGACCTTTCCTTGGTGTGTGTGCATGGAGACAGAGCCATCCCACTGCTTCTCTTCTTGTAAGGGTGCTAATCCCATCATGAGAACACTACCCTCTTGACATAATCCAAACCTGATCACCTGACAAGGCTCCACCTCCAAATACCATCACATTGGGAGTTACAGCTTCAAGATAGGAATTTTGGGGAGGACACAAACATTCAGGTCATAATAATACCTTATTGCCATTTGTTATTCTCAAAACCTAAATGTTTTTATATGTTTCAAGGATGAGATAAAGCATTTGTAATGAACATGGAATAAGGCATTTTTGTCTCACTAGAAGAAGTGGAAAAGTGTTTCTTGCCTATTTGCTTTTTTATATTTAGTAATGAGCAAGGAATAGAAAATAGCTAGAATGCTTCTAATGCTTGCTTTTTAATATACTAATTATTTTAACTTATTCTTTTTTCCATGTGAACAAGATGGAAGATCTTCCAAGAGAAGAAAAAAATATAGATGTTGTAGATGAATTGGAAATACAATTTTATGAAATTCAATTAGAACTATTTGAGGTTAAATTTGAGATATTAAAAAATGAAGAAATACTGCTTATTACACAGTTGGACTCTATTAAAAGACTTATGAAAGGTAACATTTATATTTAAATGTATACATTAAAATGTTTAAATTACACATAAGGAAATACAGACCATTATTATCAGTCACTTCTTGTAAGTTATGTATAACATCTACTGAAATTTCCTAAATAAAGCTTCCCTTCAGTATTTTTATTATTTAAATAATATATTCATTGTTAACACAGCAAAACAAAGAAAGAAAAACTATTATCCCAATCCCATCATCTGGAGATACTTAGTGTTAATGATTTGTTTTATAACTTTGTAGCCTTTTTTATACACTGAATAAATAAATTTTTTAGCCAAAACTACATATTCTGTTCAGTAACCTCCTTTTCATTTAATGTATAATAATCATCTTTCTGTTTCAGTAAGTAATAAAAACATCAAAATTTTAATGGCTGCATAGTATTCTATTATATGGATATATCGTGATTTTCAGTTTTTTGCAGTTTTGAATGGCAGTATAGTGGAGAACTTTCCTTTACACGTCTTTTGACAGATTATTTCCTTGGAATAAATTTCTAAAGGTGGAATTACTGGGGCAAGGGCAATGTATAGTTTACATTTTGATATGTATCTGTTAACACTACAACAATTATTTGAGATACATTTTTTTCTCACCCCTATATTTTCTATTTTCTAAATTTCATACTACATAATGGCCCTCTAAGGTTGCACAAAATGAAATTTGCATCAGGCAAGTATGAGTGTATATGTTTTCCCATACTCATGCCATTTAAAAAAAATTTTTGCTTACTTGACATAAAAAAATGACATCTAATTTTTAGTTATTACAAGTGATACTGAACACATTTTGTAGGTTTACTGACTATTTGCATTTATTTCATGAACTCCCTATTCGTGGTCTTGGCCCATTCTTAGAATATTTCTTTTCCATATTAAGGATATTACTCTATTGTCTGGCATATGTTGCAAATAATTTTTCCCTGTCATTTGCTTTTTCTTGCCTTGCAGAAATATTTAATTTTTATGAAGTCACATTTATCAATCTTTTCCCCCCGGGTTTCTGCTTTCGGTGTTATGCCTGGCAAAGTTTTCCTCCTCCCCAAATTAATATATATTTACATTTTATTTTAGTGTTTTTATGATTTTGCTTTTTTAAAACTTAATTTTTTAACCTAGTTGAAATTTAATTTTGACTCCGGTAGAGACTGAACTCCCCCCCAAATTATTGGCAGTCCCAATCACCGATTTGAAAAACATTAACTTTGATCTGTTTCTGAGTTGTGATCCTTCATTGATTTGTGAGTGGCTTCTGGTGCTGGCTCCATACTGCTCTTATTACTATGCCGTGGAAGCACATTTTAGTGTCTGCACTTCTCCACAAGTTTTCTGACTATTCTCACTCCTTTATTCTTCCAGATGAACTTTAGAATCGAGTTCAAAACAAACAAAAAACTCGTTGGAATTTTTGGGATTGTGCTTAAAATTAGAGATTACTTTGGGGAGAATTGTCATCTTTGCAATTTTGAATCTTCCCACCCAAGAACGTGGTATGTCTCTCCATTTATTTAAATCTTTTGTTTCCCCTAAAGTTCCTCCAAATTTAATAATTTTCTTCATATAGATCCTGAACATTTAGTTTAATCCTAGGTATTCAAAATTTTTTTGCGGTAGTTTCATGTTGTAAGCATTTTCCATATTTAGGGGAAAAGTCTATTTTAAAAAAGTTAATCTGAAAGTATGCACACTAAATTGTTCATAATGTCTTCCTCTGGGAATGGAATTCAGAAAATTTGGGGAAGGAGGTAGAAAATTTCACTTTTTTATTTTATGTACTTCTGTAGGGTTTGAATTTGTTACAAAAAGCATATTTTTAAAAAAAATCAGTATGTAATCAAGATTAAATATCATTAAGGCACCTTAATGAAATACTGCTGGTAGAATATAAATTGCCTTTCTGGAGGGCAATTTGGCAATGGATACCAAGAGCTTTAAATATTTATCTGCTAAGAATGTAATAAAAAATATACACAAAAATTTATACATAGAGATGTTTATCATGGTGAAATGAATGATGGAACATTGGAGCAGTCTAACAATAGCAAATGCTTAAATTAGAGAATACTATGTGGCCATTAAAATTATATTTCCATCACATGGAAAATGTTCTTAGAACTTCGTTGATATGTGTAGCTATAAAAGTAGTACGTGCATATCTATGTACGTAAATGTTAATAGTGGTTCTCCCTGAGCAGTAGGATTACAAGTGATTTTTACTTATGTTAAAAAAAATGTTATGCATTATTTTCTATAATAAAACACGTTTTAAAAAATCATTAAAACATTTTTAGAGAAACAGGATGAAGTTGTCTATTATGATCCATGTGAAAGCCCGGAGGAACTTAAAGTCATTGAGTGTGTAGGGGGGCTGCAGGAGAAGAATTCCCAGGTGCAAGAGCTCAGCCAGCGGTGTCAGCAGCTGGAGTCTAAACGGGGCCGGATCTGTGCCAAAAGAGCCTATCTCAGGAACAGAAAAGTAGGTGTGCCCAGAGCAGCTTTTGTTTCTTTCCTCTTCTGGGGATTTCTTCTTTTGTGAAAGCTAAAGGGGGTATTGAAAATAAAGTTTTACCAACACAGTGATTATTTTTTTGAATGTTTATGTACATATCAGTGGCTACAGTTAAAATACATTTAAAATGTTCTTCTTAAAAGGATTATTTGTTTCTTTTGGGATTTAAGCATTTACCCAAATCTCTAGATTTTAATTAATTCATTTAATAACTATCTGTTGAATGCCCACTGCATACACAGATGCTTTTAAAATCACAATAGGTAGAAACTCTAATAATCAAATACAGCAAGCAAATTCTAAAATATATTTTATTATAAATTGATTACACTCATTTCAGATTATATTTGGTGAGTGATTTTTTCTTAATTTTTTAAACTCCATGAATACATAAAAGATAATACACTAAGAAATTTAATTATTTCTAACAGTAAAGAAAGCACCTGTATTTCATTTGTATCCAGACTTTTATATGTATTTACTTCTATTTCTTATACTTTCTTATTAGAATTAGGAAAACATGAAGATTGTGACTTTTGTAGCTTACAAAAACATTTATTACTCTTTCATGCAAATATAAATGCTTTTTTTTAATACTTCATTAGGATAATATTCTTTGCACTGTCCGTATTTAAGTATTGGAGCTTCTGGATTTAGGAACTGTTCTTCAGATGATTAAAAGACAGACAGGCATCTGGCCTTTCCTCCACGTTTCAGAAAACCTGTGAGCCCTGGGAGAAGTCTCCTTCGGCACTGCCAGGGCACTGCACGACCTTGGCCAGAGGAAGGGATGCCTCCACCTCTTGGGTGGGATAGCTGTGCCTTCTCTTATCCAGACTTGGAGTATTAACCTTCACCCTCCAGATGTAATCCCTCCCCGTTCCCCAGTCAGGGGAGCTCTTGCCACTTAATTCTGCAAATATTAGAATTTGGAAGGCACTGGGTTAATAGAAGGGTAGTTGAGGTCAGGCTTCGGAATCTAACTTGGGTTCAAATCACAGTTTGGCCACTTGGTAACCATATGACTGTAGGCAAATTACTTAAATCTCTTTTGAGCTCAGGTTTCCCATCTGTGAAAGAGGATAATAATGGTAATAATACAATCTCATGGCTGATAGAATAAAATGCCATAAGCATGTAAAGTTCTTGGCATTGAGGCTAGGACCTAAAACATACTAAACAATGTTAGTATTATCACTGTATTATTTTCTACAGATATTAAGGGTTTTATACATATAACACATATAGATATAATGAGTGCTTAAGCCTAGGTGAAATATAGTTTTTAACATAATTTTTCAGATGTTTGTAGGTTGACTATGCTTTTGTAGTTATGTTTGGAAATATTTATAACATTATAAGGAAATGTGTTTAAAACAACCCTTTTAAAACAGATTGTTAGGACACGCCTCATTTAAGAATGGGGGACTGCCTGTACGTTCTCTCATGGGTGGCTCACGTTTTCATCTCTCAGAGCACTTTGCTGGGAACAGGCTATTCCTGTAAGCAGCCAGTCAACTCTTGTCCCCCGACTGTGGAGAAGGCGGTACCACTGAGCCACACCAGAAACTAGTATTAACGAATGCCTTACACTGCAGCCCAAATGCAGTGCTGTTTTCTTTTAACTTTTTATGCTATACCGTGGTAATACTAAAAACCACATAGGTGATTTGTGCTATTCCACCAGGATCAATGCAAGGAAAATCATCGGCTCAGATTGCAACAGGCTGAAGAAAGTGTACGATGTTTTCATCAGCATCACAGTATTCAGATGGTAAGCTGCTGAAGGAAAATGTTTTATGTTTGCATCACATAATGTGACACCTAAACCTATGTCTAAACTGGTGGAAATTGGAGTCCCACTGCCTTGGACCTGCAGCCTACAGCCTCCCTCCTCCAGCCCTGCAGCCTGGGTGCAGACTTGGGGCGAGTGGTGGTGTGTTCCGGCCCTTTCCTTGTCAAGACATATTTTGATTATATATTAAGACATATTTTTTGTAATTTTGAGCAATTTACAAATACATGTTTGCTTAAATATAGAAAAGAGACAAGATAAAAGAAGAGGAGCAAAAGAAAAAAGAATGGATAAATCAAGAACGCCAAAAAACACTCCAACGATTGAGAGCATTTAAAGAGGTATGTTCTGGAAATAATCACCTCACCTACATTTTCTGGGGAAATGAATGAAGATTACCCAGGCTAGGAGGAAAGTATAAAGTATTAAGAACAGATAATTCAGAACATGAAACATTTCAAAAATACCATTATTTGTGGTATAGCAATAAAAACAAAAAATTTAGATTACCACTGTGTTTCAAAAACAATGAAATAAAACAACTGCCGTTTTTGACATGAGAACACATTTGGGTCCCTGCTCTTCCCTCCTCACTGAGTGGTACTGACCGTGTCCACCGTGGTTCAGACCAGCAGGGAAAACTGAAAATAGTCAA
>NW_012150919.1:177422-189117 GCF_000956105.1 Propithecus coquereli
AAATTTATACTTTTGGTATCTGTACCTTTTTAAAAATCATTTTTTCCTTTTATTATTTTTATTGACACATGATTATACATATTTATGGGATACAGTGTGATATTTCAATACGTGTATACTATGAGTAATGATCAAATCAAGGTAATTGGCATATCCATCACCTCAATCATTTATCTAAAAGTGAATAGGTTTTTCTTTTGTGTGTGTGTGTGTGTGTGTGTGTGTGTGTGTGTGTGTGTGTGTGAGTGTGTGTGTGAGAGAGAGAGAGAGACAGAGTCTTGCTTTGTTACCCAGGCTAGAGTGCAGCGGTGTCATCATAGCTCACTGCATCCTCAAATTCCTGGGCTTATGCGATCCTCCTGCTTCAGCCTCCTAAGTAGCTGGGATGACAGGTGTGCCACCATGCCCGGCTAATCTTTTCTAATTTTAGTAGAGACAAGGTCTTGCTCTTGCCCAGGCTAGTCTTGAACTCCTGAGCTCAAGCAATCCTCCTGCCTCACCCTCCCAGAGTGCTAGGATTACAGGCGTGAGCCGCTGTGCCTATCCTAATAAATAGGTTTTTAAAAAAACTGAATAGAGACTTATGTAAGAATATCATTAAATTATTGACTAAAAAACATAGACCTGATCTCACCCAACCCCCTTCTTCATAAAGTCCTAAGTTGACCCCAAAAGAGGAAACAACCCACTCCATCCCAGATAAGATTCTGGAATAGGTTTTGGAGGGATGGCATGTGATGCCAACAAGAAAAGTAGGGGCCACTGGAGTGAATAAATCATAACATACTAACTTCATCTTGTTTTGTGATCTACTTATCAGTATCATTTACTCTGACCGGTAACAGCTGCCATTACTGGATGCCTTCTGCATACCAGGCACTGTGCTTTACATTCGTTCTCATTTAATTCTTACAACAACCTTGCGAGATACTAATGTTTTCATCGCCATTTTACAGATGAGTAACCAAGATTCAGAGTCGTCACGCAGCTTAGCTCAGGTTAAACAGAGCAGGAGCTGCAGCCAGATGTCTCCTCCTCCGGAGCCAGGATAGGGGCTCACGGCCCGGGCAGCACATCAGAATCACCTGGGGAACGTCTGCGTGCTCGTGCCCAGCTGCACCCCAGGGCTTCTGATTCAGCCGGGCTGGAACAAGGCCTGGGCATGAACTGCAGTGGGAATGAACAGAAGGGCGCTGCACGCTGAGGGCAGAGCCCCGCAGTGCAGAGAACTGCCTGGTGCTGTCACCAAGAGGATATTGGTAACAGAGTGGAGGCAGCATGGAGGAAGGGATCAAGGGCAGCTGCAAGTCGTCTCCTTAGCCCCAACGCAGGTTAGCGAGTTGCTCCGCAGTGTAGAAGGTGACCTGTCAAATACGGGTGGCATGAAACTGGCAGGGGTAGGCACATTTAAGATGACAGAATCAGGCCTCCTAAGCTCCCAACAAACTGGAATAATTAGTTACAATCTAACAAGTTGACCTAAAATTGGGATAAATTACTGGTTTTCTAGTCCAAAACCCATAATGGAGGTGTACACTTACACAGGGTGATAGGAAAATCTGTGTGGCTTAAATTTAGGGGAAAAGACTTTGAGAATTTAGTTTCCTGCAGTCCCTGTTTTTGGGACCCAGGTCTGGTTTCATGGAAGACAATTTTTCCAAGGGGGTGGTAGGTAGGTGGAGCTCAGGCAGTGATATGGGTGATGGGGAGCAGTTGTGCCCCCCGCCACCTTCCCAAGTTTCACGGGTGACAATCTTTCCATGCATGGGGGATGGGGGAGGAGGGGGGCGGCGCAGCTCTGTAGCCTGGTCCCTAATAGGCCATGGACCGGTACCGGTTCACAGCCCAGGGGCTGGGGACTGCAGACCTGTGATGAAAGCTCTCGGGGGTTTTGGACTTGATGAACACAAGCGTCCTCTGTGGAGTGAGGGAGTTCTGTGTTTACCAAGAAGTGCCACCCTTGAAGGGGACAAAGCCAGTTTGAGCACATCTGGAAGTAAGTAGGAGAGGGAGAAGATAAGATAGAAAATCATGTGATACGTGATACCTGAAGCTGTTTTTTAAATACCTGAAGGGCTGTCATGAGGTAAAGGATTTAATTTGTCCTGGGTAGACAGACTGCCCAGCAATATAAGGCAGAACTTAACAGTCCAGAGTCACAGGGACATGCTGCTGCCAGGATGCCAAAGAGAGGATCCTTGGTGATTGGGGGATCCCTAACATCAGGGGCCAGGTGATGTGACCACTGGAGTTGGGCCCTCTGGCCCGGAGTTTCCGGGATTCCAACTCTCCTGGCATGCTCCCTGCCAGACAGCTGCAGGGTGACGGCTGCATGACTGTGTCTCCAACAGTGAGGTTTGGGGCTTGTTGCCATTACTTTGCTGTTTGTCCTTAGAAGAATGTGAGGGAGATTGAAATACTGAGTTTATCATGAATTGTGTGCTGTGTATGTTTTAAGTTTACATTAATAGTATCAGCAGCTCACGCCTGTAATCCTAGCACTGTGGGAGGCTGAGGCAGGAAGATCGCTTGAGCTCAGGAGTTCGAGACCAGCCTGAGCAAGAGTAAGACCCTACCTCTACAAAAAAGTAGAAAAATTAGCTACTCGGGAGGCTGAGGCAGGAGGATTGCTGGGGGCCCAGGAGTTTGAGGTTGCTGTGAGCTGTGATGACTCCACTGCACTCTAGCTGGGGCAACAGAATGAGACCCTATCTCAAAAAAAAAAAGTATATATGTGCATCCCTTGCCTGTTTCTTTAACTTGCATTATGGTTTTGAGATACATTCATGTTAATATACGTAGACCTAGTTCATTTTAGTGGCTCCAAAGTGTTACCTTTTATTGGCTAATAAAAGCCTTCTTTAGGGACCGCCTCTCTCACAAGATTAGTTCTTTGTAGGGTTAGGTTTTTCTTTATCAAATTAATACCTGAAAGACCAGAACTTTTTAAAGTTACATTTTTTTTTTAATTTATGAAACTTACTCTAAACCTGAAAGTTAAAGAAATATCAACAGTACCTGTTACAACATCACTTTGATGTCCACTCTGCTGGTATTTTCATAGACCTGTTTTTCATGTTTATAATACATGTTATTTTGTGTCCTGTTTCCATTTAACACCGTATTATCTGATTTTTCCAGATGTTTCCCAGACTTTGTACTAGTCATGATTTTTCATGGCTGCTTAATATTTTGAATAAATTTGCCACAATTTTTTTGACTAACTTCCTATTGCTATCTGAGGCTTCTGATTTTTCATAGTAAAGATACGAAAGGATACAGATAGATGAAAATGTTCATATCTTCATTTTATTACAGGGAAGGTAGTACTTGATCAAAGGATATAAATGCTTACTTTTCAACACATGAAAAGTACAGTTAGTAGCAAGGATGGCCGTCCACAGGAGGAGGCACTTTGAATTAGACAATCTATGCATAGAAACACATCAGTGTTGGTAGTTACAGATTTATTTATAAAAAGTTTCAGCATTTCAGTGGTTTGTATTTGCGGTAAACTCTTCACAACCGTTTTCCATTTTCAGAAATGTCCAGCTCAGTCTGTAATAAAAACCTCTTGCTCAGAACCTGCGGCTCCAAACCTGCCAGGTGGCCTTTCCCAGCGGACATCCTCGCCGGCTTCCCCGACGGCGTCAGTAATTCGCCGGTCCTCTAGGAAAACCAGAAGTGTTCCTTTAGCTGAAGTTAGTCATGTGAAAACCCCCAAGTGTCAAGACTGTCTTGGAAATATCCCTGTCCAGATTTCTGTTCCAGTTGGCGACCAAACACACTTCAAATCCAGTGAGGAAATGTCACTGCCACCAGCGCCGCCTCCACCCCCCCCTCCACCGCCCCCTCTCCCTGCTCGGTCCTTGTCCTCTCAAGCTCCAACTCATCGGAACTTAGCCTTCAGGACCACAGTAAAAGACGATCAGCCGCTTCCTCTAGTGTGTGACTCACCTGCTGGGAGACCATGTGATTCCGTGGAAAGGCTCCAGGGCCCAGGTAATCCGCCGGAATCCTGTCCCTGCTCCCCATGGGTAGGGGGCTGTCGAAGCATTCTGGCTTGAGAAGCTGTCATCTTCACACAGCTTAAAATAGTCCAGTTAGTTGCTGCCTTGAGTATTACTCCGCTGCTGCAAAGTCAGTGTACTTTAAACCTGAGTTTGGTAAATGCTAAATAAGTTTGAAGAAACCACCTCTGTACATTTAATGTTCACGTGGCTTGGGCTTTCCGCGGCTGTGAAAGTATCAGCCTATTTCAGGTTTCTTAACACTTTACTATATAGTTGATTATAATCACTGGAAGATTTTCAATACAGCTTTAAATTAAGCTTACTGTTCCATCTCTGAACCCTTTACAGAATTAATGTGTTGCATTTTAAGCAGAATATTGGTTGGAAATTATTGTAGAGGAATATTAGCCATAATGTAGAAAGCTTTTGGAAATTTTTCTAAAATGTAGTGGGTCAAAAAGAAAAAGTGGGCTACTTTTTATCTTGGCGAGTATAGTATACTGAATACTTCTTTAATAGGGCTGTAGTTCTCACTCATGATTCTAAGTATGGCTTTAGACACTGACTACGGAGCA
Source organism: Propithecus coquereli (assembly GCF_000956105.1). Classification (NCBI taxonomy): domain Eukaryota; kingdom Metazoa; phylum Chordata; class Mammalia; order Primates; family Indriidae; genus Propithecus; species Propithecus coquereli. Next base: position 182,011 of record NW_012150919.1, read on the forward strand.
GCGTGGCTTCGGAACACTAGACTTGGAACCTACTGCTTTGGGGGGTCGTGTGTTTTAGATAAATGTACAAAGATTTTGCTAGGATTAGTTTTTAAAGATAAGCGTGGGCACCTGCACCTAGAATACGAAAAGTTATTATAATAGGCGCTGGGAATGATACAAATGCAACAGTTCCGAACTGTGCTTCTGGTTATTCTGAGTTCAGGTTTTCACGGTACCTAGAACCAGGTGCAAGTGAAAATGTCCACAACATTAGGGGGAGACCAGATGGCCCGTTGCCACGGAGTCTGCAACACCGTGTGAATGAGAAGCGGGAGCTCGCGCGCCTGTGTCTGGGTTAGACCTTGGTTGTGTGGTGCCGCGCTCCCAGCCCAGCTTTAACGCACGCGGTTTGGGGAAGCTGTTCACAAACACTGCTTCAATTCATTGAAATGAATAAGAAAGTGAATTAGCACCAGAGAACGCCCTTGGTTGTGAAACTTGTCTTATTACTTGCAGAAGGAAATTATAACAGCAAGCTATAGATTGAAATCCAAAATCAAATAGCTTTTTGTTAGCCGTAGCATGACCTTTCAATCCGGAACAGAAAGGACTATTAATCTTGAAGCCTTGCCTGGCAGATGTCTAGATTAATGGCCACAGCCATGCCCGTCTCCAGCAGGTGATGAAAGATCTTACCTTCTCAGGGGTCTCAACAGCTTCTCGACCATGCCTCGAAACTCGGATCTAATGTGTGTTTTGACAGCATTTAACATCCTCAAAGATAAAGCCTATAAGCCACCTCAGGGTAATGTGGGCAGAATTCAACACACCACATACCGAAAAACGTGCCCGTACCACCCTCTCCAGGTTCACTGAGCTGCTGGTTAAAATTTTACTTTAAGCCTTTTCATTTGTGGAAACCTGCTCACTTCATTGTCATAGAATGAGTCATCACTAATGTCTGATGTCCAAGACTGAAGTTAGAGAAATAGAGTGGGGTACATTTTTTTAAAGGTTTTTTTTTTTTAAGTGGGCAGGGAAATAGAGGGGATGCAATTTCAGGTGTCCAAGTCATGCACAGTGGGTGGGATCATTTCCACCCCAGGCGTCCATGACGCTTCAGGCTCACAGGGAAAGATCACAGCACCTGTGTCTTGAGAAACATTCCAACAAAGGTGTGTATGGCTGTGCCTGTAAGTTGCTATGGATTTGAAGAAGTTAGTGGAATAATAAGTAGTGAAACAAAAATATTAGCTCTAAAAATCCTGGATTCAAACAGGGAGCTACTGTTGATCTTGTCTAGCAGGTAATCAAGGCATTTAACAGAATCATGATTTGTTTATTAAATCATGGTGTCAAATGATGTGAGATTTACAACTTTAATATTATAATGTTCTGACAGCCTGGGGAGAAAGCGTCGCCTTTCCTGATAGTACGTGCTCTGTTTACTCAATTTCAGGATCTATGGATGAAGTGTTGGCCTCCTTAAGGGAAGGCAGAACCCCTCTCCGGAAAGCAGAGGTGCCCGCCCCGGCCCCTCCCCGAGCCTCAGTCAATGAGCACATTCTGGCTGCCATAAGGCAAGGGGTCAAACTGAAGAAAGTTCACCCAAACTCTGGCCCAAGCCCCACCAATAGACCAACCAGTGACCTCGAGAGCAGCATCAAGGCGGCGCTCCAGAGAATCAAGAGAGTGTCCACCGACTCAGAGGAAGACAGCGATGAGCAGGACCCCGGCCAGTGGGACCATTAAGCTCTTCTCCAGGTTCAAGGGGCGCCCACCACAGTGAGCTGGGATGAGCCAGGTGGGGCCAGGGCCTGCTCTGGAAAAGCTTGTGAACAGGGTGCTACACTCATGCCCCAAAACAGCAGCAGGGCTGGTGTGGGATGCTGAGGTTTTACGTCACACTGTGGCTCTTCAGAGAGGTGGGGACTTTCACACACCAACCCATAGTTGGGATGTCAAAGCCCTAAGAGTACTGCTGGGCTAAGAATAGCACTTATTTCTCACCAGGGGTAATCTAGAATATTCCCTGATTCTGAAAGTTTATACTACTCCAGTAAGCAGCACTGTTAAACTGCTGACTGTGTCCTTCTGTGCATATGGAATAGTGGCTTCCCAGAAGCCACTAGGTTCGAATGTGAATGTTATTTTAGCAATAATCAGGATAAATTGCTCATAGTCAGGAGTTATTTTAAATGTTTAAATGAAATTTATGTATTCAGCACTGCATAACCTCATAATAAACAGCTATTTGTAATGCATCAATGTCACTCATGAGGAAATGAAAACTATCTTTTTTCAAAGGGACAGCGTTGTGTTCTGTCACCCAGGCTGGAGTGCAGTGGCATGATCATACATAGCTCACTGAAACCTCAAACTCCTGGACTCAAGTGATCCTCCTGTCTCAGCCTCTGAGTATGAGTAGCTAGGACTACAGGCGCACACCACAACGCCCAGCTAATTATAATTTAAAAAAATATTTTTTTTGATCAAGACGGGATCTCCCTATGCTGCCCAGGCTGGTCTTGAACTCCTGTCCTCAAGTGATCTTTCTGCCTCAGCTTCCCAAAGTGCTGGGGTTACAGGCATGAGCCACCGTGCCCAGCAAAAGCAGAATATCTTAACTGCTGTAAAAGCAAAGCCTTCCCTGCCTGATGGGTTTAAGTTTTAAATAAGATTTCAGCTAAACATTTGTTTAAGCAAATACTAAAGGTGGTGGAATGGTGGTGTTCCCCTTAGGAAATGAATCTCATGCCAAAATCTTTTTTCCTCCTTGCTTAAAATTGTTAAAATTAGGAGAGGGGAAGGGACCAATACAAAGCAGTCTATTCATTTCTCAAATTGCCCAGGCATCCCCACTAACCTCCTCGCCCTCACTTGTGTGACACTACTCCTGGGTTTCCACAAAATAAAACGAATCCACCCTCCCTCTTCTAAAGAGGAGTCTTGTTATAGACCAGAATCTTCCTACTTCCAGTTTCTTCTCAACTCAGGCCCATGCCAGCCTGCGGGGCTCAGCTGCCATAGCAGAGAGGGGTCTGGGTCCTTCCATGGCTTCAGCCTGGACCTGCCTCCGTGGCATGGTTGCACAGGTGTGGCTACTGCCAGGTTGCCCACGGGTCTGTTGCATGTCCTGCCTTTCTAGAACTGAAACTCCTGGGCATGAATGTGCCTCAGTCTGCCAGCCCGGGCCTGACTCAGCACGGGCCCCTGTCTCACTGCTCCCTCTCAGGGTCTCAGGGCTGTCCATTGGGGACCCTCGCTGCTGGCTACTCGCTGGGCTTCAGTTCCAAACGCCAGAGGCAGATAAATGGCCATGCCCTCGGCCTCCTTCCCCACCACACTCGGGCCAAGCAGAGCACCGAACTATTCCTCTGGAAAGAACTTGAGTTTAAAAAATGGCAAAACCAGAACACTGTGGGACTTTCTTATGCTTATTTTGCAGTTTGGTATTGTTTTTAATTACTCCTTGTAATTTCAATACCAGTGAGATGAATCAGTCTTGGATAATTCTCAGAATTTGCTTTCTAAGGGCTGCCAGAGACAAGAGGCCTTCTCCCGATTAAAGGTCCTGGCCCAATTGAGCCTTTTGTACATCAAGATTTCTCCTTCTCTGGAATATTCTCCCTCATTTCTCCATCTCCCCACTTCTTCCAGCCAAGCCCTGAAGTAAATCCAGACTTTAGCTTCAGGGAATTCTGAGCCAAGGAGTGGGAACAAGTATGTTTCCTACTGTCCAGCTCTAGAGCTCTCCAGTCCACCCTGAAAATCACTGCCAATCAGTCTTCACCTCTGGAAGTTTTCCTGGCTTTCCAACCCACACAAGCAGGGGCTGGTCCCTCAGCATGGTATACAAAACCCTCACATCCAGCTGCTGTCCCCCAGTGGCGCCTTCTCCTACTGCAACAGCTCGCTGCTTGCTGCCTGCCCCCAAAGGGCCTGCTCTCTCAAGCATAAGTGCCTGGAGCTGTCGCCCTTCTGCCCCCACCTCCATGTCCTGGTAAAACCACAGCCATCCTTCGGACTCAACCCCACGGCTTTCTCCTCTGAAGTCTTCCCTGACTCCTCTTTCTCTGACTACTGACCACTGTACCTTGTCTTGGAGACTGGCATCCGATCCTGGGATAGCCGGTCCACACTGGCAGCGTCCTGGCGTGAAGAACAATGAGCTGGGCCGGTCGCACTTGTTCGTTCATTTGTTCATTCCTTCCCTCTCCAGAACTTGAAGTGGGGATCAAGCAGGTGGGAGCAGGAGCTGGAATCAAGAGGTTTAGATTAATGACCACACATCGCGTGAAACCATGTAGTTGAATGGATTTGTTTATACAGCAGGCGTTCGCAAACCTTAGGGTAGGTAAACATCCTCACATGAGGAATGTATTGGTTTTCTATTGCTGCCATAAATCACCACAAATGCAGTGGCTTAAGAACAATTTATGTTACAGTTCTGTAGGTCAGAAGTCTGACATGGGTCTCACTGGGCTAAAATCAAGGTTTTGACAGGACTGCATTCCTTTCTAAACGCTCTGGGGGAGAAGCCATTTCCTTGCCTTTCCTGGTTTCTAGAGGTTGCCCGTGTTCCTTGGCTCGTGGCCCCTTCATCCATCCTCAAAGCCAGCAACGACAAATCTCCCCGACCCTCCTTCCATCCTTTCTGACCCCAAGGAAAGCTGCTCTGCTTTTAAAAACTCATTCGATTGGGCCACCCAGATAATCCAGGATTATCTCCCCATCTCAGTGTCCCTTTTGCCATGTAAGAGTCACAGTTCCCAGGAATTAGGGTGTGGACATCTTTGGGGACCACTATCCTGTCTAGTAAAAGGAGCTTGCTAGAATGCAGATGTCCAGGCCCAGACAACGGTCCTCATCTAGATTTCTGTGGGACAGGACGGCAACCGGAATAGCTCTGCAGCAGCTGGTCCGCAGACCAGCCGTAGCAAACACTGCCACGCAAAGTCACAGCGGGACTGGGTGGGCTGGCGACGTGGGAAGCGGGAAGCAGGCATACCTGGGGCCACCGCGGCTGCTCCTGCGGGCAGCAGTCCTGAAGCCTGGTGTTTCGGGGCTCCGGGGTGGCCTGGGGGCGTCAGCTCTGGAGGAGCTGGATGTGCTCAGCCTCTGTTCTTGGCCACCTGTGAGAGCTCTGTCCCGAGGGGGAGCCGCTCGAGTCCCCTCCGCTGGGTTCCACTGCCGCCTGCAGTACCTCCTCTCACCTCGCCTGCAGGACGTCAGGTTTGTGGAAAGCAACTGAGACTTTTCACCATTGTGGTCCCAGGCCCTGGGGCACAGCGCTGCTCCATGAATATTTGTTGAATGAAAACATGAATTAATTTTTTAAGAGCCAAGTATGAAAAGAGCTATGCAAGAGGCAGAAGTCCCCTGGTCGTGGCTGATTTTCATCCAGAGGGCCGAGCCCTCCGACCTGGGCCCAAGAGGAGGGATGGGGTTGGAGAAGGGTGAGGATTCCAGGCCGTGGGAACAGCGCGAGCAAGACCACAGCCAATGCGGCAGCCAGGCATGGGCGGGCAGGGAAGGAACCTGGGGTGGCTTCATGTCCCGGAGGGAGCCAGGAAGAGAAGGGGCTGCGCCACACACTCTAGGGAGAAGCCAGTGGCAGCTTTGCCATAAGAGGACCCAGAAAATGGAGGAGAGCCTGGAGCGAGGGTGGCAGGAACAGGGAGGGATGGCCTGGTGAGAGTAACAGTGGCAAAGAGATGGGGATGGCAAGAGGGGAGGCACAAGACTGTGTGACTCATTGTGCAAGAAGAGGAGAAAGGGCCCAGGGACGGGGCCAACACTTGGAGGCGTGGTGAGGCCACTGTCGGGTGGAGGGAGGGGGAGGGACTGCAGCCATCAGCAAAGCAAACCAGCACCGGTGGTGGCCACAGGATCACTTCCACTCCGTGGTCTGGCGTCCCATGCAAACACGCATCCAGTCCCTTTGAGTTAAATCACTCCGCACCAAAGTCTCTGCAGCTCCCGACGGGACGGCTGCGTCGAGAGCCCAGGCAGTCAGGGCCGAGTCGCGCCTTGTGGAGATTCCTGCAGCGCAGAAGGTCTGAGTGATTCCCGGGCCCGCAGAGCGGGTGGGGAGAGAGCAGGGGGCACCTCAGCAGACGTGGGCCCTTCCCCCTCACGCCGTGGAATTTGTAATATGTAACCCCCAAAACCTTCGAGGACTCACCTCTGGAGAAAAGGGAGTCTCGAGACTGACTGGGATCAAACTGCGTGCGCCTGGTGGGGCTCGAGATGCAAATTAACTTGAACGAAGGAAAAAGAGAGAAGGTCGTATTTCCCTCACTTCTGAGCTGAGGGCTGGGAGCCACCCTCCCACATGTTTGGGAAAAGCTGGTTCTGTGCTTGGCACAGACTGCCACGTGAATAGCCTGTTCAAACAGCTCCGGAAAAATCTTTTCTGGTAGGATGAGCAGGATGGTAGGATGAGTCTCTGAGATTCGTTTTTTCCCCTAATACCCAGGCCCATAAGCATCAATTCTCTGCTGGCTTCTACTCAGAAGGCCAGTCTCTGCAGGAAAAAAGTGCCTGTTGGGTTGAGAAGAGCTTAGTGTGGGCCCTGCAGGGGCAAAATGTGACCAGACGAAGGGCAGGCATCCCCCGGACATCCCCACGCGTGGGGCTGCCCCAAGACAGGAACTGGAAATGTTAACAACATACTCAAAAAACCTACATTCTTCCCCAAAGGCTAGTACGACCTCAACCTGCACCACTGCTCTTGGCTTTAAGGGCTCAGGAAGTGGCCCTGGAGGAAGGACATCAGCCTACTTAGTGCAATCGGCAACTTCCGAAATATCTTGTTAAGACACAAAAGGCTTCTGGATTTTTGTCCACTTAAAAATAGACACAAATATTTTACTGAACTATGTATTTCTACATAAACAACAGTTACAACAAAAGCGGGTAAAATTCACAAAAGTGTACAAGTCTTTAAAGGAAAATATTTTTTCCCTTAAATATAAAAAGATCATTTGCCAAATAACATCAAACAAACACATAAAGCAAAACCTGTTAGAAACACAAGAGAAATAGAAATACAGCAGTAGTAGGAGACTAACATACCTTTCTCAGTCTTTAACAAATCGAGTAAAAATTAAAGGTCTATAA
>NW_012150919.1:191003-192261 GCF_000956105.1 Propithecus coquereli
AAAAAAACCCTATTAGAATGAAGAAAATTCAGTAATTGGCTAGTTACAAAATAAATAACCAGTTGCCAAATTAAATAAACTATTATACAACCACACACTATCCTCTTATGCAGAGGTAGGAATGAGGTAGATTGATGGGTACTGACAGAAGATCTACTGCCAGGCACGAAATGCAAGTAGCAGAAGGGGTACATCATATGGTCAAGATGATAAACATTTTAGGAAAAAAATTGAGGAATATGAATCAATTCTTGATTGTTTATCTTGGGGAAAAGAGATTTTAGTTTCATTTTCTACATTATGTTTCTTCATAATGTTTAAATTTACATAACTTTCAATGTTTTAAATCAGAAAACCAATGGATTTAATTTTCATTAAAAAAGTAGTGTATACTAACAATAAGCAGTTGGAAAACATGGACAAAATATCTCATTTATAATAGTAACCATAACTACAAAAATTACCTATACTAGAAAAAATAGGCTGAGGGACATAAAACATAAATTTACTGAAATGAAAGGCTACATATTATAAAGATGTTAATTCTCTCTATAGTGATATATAAATTTTACACGATCTTATTTTCAGTTCTTCTAAACATTATAACATGATCCCAAATTTCCTTTGGGAAATATTAATATGCAATGTGAGGAAATTTTTGAAAAAGATTAATGGGGATCTTCAATCCAAAGCTATAATGACCAAAACTGTGCAGTACCAGCGCTAGAATGGACCACAGCAGAGCTCGGAGAGTGCTGAAGGACAGCCAGGGCGACCCCGGCACCCAGGAGGATTGGGCAGACAGAGTAAAAATGGGGTTTCACACAGAGAAATGGGGTTTCATACAGAGTAAAGAACAGATTTTGCCATAGTGTTAGGGCAATTTAGAAAATAAATTCCAAATAGATCAGATATTCAACTGTTTAAAAAGAAATAATAAAAGTGCAAGAATAAAATACTGGTGAATATTTATACAACCTTGTAATCAGACTTGGGAGGACCTGAATAAGCATGATAGCAAAGGTAGCAATCATAAAGGAAAAGATATATTTGACTAAAAGAGTTTTTTATTTAATGTCTGAACATTTAAAAACGTTTTTTAAATCAAGACAGTGTCTTGCTCTGTTGTCTGGGCTAGAGTGCAATGGTGTCACGATAGCTCCCTATAACCTCAAACTCCTGGGCTCAAGCAATCCCCTCGCCTCAGCCTACCTAGTACCTAGGACTTCAGGTGTGCACCTTCACACCTGGGTTTTTT
>NW_012150919.1:196436-197593 GCF_000956105.1 Propithecus coquereli
GGATAAATTCAGCGGGGCATTTTCACCGAATCAAGTCCACCGCCCACAGTGCCAGAGGCTGTCAGAGAGGGCTAGTCTCCGACTGCCTGCCTAGGCTGTTCCTGGGACATTATTATATTACTATCTTTTAAAGAAAGTAAATGAAGAAACACTAAGATCTTCAGAGAAAAGCAGGAGGCGAAGTTCAGTGCTTCATAAAGCGGTGCTCTCACCGCCAAACCCAACTTACCTTTCCCTGTAAAGGAGTCCCTGCGACTCTCAGCTCCAGGGCTGCGAGGAGAGCTGGGTGCAGGGCACGAGTAATCTACCTTCCTCACCTGCTGCCTGCAAGATGCGAGATGCTCACCCAACTCTGCGATGGCTGGCGAGCTGGGACCAGGGGTCTGGACCTCACAGTGGCCCTCGGTGGTGACGGCTCCTCCTACGTCTCCTACGCTTTTGCTTTCAAGGTTTTCTAAAGTTGCTGATGCTGGAATGCTAAGCGGCTTTAGCAATTATCCTATGATGAATACGTCACCTGAGCATGCTCCAGTCACTTGAGATGGCTCTTTCTAGATTAATACATCACCTAACAGAGGTGGAGGTCATCTAAAGACCCAAGCGGAGGGTGTCTGGATCCCAGCACCCCCTGTTCCTGCCCAGTTTGTGGACAGGTGGGCCAGGCTGGCTTGACAAGAAGTCCCTCTATTCCCTTCTGGGCCACAGGGCCAACTCTCGGCCAGGCCAGCTCTCTGGTCTCCTGGCACCGCCAGAAGGGAGCTGCTACCAACTGTCCTGAGAGCCACATGGAGCTCTGGGGAAATGGCAGGTCTAGCAGCGCCCTAGCTCAAATCAGCTAGAGGGCAGACCACGCTTTCCATTTCCTGTCTGCCAAGAGCCCTGTGTATTCGACCAAAGCCCCCACCCTGCCTGCAGGGTCTCCCCTAAAGTGCCCTAGTGCTACAGGTCACCAGCCTTCCCTTCTATCCCCATCCCTAACAGGACCTCGCAGCTCAGAGAGCCGTGACGGTGCGGGGAAGCAGAGCAGCAGGACTTGGACGCTCACCTTAGGGCCTGGGTGACGTCTGTGTAGACCCCACCCTTCCGCAGGCTGCCAAACCCTAGCCATGTCCATGTGAGCAAATATTTCCAGAGGGAGAAGTTCTCTTAGGTGGTTC